>NC_047663.1:106379615-106679615 GCF_011762505.2 Arvicanthis niloticus
AGACCCTTATTTTAGCTGTCTGGAAGCCAGTATTCCACTAGCAGCCTTCAGATGAAGATGTAGAACTCTCAGCTCCTCCTGTGCCTTGCCTGCCTAGATGCTGCCTGCCAAGCTTCTGCCTTGATGAAAATGGACTAAACCTCTGAACCTGTAAGCCAGTCCCAGTTACATGTCTTTATAAGAGTTGCCTTGGTCATGGTGTCTGTTCACAACAGTAAAACTCTAACTAAGACAGAAGTTGGTACCAGGGACTGGGGTATTGCTGTGATAGGCCTGACCATGTTTTTGTCTGGAAAAATGTGGATTTGGGGACTTTGGATTTGAAAAGCCAAGTTTTAAGTGAGGCTTAATTGAGCCATACTAGTAGGAACATGGAAGACTTTGTTACTGTGAGTGATCTGAACTGTGCAGACCTGGCCCAAGAAGTTTCAGTGTAGAAGAACTTCAGGATGTAGCCTAGAGATTGTTTCTGTGGTATTTTGGTGAAGAATGTGGCTGCTTTTTGCTCTCCTCCGGAGTCTGCCTGAGGCTAAGGTGAAGAGACTCAGATTAATTGCATTGACAAAGGAAGGCTTAGAAACGCCCATCACAGGCTTTGTTCTCTGGTTAAGTCTCCTGAAGAGTGTTTTGAATAAGCATAGCAAATTTAGAAAGGAAAATATAAAATATATGGTTTGAGTATTAAAGGGGCACCAGGAAGTAAAATGGAGCTGAATCCTGTGTTCAAATATATTAAATTGAATTAAGGGAGTAGAGACCCTGGGGCAAGATCCCACCCAGCCAAGTTTAGGTCCAGGCATGGTGGTACAGGCCTTTAATACCAGTGCTCAAGAGAAATACGCAGATTTCTGAGTTCAAAGTCAGTCTACAGATCAAGATCCAGGACAACCTAGTTTAGGTAGTGAGGGAGTTGTAAAACAGAAAGCTGGTAATAGACTAAGGTTGGGGGTGGGTGGGTGGGGGGGGAGGTCTTGTTCCAGCCCCCAGCAAGCAGCAGAGCTTGCAGAAGCAGAGCAGAAGAAGGAACTACTGAGACAACTGGTTAGCTGGAGCTAAGAAATTCGTGGTGATTGAGAAGAGACCAGCATCACTGAGGTAAAATCATCCGGGAAGTATTTTCTGAGAGCACAAGGAAGTTGTGTTCCAGAGATAGCCAAGGTTGTATCTCATGTTGCAGTTGTACTTGGTAATGTGTAAGAGTCACCCAGATGGTGCTGGTTTTGAAGGCTTGAAGGGGCCATGAAGAGAAGCTGAGGCTTGGCACTCTGAGAGGCCAGGGAAGGCCATTGGTGAAGGTGCAGCCTCCATTGCAGTTGATGGCCTAGGACTGAAGGGGTCATACAAAGGAGTTGAGGTTTGGCACCATGAAGAGAACCTATGAGAGGCTATTGGTGAAGACTAGTTACAGCAGAAGACCCCAGTGTATTGGAGATGCCAGTACCATGAGATAATCACCAAGGACAGCAGGAATAGTGGAGTGGATCAACCTGAGCTTAGAGGGCAGAGCTGGAGAAGTGATGCCAGCCCTTTGGAGGAGCCCAGAAGATCATGTGCGGATTCCAGACATTGGAACAAGAAACTGTAACATTAAAGTTGTTTTGGAGACCCCAAGATGTTGAGATGCCAGATCCGTGGGCTGTCTGCTGAGGAAAGCTGCCAACAGGGAGTGCAAACAGCCCAGGAGAAAGAAGTTTGTTACAGTCAACAAAGATGAAAAAAGATTAGGGGATCCAAAGACAACTTTGACATCAGACATGGTAATGCAGAGTTTGGAGTTTGCCCAGATGGTTTCTTGTCTTGCTTTGGGGATTACAGTTAAGTGATTGGGTGGATCTTAGAAGAGTCTTTGGTATTTTTTTTTTTTTTTTTTGTTGTTTTTGTTTTTTTCTAGACAGGGTATAGCCCTGGCTGTCCTGGAACTCACTCTGTAGACCAGGCTGGCCTAGAACTCAGAAATCCGCCTACCTCTGCCTCCCAAGTGCTGGGATTAAAGGCGTGCGCCACCACCGCCCTGCCAGAAGAGACTTGGAAATTTGGACTTTTGACATTGTTGAGACTGATATAGAGTTTGGAAGTTGGATTAAATGTATTTTGCATTATGCTATGTGTAGGTATTGCCCCATAGACTCATGTGTTTGAACAAGTCTATGGGAGCCAGGGAGTGGAATGTGATGGCTTGTATATGCTTGGGCCAGGAAGTGGCACCATTAGAAGTTCTGGCCCTGTTGGAGAGGGTGTATCACTGTGAGTATGGGCTTTAATACCCTCATCCTAGCTGCCTAAAAGACAGTCTTCAGATGAAGATGTAGAACTTTCAGCTCTGCCCATACCATGCCTGCCTAGATACTGCCATGCTCCCACCTTTATGACAATGGACTGAACCTCTGATCCTGTAAGTCTGCCCCAATTAAATGTTGTCCTTATAAGAGTTGCCTTGGTCATGGTCTATTCACAGCAGTAAAACCCTAACTTTTTGTTTCTGTCTGTCTCTCTGTCTCTGTCTCTGTCTCTCCCTGTTTCTCTCTCTCTCTCTCTCTCTCTCTCTCTCTCTCTCTCTCTCTCTCTCTCTCTGGTTTTTCAAGACATTGTTTCTCCATGTAATCTTGGCTGTCCTGGAACTCTGTAGACTAGGCTGGTCTCTGATCTCAATTCAGAGATCAGGCCTGCTTCTGCCTCCTGAGAGATGGGATTAAAGGTGTGAGCCATCATTGCCTGGCAGTGTATTTCATGGTTAGTGTGACTGCAGTTTCCTTTAGGGTATAACTTTTGTAAGATGGTGAGGAAATTCAGTTACAGTAATCCACACTGACCCAGTCTTCCCACAGATACCTACCTACCCCACTTTTTATGGTCTCTGAGAACTTGTAAAGGTGTCTTTGCCTTTGTACCATCCTCAGAGCTGTGTGGTCTGCCTGAGAGGATCCAGGCAGTGCCATGGCCTGCTTTTTCTGTCTATATTTTTTTTCTGCCACTTCTTATTCTGTTGTTTTAGGCATATGTGTTCTGGCTGGAAAATGTGTTTAAGAATAATTGACAGGCGCCGGGCGGTGGTGGCACACGCCTTTAACCTCAGCACTTGGGAGGCAGAGGCAGGTGAATCTGAGTTTGAGGCCAGTCTGATCTACAGAGTGAGTTCTAGGACAGTCAGGGCTTCACAGAGAAACCTTGTCTCAAACAAACAAACAAACAAATGAACAAACGACAGCATTGAGCTGAAGATTAGGATGGGAATTTTGGAACAATTATTTTCCTAAGAGAAATTTTTATTTTTCTTCTATCAGGAGTCTAGGAGGTCAGCAGCCAGGAGCCATCCTAACCCAGGATCAAGGCCTGACTCTGGGTTACTGAGTGACCCAGAACAAGCAGCTGATGTTTACACGGGCTCTGATTGCCTCCGGCTCACCTTTGTTGGAGGAGTTTGTCCCCAGCAGGTGCTGGGGAGCTTTATTAGATCTCTTTCCTACAGAGAATCAAGCTGTGGATACAGTGTACCTGCACGTTCTCACATCTGGCTTGGAGGGAGGCTAGGGATGATGGGGGATGATGGGGGTGTAAAGGCAAAATGTAAGTTTCAGTTTGCTCTGTGATGGGTGCTGAGCGTCTGTTCCTCTGCAGAAGTACTCAGTACATCTTGATATGAATGAGTGAATACATGAGCAAATCTCAGAGAGTGTGTGGCTAAGGTCTTGGCTGGAAACAGGATTCCCTTCCACATCCCCCACCCCTCCAGGATGGAGGGCCAGATACATTCCACCTACAACTTCTGCTCTCAGCATCTCTGATGATCTGATGGTGGGTAGTCAGTCCAGGCTGCAGACTGCTTCTGAGGGTCCTAAGGGTCTGGCCCTTAGGTAGTTTTGGCCCAGCCGGAGATGCATGGGGAATGGACAGATCCAGACATGGAAACAGAGTGAACAGGACAGTCTGGCTGCAGGGCTGCTGCTGGAGACAGTGGAAAGACACAGGCCAGCAAAGCACAGGTTGATGATAGAGGCTTCAAAAGTTAGAGGCAGCTTTTTATGTTTTTAATTATTGAGATAAAAGATGTCTGAGACAGACCACGTGAGCTTGACCAACTAGGATTGGACTTGACCTGCTTGGTCAAGGACAGAACTCTGGCCTGCTTGGGCTGCAGGTGAAGAACGGACTCAGCTGGGGAGAAGGCAAGGTGGCCAGCTTACTCCTGAACTTTCTTGGGAAGAAGGTATGGACAGACATAGAATTGGCACTGTACTATTGATTGGGACAAGCTCCTGAGCCTCTCATCTCTGCCATCAGTCTGAGCTGGGCACCAAGGCCACCACAACAGTGCCCTCCTCCACCCTGAGTAATTTTGCTTTGAGAAAGATCGGGATGATATCCAGGCAGCTAGTGGCCACCCACACCAAGGCACTCAGAGATATAAACTGTTTCCTGGTTGGAGATGGTACATCCTGGCTGGTTGTGTAGTGTGCCTGCACCTCTGGGAGAATGAAGGTGATCCTTCTGACTGCTGCTTTTCTTGCTTTGGTCTCTGTGTCCTGGTTGCAGGCAGTGTGGCTGGGAAGGCTGAACCCTAAGCAGGTAACGGCCTTTCTGGGCAGCAGGTCCTAGGGGCCCGGCTCTACCTTTGAGACCACACAGCTTTTGGGTCCCCAAGAGTCTGTGTATAAAATCGTGGATGGAGGGATTTGGAGTTGTGTGACAGAGGGAGCTTTGAGGGAGGACAGCCAGATGTCTTAGCTGATGCCTTCTCCAGCTCCTCGGGCCCTGGTACATCCTGGCCGTGGCCTCCCGTGCTAAGGACTTCATGTTGGAGAAGGGCATGAAGAATGTGGAAGGTGTCGTGGTGACTCTTACTCCAGATAACAAATTGAGAGTTCAGTCTTCTCGGCATGGGTGAGTTGGCAGGGCCTCTTTCACCTATGGGCCTAGGAAGACACAGAGGAGCAGGGGCAGAGAGGTCTCAGTTAAGGTGCATCTTCTGTGCAGCTTTTATGAACACCAGACCACATATCTGGCCAAGTTGCTCAACAGGGAATGGGTGGGTGGGTTCCTGTGAGGCCAGCAGAACAAAACACTCACAGGCATCTGGGCAGTCTTGGGCTCATGGAGGGCAGGATGGGTCTCAGGAGAGTCAAGGGATATCCTCTATTCTGTTAATTCTTTCTTTGTTGTTCTTTGAAATGTACTAGGAAGTTAAAAACCAGAGTCTGTAAAGGCAGGCAGCTGAGTTCGTTTCTTCTGCCTCGTTCTGGTCAGTCAGTTTTGGCCAGCCAGGGCTTTTGTTTTGTGACTCTCACTTTGTAGAGTACTTTGTCACCCTGTGTCATAGTGACCACTCTTGCCTCCCGCACCATCATCTTCCCAAATGGAAAGTTTGTCCCCAGGAGGCAGCCTTCCATCACCATGGCTAAATACCCAAGATAAACAATTTATAAGGATGACAGGTTTACGTAGGCCCATGAGTTCAAAGGTTCCAGTCCTTGGTTACCCACTGACCCTATTGCCTTGAGACTATGGGAGTTTAGTATTACATCATGGTAGAGGGTGCATGGAGGAGGCAGCTCACTTCATAGTGCTTGGAAGGAGAGAGAGAAAAAAGAGGAGGAAAAGGAGGAGTAAGAGGAGGAGGAGGAGGAGGAGGGGAAGGAAGAGAGTCATCTCGATTTCCCCCTGAAGGACACATCTCCAATGACCAAACTTCCTCCCACCAGGCTCTACCTGTTCCTTCCAGTACTGGCAGAGGTCAAGCTTACACATGGCCTATGAGGGAATTCCAGATTTATACTGTACCACCCAGTACCACTGGATCCTCATCCCCTCCTCAGCCAATAATACCTCCTCTGTGCTTCCTGTCTCCCACCCAAGGACCGGAGACTCCTGAGAAATCTCCCTACAGAGCCCACCCTATTGTAATTGGTGTGCCCATGCCTCCACCTCCCCATGCTAGGAGTGTAGGTGTTGATGGCTCACCACCCAACACATGTGCCTGTCCGTCATACTGAGAACCTCAAACATGTCTTCTATGCTTCCTTCCTAGTGAGCGCTCTTTAAATATTCTGCGTATTTGTTTCTCTAAGTGTTTCTTACTTGTTTGTGAGAAAGGGGAATTTAATTAATTAGTCTGTGATAAAAACTAGTTATAAATACATTTCCCAGTTTGATTTTCTGATGTCGGGGGCTTTTTCAAAATATTTTATGTGTGTGAACGTTTTGCCTACACGCACGTCTGTGTACCATGTGCGTGTCTAGTGCCCACAAGGGTCAGAAAAGGTCATAAGATCCCACGGTATTGAAGTTACAAATGTTTGTGAGCCACCATGTATTAGGAACTGAAACTGTGTCCTCTGCAAAGACCAACGAGTGACTGCTCTTAACTGCTGAGTTATTTCTCCAGGCCTGAGGGGAACTTTTTTTTTTTTCTATTAAATGCTTTTATTTTTGCTCTGGGTATATGCCAGCCTCTGCTTCTGTGGGTTCTATGTGCCATGATGTAGGGAGGGGCTCCTCTCTCTTTCTGGTATTTCTAGAACTTGGCCTGGACTTATTCTATGTGAGGCACACTCAGGTTGCCGAGCAGCCCCACACAGCCCCACATGACTTTGTCATGCATGTCTGGGTAAATTTCTTTGTTTTTAATTTTCTCTGTCCCTTGGGTCTCTTTGCTCACCTGGATGCTGCTGGGGTGCCGAGGGTGCCTCCGTGTCTCGGGAGCAGCATGTTCAGCTCTTCTCTCAGAACTTCCCCAGCACCTCGCACTGCGGGCGTCTTGTTTCCAGTAATCTTTGAAGCCACTTGTTTTGCCCAACAGGCCTTCTTGTACTTCTCTTGTGGTTTCTCACCTCAGAGGCTGACGCCATGGAGGACTCTGGATAGTGGCTTCTTAGTTGAACTGCAGGCTGACGTCTGTTGAGTCCTCTGCACCCAACAGTGTGGGTCCCTTGGGAAATAAAGGGAATAGCTAGTGCTTCTCAGACCACAGAGTGGGGTTTTTGGATAACTCAGGCACCAGGGAAAGAAGTGAGGCCTTTCCCATTGGTGGGCCAGGTGTGACTCTGAGAGGCCCTTCTCCCGTTCTTCCTAGGCCAGATGGGTGTCATCAGAGCACGGTGGAGTTGCTGAAGCAAAATTCCCGATGGGTGTTTGAGAATCCCTGTGAGTTTGATGGCCCTGGGTTCCGCTCATCAGATTGCCAGGAAGGCCAGCCCCTCTATGTATTTTCACGCTGCAGTTGGCGGGGCCAAGCCTGGCGGGAAGGAGGCTACTCTGCTCCAGAGCCCTTGGCACAGCTCTGTGGGCAGCTAAAGGATCCATCAGTCAGGATCTTGGGGTCAATCCTCAATGGGAAAAAGGTCCCTGAACGGAGGTCTTAAGACCTTAGTTCCCCATCCCTGTGTGCTGAGATGCCTGTGGGGGTCCTAGTCTCGATCCCTGGGCTCCTTTGTGGGTTCAGAAAGGAGGGTTAGCAGTGTTCTTCCTCCAATAGCATAGGACTGAGGGAGGGTGACCCACTTGGTCTTTAGTCACCCCAGGCTGAGCTGGGACAAGCTCAGCTGTCCATATGTTGACTAGCAACCAACAACTGCTTTTTGCTGGCACAATGTAGGGGCCAGGGACCTGGGGACAGAACTTGAGACCTCTGCTGAGGTTGGATAAGGTCTTATCCTGGATCTTTTCCCGTCTTAATGGCCAATCCATTTCACGCCTGGTTGGCACAACAGCCTTGCTCCCTTGCCACCCCTAGATCTTTCACTTGCTTTCCAGCTCTGGGTATACTGGATTATCGGGTCCTGGGCACTAACTTCAAAGACTACGCTGTCATCTTCACACAGCTGGAATTTGGGGATGAGGTCTTCAACACAGTGGAGTTGTACAGTAAGTGGGGTCTGGCAAGGTTGCTCAGGGTCCTCAGCCCCTAGTGAGGAACATACAGGGCCAAGCCCCTAGCCACCCTGAGGTTGGCTAGGGATTGGGGTAAAGAAAGGGGCAGGGGTCACAGCCACACTCTGGTTGCCTCTCAGAGGCTGCTCCTTCATGCCTAGGTCGAACTGAGGTGGCCAGCCAGGAGGCCATGCAGCTGTTTACGAAATGGAGCCAGGGTCTGGGCTTCTTGTCTCAACAGCAGGCCCAACTGCAGAGGGACTGTGAGTGTTACCAGTGTGGGCCTCAGGGGAGCACAGGAAACTCTGGTGCACATAAGGAATGACCAAGGTGGTGGTGGCACATCTCCCGCTTTTCCTGATTTGTGGCTCTCAAACAATCACCTATGCCTTGTCACAGGCAGGCTTGTATGGACAGCTTCCTCAAAAGAGGCTGTGGGTAGGGTCCTGGGAGTGGCTGCAGCCCATTCTCACAACCAACTTGGTTCTTCTACAGTCACGTGTGCACACAAGATCCTCCAGGTAGGCCACCTTTCCGTGCATCACTCTCGGCTCCCTGGGGAGCAGGAGGAGCCTGGGGCTCTGGGTGGACCATCTCCAAAGCCTGTGTAGCCCACGTGGGGACGATGGCTGTCATGAGCTCGACCCCAACACCTGCCCTGGTTTTCAGTGAGTGCCATACCCTGGAGATGGCACCACAGCATCCTGGCATCCTGGTGGAGGTGGGCAGGATCTGTCTTTGCACAGTGGCTGGTGGTACTGGTGTCTGTCAGCTGCTCCCCTAGGCTCTTGCTTGGGTTAAAATAAAGTGATTTTACAAGTAAACCTGCCACAATGTGTCTTCTCTGGGCCTCCGGGTGGTCACTGTGCTGTGGAAGAGGACATCACCAGAGATCAGACCATGGAACCACAGAGCCAGCTTGGAGACAAAAGAATTTCCCTTGCTAGAGTTCTTGAGCCTAAAAGACAGGGCCAGGAGTTTTTCACTGAGGACAAGATATAACCCCTGGGGTGGCAGAGGCTGAGGCACGTGGCTAGGCTATGTTGAGAAGGTCAGGATATTATTAAGGCAGCCACTGGACTATCAGAATCTAACTATCTACGCCTTCTGAGCAGGAAGGCAACTGAGTGTTGCACTCAGTTGAGAGCACAGATAGCATCCAAAGGCTGACTAGCAGGAGGACACAGAATCCACAGTCGGTCTGGCAGGGAGGTCAGTATCCCTGAGCTTCCTAGCAGGGAGATACAGCTAGGACTCTAGCTCTTTTTTTCCCTGCCCATGGCTTTAGCCGCTGGCTGGAGTGGGCGTGGGGGTGATGGTGGTGGTATGGAACTCTGAAAGGCTTGAGCCTGTGGGCCCTCATTAGAAATCAAGTCTGGAAGTGGTGGAATGATGTCATATGTTAGAAAGTAATACACATGGATGGGGTGGAGTAAGAAGGGGTCAAAGCTTGGGCACCTCCCCATCTCTTCCCTGCCCTGGAATAGCATCAGTATCCCCTCAGAATCCGTTGGGAAGGGAGTCCCAAAGTTTATGCCTAGCGGCCACTGCTTACTCTGTGTACATAAAAGCCCAAGAGGCTAGTCTCAGACACTCTAGGCTTCTTCCTTTCACCTGAACTAGGGTTCTGAGAGTCCCAAGGCACCAGGGCCAGGTGAGGCCTTCCAGGCTGCAGTAGTGAGGGATGTGGGGATCAGCCTCCATATGGCCTCTAAGGATACTGAGGTGTCCATCTTCAGGGGCCTCCCAGGCAGCCAATGTCTGCTGCAGCCAACAATGGCCAGGCCCTCAGAAGGAGAGGCGCAGCCTGAAGCCACACCTGCCCACCTCTTCCCCACCCATCAGGCAGCCTGAGGCTCCAGGGTGGGTGGGTCCTACCCTATAACAGGGCAGACACAGTGAGATACATGTTTAAACTGAGCTGCCTGAGCTAAGCATGAAACTGGAGATGGCCCTAGCCATAGCTCTAGTCCTGGCTGTGGTGTCCTGGACACAGGAGTTTTTCCCTAAGGAGGCCCAGACCCTCAACTGGAGCAAGGTTAGCCGCATGCCCCTTGGTATCTTCATCAGGTGCTAGGGTCAGAGTGCAAGGACCCAACTCCAGCTGTGGGACCATCTGAGGTAATGTCCCCAGCAGGAGGGCGGAACACGGCAGCTCTTGAGGTCAGCTGTGTTAGTTTCCTGTTCTCTCCCACCACAGACACCTCTACAAAGGAGCTGAGGCTGTAAGAGGAGCAGGGGCTGGAGAGCCAAGCACTTGATGTGTCCTGAAGCAGGACTGCGGGCACAGCAGCTAGCCTCACAATGTGAATAGCACGTACAATCACAGAATTATTAGGAGAAAGGGATTTGCTGCAGGGAGGAGCTGGTGGCTGGTGGCTCAGGGGCAAGGGGAAGGAAGGACTGAGCATTCATGTCACAGGAAAGCCAAGAGGGAAGGGGCCTCTGAGGTAGGTAGGATAAACTCAGTCCAGGCTTCAGCCTCTGGGTCACCTGACCAGCCAAGCACCGGCTCCTCTTCAGCCTAGCCTGGGAAGGGGTAGTACTACCCTGTAGATACAGATGTGGTCTGGGTCTGCTCTCTATCTGGGCTCTTGGACAGGCACGGTGTGGCAGCTCACACCGTCTTCCTTCCTCCGTGCCTCTGCAGTTTTCAGGCTTCTGGTACATTATTGCCATCGCCACAGACACCCAGGGGTTCCTGCCGGCTAGAGACAAGAGGAAGCTGGGGGCATCTGTGATCAAGGTGCACAAAACAGGCCAGCTCAGGGTGGTCATCGCCTTCAGCCGGTGAGGGAGTGTACAGCTCAGGGTGGTCATTACCTTCAGCTGGTAAGGGGGGTATACAGCTCAGGGTGGTCATCGCCTTCAGCCGGTAAGGGGGTGTACAGCTCAGGGTGGTCATCGCCTTCAGCCGGTGAGGGTTATACAGCTCAGGGTGGTCATCGCCTTCAGCCGGTGAGGGGGTGTACAGCTTAGGGCGGTCATTACCCTCAGCCGGTGAGGGGGTGTACAGCTCAGGGTGGTCATTACCTTCAGCTGGTAAGGGGGGTATACAGCTCAGGGTGGTCATCCCCTTCAGCCGGTGAGGGGGTGTGATGTGGAGCTGTTCTGGTACACTGTTGCAGGCTAGCCAGGGTCAGTTCTGGAGGCAGTGTGGAGTCCTGAGAAGAGACAGCCTTGTCAGGCGCTCCCATTCTCTCTTTGTCCCCTAAAACCCAAGGAGTGATTTGGGGAGAAATAGTGACAGGCAGGGAGGGGGTATTGGGAGTAAATCTCTCAGCTCTGGACAGGCCTTTGCCCAAATTAGAAGATTCTCCTTCAGACTGGCCACCTTGCCTCCCCAGCCCCCATCCCTGGGCTCTAGCGACAGAGGGTGAGTAGACTGGGAGAAGTTGGCAGTAGAAGGTGGCAGCCAGTGGATGAGAAGGGCCCACTGGCCCAGCTCACAGTATCTGTCCTCCAGGCTTCGGGGATGCCAGTCCATGGAGGTGACTCTGAAGAAAGACAGGAAGAGACCGGTGTTCAGGAATACCAGTGAGTAGGATGTCTGGGCCACGGAAACCTGAGCATGTGGCAGGCAGGCGAACACCCAGGATGGGTGAGCAGGCTGGCTGTAGCTCCAGAGCTGGCTGAATTCCTTTGAATGGTCTGGCCTGGGAGGTGAGGTCAGTGAGGGCTCTGTACTGTGGGTGGGCACGGATGTGCAGGCACCAGTGACCACTGGCCCCTCTCTTGCAGTCAAGGGGGTAAAGGGCTTCCATGTGCTGTCCACTGACTACACATATGGCCTGGTATACCTCCGCCTGGGACGTGGAGGCAGCAACTACAAGAGCCTGCTGCTTTTCAGTGAGTACTATGTGCAAAATCACCTTTGAGTGTCAGAGCCATGGTGGTGGAGTGCCCGGGGACCAGAGACAGAGGTGGGGGAGGGTGAAGGGAAGGCAAGGCTAGCAGGTAAGGCTGGCCAACCGGGAGTGGGGGATGGTTGGTAAAGGGTGGTCTGAGGGGGGCTGTAGAAGTGGCACTTGCTGTGGGTAGGGTTGGAGGTGGTGGCAATGGGGTAAGTAGACTGGAGACCCTCACCAGGAGGGGTCTAGATGCAGGAGCTGCAGTATGAGACAGCCTTATGTTAGAGTGTTAGGGTGCTGCCTGAGAGGAGGTAGGGATGTGGGGTGTGAGTTCCGAACTCTGGGAGATGGACTAGGTGGCTGGACCTGGTGGGGACAAGGAGTGTTAGGGAAAGTATTGGGGAGGGTGGATGGAGGTGACATGGTGGGGAAGAGGGCACAAGCCTGGGCTCCAGAGAGAGATCTGTGGGAAGAGCAGAGCAGAGAGTGTTTAGGAAGCAGCAGGCCTGGATGTGCTACAGTGGACTGACCGTAGGGTCAGAATGACAGTGAGAGGGAACACAGAAGATCAGGATGCAGCCCTCCACATGTCATACGGGGACCCCTGCTGCACGGGTTCTGTCTCCAACTGCAGACAGACAGAACATCTCTAGCTTCCTGAGTTTGCGAGAATTCCTGGACACATGCCATATTCTGCAGCTCACCAAGCAGGCCACCATCCTTCCAAAAGACGGTACCACATGGCCTCAGGCTTTCGTTCTCCTGTTCTCGCTCTGTCCCATGAGACAGATTATCCATCCAGGAAGGGTGTGTGCGTGTGTGTGCGTGCGTGCGTGCGTGCGTGCGCGTGCGTGTGTGTGTGTGTGTGTGTGTGTGTAGCTTTCTGTCTGCAAAATCAGCTGTGAAAGTGCCCAAATGTCTTCATACCCCGCTGAACCCATAGGGTTCCTGGCAGCATTGAGTGTGCAGGGTCCCATACAAACAGTCAGTGATGGTTCCTAGATTATATAGACTGTATCTGACACTCAGAATGGCAGCTACACACCTCTACTCTCTTTAGAATCCAGGGTGGTGGGGACAAGGACCCTCATGTGGATTCATGACAGGGGGGCAGCCAGGCCTCTCATCACCTCTTGTCCTTGCCCACAGATTCCTGTGCACACACCATCCTGCCTTGACAGCCAGCTACCTCCTGCTTAGCCCTTTGACTTGAGAGTCCTCCAGACACTGTTCCAGGTGGTGCTGTGACATTCAGTGATTGGCTGGCTGCAGAGAGCCAGAGCTGTGGCTGCTGCCTCTGTGCCTTCTAATCCCAGGACACTTCCTCTGGGCTGTGCTCATGGCTTTCTCTTTGGTCCACCTGCCCTGCAGCTTCCTGGACTTTACCAGAGGCTGAGTCTGGAACCCACCATCACTTCCCCCTGGGGAGGCCAAAGCTGGCCTCAGGCTCACCCGCTCCCATTTCCTTCTTTTCTTTTAAAAAGACTTTCTTTATTTGGGGGCCTAGGGGTGGCTCAGTGGTTAAAAGAACTCAAGTTCAGTCCCCAGCATCCACATAGCATGGCTCACAATGGCTCCAGGGGATCCAACAGCCTCTTCTGGCCTTTGTGGACACTGCACACACATATACAACCTGCCTACATATACATATAATTAAAAATAAAAATCTTTTAAAAGTTTTTGTTTTCATATGTACTTTTTTGTTTATTTTTTGTTTTGAGTGAGGCCACACCATGTAGTTCTGGCTGGCTTGGAACTCATTACCTAGCAGGGTGGTGGGGCTCAGGCTTTAATTCCAGCACTTGGGAGGCAGAGGCAGGCAGATCTCTGTGAGTTCAAGGCCAGCCTGATCTACAGAGTGAGTTTGAAGATAGCCAGGGCTACATAGAGAAACAATGTAGTCAAAGCTGGTCTCAAATGAGATCCACCTGTCTCTGCCTCCCTGGTGCTGGGATGAAAGATGTGTTTCACAAGCCAAGTGTTCATGTCATTATGGTCTGCTCTTATTCACCCCTCCCCGCTCTCCTTCACTGGTCTCCATTTTTTTTTTTTTTTTTTTTTTTTTTTTTTTTTTTTGCTTTCAAGCCGTGCATACTCCACAACCCTCTCCCTGCTTCAACCTGGAATTCTCTCTCTCTCTCTTAAGAATTTATTGATTTTTAAAAACTTTTTATGTACATTGGTGTTTTGACTGCTTGTTTGTCTGTGTGAGAGTGTCAGATCCCCTGGAACAGAAATTGTAGACAGATAGTTCTGAACTGCCTGTGGGTATTGGGAATTGAACCTGGGTCATATGGAAGAACAGAGCAGGCAACCCTTTTAACTGCTGAGCCATCTCTCCAGCCCCTGGTGATCTCTTTTTACATTTTCATGGTTTCATATTTTCATATTAAACACACACACACACACACACACACACACACACACACACTTTAAATCTAGACCTTGGGGCTGGGGAGATGGCTTATTGGTTAAGCTCCAGAGGATCTGAGACCATCTTCTGGCCACAAGGAGAGCTGCACATACATATGCATACACACAAACCTACATACAAATCATAAAACAATCTAGACTCTGCTTATGAGGGTCAAGATGCTGTATTCTCTTTCTGATTTGATTATTGATAATTGATACTTAATTATTGATAATTAAGTAGAGATTATTATTAATACAATAATCTCTACTTCCATCTATTTTGCCGCAAATGTCACTATTACACTTCTGTTTATGGCTGAATAGAATTCTACTGTGTGTGTGTCCCAGATTTGTGTATGCGCACCATATTTCCTCTGTCGGTTCATCTCGATAGCATCTAGACTGGGCCTGTATCTTGGCTACTGCAAATGGTGGAGCAATAACAGAGCTGCATGTGTTGCTGCAGTGTGCTGATTTAGAGGCCTTCGGGTGTGGTCCTCAGAGAGCTCAGATGGTATTTAGTTCCATTTTCTGTGTTTAGGAATCTCCATGCTGACTTCCACAGTGGCCATGGCCACTCCTCTTTACCCCCTGACCACTCAGCCATGTTCAGCTACAAGGAGCAGTGACAGCAGGAGCCCCTCATCTGGAGGCCTCCAAGGCCAGCTTGCCTGGTTGCTAGGTTAGCTCTCAGCTTTTCATGTAACAATCATAACCAATGTCACTTGCTTTTCCCCAACACGGGTCTTCCTCCAGTCCCTCCCCACCAAAACAGGCTTCTGCACCAGAGAAACTCCACTGCAGGTGCTGAACAGTCTTGGGTATTGGTGTAGCCGTATTCCACTTTGAACCTAACATGTGGGAAAAAGATCCCAACAGTGCTGGCCCACAGACTTCTCACAGATGTGAGTCTTAGGATGGAACTCAGGTCATGAGGCTTAGCAGCAAGCCCTTTCATTTACTGAGAAGCCTCTCTGTCCTTCTAATATTGGCATCTAGAACGAGCAAAATTGCAGCAAGAACCAGTTCCACTGTCCAGGAAGTTCTCAGATGTGTCTCTAGGCCTCACTGCCTACACCCAAAGACCACGGTGATATTCTGAGGCCCCCCCCCATCCTGATAAGCACATGGCCAGTTCTTTTTTCCTAACCGTTGAGTGTTTGGTGGCCAGACTTTCTGAGTAGACTTTACACACAGTTAAATCACATGGAGCTAGCTTGGTCTTTTCAAATCTTCCACTGAGGTGTTGCAGAACAGAGCTGTATTTGGGGTTAGTTTGACCCCATTACTTAACTTGATGGTTCTCATTGGCCACCCTGTCACCTGGGGCATGAGGAGGTTTCCACACACTGCAGTGTGAATCCATCCAATGGCCCCAAGGCTTGTTCTTCTGACTGCCTCTTTGCTAGTGGTTGGGTTTGCTTAAACATTTTTGGCAGGAGTATTAACAGTGGGTGATTTGTGTCCTTTGCGATGTGACTGATCACGTCGACTGACACAGGACTCTGTGCTATCTGCATTGTGTTTACTAGGTGGCTCTCGTGTAAGGCACTTGCCTGCTTTGTTCTTCAGTTCATTACTGTATGTGTGCTGTTCACCAGCCTTTTGGTCCAGGGCAATTACATATAATTTTTGGCTTATGAATGAAAACAGAAGCCCAGGAGGAAGGCTGTTGATGTAAGGTGTGGCTTCATCCTTGTAAGGATCTAAAACCTAATTATAGGGGGGGGGGATGGCAGGCAACATTAGGCATGCACCTAACCCTCCTGGGGGAAGGACCCAGGGTTTAAGTATGATGGGGACTTGAGCACCCCTTAATGTCTTGTGGAGCTCAGCCCGGGGTTCCTGTCTCTTCCTCTGATATCTTTGGTCCTTAATATTTGACAGATGGTGGCCACTTCAGAGCAAAGGACAGTCATGCCGTGCTATCTAGCCTTAACAATCTCTAGACCGTTGTTTCATCAGGGTGGGTAAGATCACTGTTCTAAGGGCCTCAGTCTCCCTGTCTTTCTGCCTGCTGGGCCCTACCAGGGATGGTTGAGGAGGAAAAGAGGTAGAGAGAAGAGGAGGAGGAGAATGAAAAAGGAAGAAGAGGAGGAAAGAAGAGGGAGAAGAAGGAGAAGAGAAGAAGGAAGAGGAAGAGGAGGAAGAGAAGGAGGAGGAAGAGGAGAAGGAGAAGAAAGAAGAGGAGAAGGAGGAGGAGGAAGAGGATGAAGAGGAGAAGGAAGAGGAAGAAGAAGAAGAGGAGGAGGAAGAAGAGGAGGAGGGGAGCATGGAAGATCCCAGAGCCTGGACCATGTCAGTAGGTCTGGATGCCTATATGTGCCCCACAAGGTGGACTCACAAAATCTGTCCCTTTACCCTTGAAAGTGACTTCCCTTGAATCCTTTGAATTGAGCCAGCTGAGTTGGGGGCAGAGTTGTCTAAGTCACACAGAGCCAGCCTTGCAGATCCTAATGCTGTTTGCAACAGCCTGACATTGGTCTCACATAAGCCTGGTAAGGTTAGATCTACTTCAGGGCCCTGGGAGGAGATTCACAGTCGCTGTAACTTCAGGAGCATTTTAAATGCCATTTCCCCAACTCATTTCATAGAGGCAGCAGCAAAGCCAGGGTTCTCCCTGCTATGGCGTGTGTGTGTGTGTGTGTGTGTATGTGTGTGCGTGTGTGTGTGCGTGTGTGTGTGTGTGCACACATGTGTGTGCATGTGTGTATGTGTGTGCGTGTGTTTGTGTATGTGTGTGTGTGCGTGTGTGTGTGTGTGTGCGCACACACATGTGTGTGTATGTGTGTGCGTGTGTTTGTGTATGTGTGTGTGCGCGTGTGTGTGCGTGTGTATTGTGTGTGTGCGTGCGTGCATGTGTGTGTGTGTATGTGTGTGGAGAGAGAGCCACATATTGTTAGGCCATAGGTGAGCCCATGGGTGAGCATGTATTACCATAATGCCATATGCATTATAGAATAACGTCGTCTGTTACTCCAGAGACTAATGAGCAGGGACAGAAATAGAAGTAAGGGGAAAAGCACACTGTCATAAACCTCAGAGACAAGACTGACCACCCTGCCAGAAGGACAAGATTTTGGAATGATTATGGCCTTTGTCCCAGTTTTCTATAAAATATACCAGAGAGAGAGAGAGAGAGAGAGAGAGAGAGAGAGAGAGAGAGAGAGAGCTCAGGCAAGGCTCCCCCTGCCCCCTGCTCCCCCCCTTCCCTGCTTGCTGCTCTCTGAGTAAAGTATCACTTAAAGAATCCTTTCCTGGCGGGCGGTGGTGGCGCACGCCTTTAATCCCAGCACTTGGGAGGCAGAGGCAGGCGGATTTCTGAGTTCGGATTTCTGAGTTCGAGGCCAGCCTGGTCTACAGAGTGAGTTCCAAGACAGCAGGGCTATACAGAGAAACCCTGTCTCGAAAAACAAAACAAAACAAAAATGCCAAACAAACAACAACAACAAAAAGAATCCTTTCCTGTCTTTGCTCATTGAGCTTTCAGTGCTGGACAATGGCTGTTATTGAACTAGAGCAACACATACATAGGTGAGCCTACGCTTGATGTAGTCACATGACAAATGAGGAGGGGAACACGGGGCTCACAGCAGACCCCTCATGTGAAGCTCTGGTCTACAGTGGGATGATATAGGGAGAGGGACCCTTGGGAAGATTTGTGTTGGATGAGATTGAGGTGGATCTTTATGGGAATCAGTTCCTTGGCACATGAGGACACTGTGAGAAGTCACCCTGTCATCTTGAAGGAGGCTTTCTTTAGAATTTCTTCATATGGGAGCCCTCTTAGACTATCGCCTCCAGAACTTTGAGATATAAATGCTGGTCAAGCCTCTGTCTAGGGCCCTTGGTTATAGTATCCCCAGCTGACCCATACACATGGGGGAACTGTAGGAAGCCCACAAGCTCTCAACTTTGCCTGGGAACTCGATCTCTGAGGGGAGGACACTCTTGGATCTCAACTTTGCCTGGGGACCCGATCTCTGAGGGGAGGACACTCTTGGACAGCCTCATCCCACTTAGCCATTCTGAGTGTGGGACAATGAAAGCCTTTTCTGTTGGAAGGTGGAGGAACTTGGGAAGACAGAGGGAGCCTCCCTCACAGGACTGGGTGCTATGTTCTGATGGAGGATGCACTAATGACCCTGCTCTGTAAAAGCGACAGGCTTTATTCTGAGTTCAGCCCACAGGTCCAGAGCCTCTGGATCTCTTTCTGCTTCCTAGATCAGTGTGTCTCCTTGAATCCCATTCCTACCACCTGGCTCAGTTTCCTGAAAGTCCTGGGTACATCTCCCAGGGCTGGGGTTTCTGCATTTCCCAGGGCAGTAGCAGATCTCAATGACTTCATTCTGCTGAGACTATAAAAGTGAATGGCCACAGACAGCTGCTGACACACACATACACAGCAGTGCACACCCATGTTATGGATGCATTGCACGCTGACAAACAGCTCCATTAGCACATCCAATGTATAGGCATAGAGTGCAGAGCCTCATGCGTGCTAACACATGCTCCGGCATACATAATGTACACACCCCATCTTGTGCAAAGCACACTCACCCGCATACACACTCAGTCATATGTATATATGCAGAATGTACATATATGCACTTGGACACCTACACAGGCACATGTATGTTCACAATAACCGCACATGCATAATATATGCATATATATAATACACACATTCATCTACATGGATACGTATTCACTCATACACATGCATGTATGCTTACACATGCACACACATGTGCACATACACTCCTGCTTGTTTGTTCCATCTCTAGCTCAAAGCTGAGCCAGCCATGCTAGTTTGCAGTGGAGGAGGGGTTGCAACCTGCCCAGCCCCTGGCAGTATCTGCAGTCGTGAGCTGCAGAAACAACTCTTATCATGTGGGCTGCTTAAAACAAAAGAAATGCACACCCTCAAACTCTACAGATTCCAAGGCAGTGTCTGAGGCCACAGGATTGTGCTTCCTTGGAGGGTTCTGCGGATGATCCTTTGGGTTTCTCCCAACCCCTAGTGATGTCACAGGGTCCTCATGCCAGGGTCTGTGAAGTGGACTTCTGAGTGACTTGGATGATCTGGGACCAGTAGAGCTGACAAGGAATTCTTTGATAGCCCTTCCTCACTGCTGAAGCTTGCAGGGCTGGCTCATTTGCCTCTTGGGAATCAGCTTCCTGGAAGGCAACCAACCACACCCAGCTGAGGGTTTTGATTCTTGGTGTAGAAGCTTTAGATGCAGTTCTGGAAATGACCACTGGGGGCATTTTGGAACAAGAGGAATCAGGGAAGAAGAACCTTTAGGGGCATACCGTGTGCCTGCCTCACCCAGAGACCTTTTATCTCCAGCATTCCAGGGCAGGGTGAGCCTCTCAGAGGTGGGGAATGACTCCAGGTTTGTACAAACAGGTGGTGTGACATTGTTCCGGGCTAGAGCTGAAATACCAGCAACTCCCTCCTCCTTAAAAGAGATTCATGTTGCTTAGACCACTGATTCGGGGGTTTTATTCATTCCCTCATTCCTGCAACAATGATCCATCCATTTTTTTCATCTGCCTATCCATCCACCTGTCAATCAACACCTGCTGACTTCTGCCCTCCGTCAGTCCCTGTAGCTCTGCTGTCCTGACTCGAAAGAGCTACTTCCTTGGAGTTCCTGTACACAGGAAGGACTGTGGCTATGGCCCTGGGGTTATCAGGGACAATGGCTACTGGGAATCACTCATACTTAAATGTCAAAGATTGAACTGATGTATAAACCCACTGGGTCACTATGGTGAAATTAATTTTGTTTTGGTTTTGTAAACATTTGCAGGTGGATCTTCAAGTTCATGTCAGTTAACAACACAGGGGCAACCACAAGTGTTACCAAGCCCATGGAGAAATGGGGACTCTGGGGCTTTACACATGAGACTGTGAGATGGTGCAGTCACTGTGCCAAGCGACCTTCCAGTTCTCCGGATGTCAGGATGGAGAGGGATCCTGACTGGGCAGCTCTGTACCTAGGATCATGGGTTCTGAGAACGTTCAGTCCACATGAACATGTGCATGTGACGGTCCACAGTAGCACGGTGGAATCAATGCAGACGTCTGTCAACTGCAGAGCAGATGAACACACGGAAACCTGTATGTGAAGGCCCACGGTAGCATGTTTCCTGATAATCCCATGGTGGGATCCGTGTTTGTCAACTGAACAGTAGATGAATACACATGGTCTGGGGTTTGTTTTCTACTTTTTTTTGGGCAGGGGTTGGGGAGGTCTTCAGTGAACCATAGGAAGGAATGGAGTTCTGACACACTAAGTACTTATAGGTCTGGAAAATGCTCAGGGCAGGAAACCAGTCCTGAGGAGCCACAGACTCTGGCTTTCACCTCTGTGACAGGGCACACTACAGGGATCACCTGGCAACTAGAGCTGGGGGCTGTGAACCAGCTCCAGGCTTCTCTTCCATCCAAGAAGGCTAAGCCAGCTGAAGACCGAGTGAATAGCTCTTCATACACAGTAGAGAATGGAATGCATTGTCCGATACCCACTTCCCCGTCAAAGAGCCAAGCTGTGAGAAGCCAGCATGGCACAGATATGAGGTTGGCTCTCCATGGGTAGAGATAGCTGTGTAATGGAGACTCACTTCCCTGTAGAAGGGCCAAGCCATCTGAAGCCAGCGTGTCATATTGCGTATTGAAGCTTGGCTTCTATGGAAGGTACCACCCACTTGTCTGGGGCAACGGCTTCAACAGTGTGGTGTGTCTTTTGATGAGTTTTGAAAAGACAGTTGCTATAGCTTTAAAGATGTATCCTGTTGCCTGTCATGGCTCCTTCTTCCTCAGGCTGAGTCAGCAGTGGTCCTGCCATGGTCCAGCAGATGGTGCATGGCCACTCTGAGCTCCACATGTCCCCTTACTCCTCATCATCCTGCACTTTCTTCTTCTTCTTCTTCTTCTTCTTCTTCTTCTTCTTCTTCTTCTTCTTCTTCTTCTTCTTCTTCTTCTTTTTTTTTTTCGAGACAGGGTTTCTCTGTGTAGCCCTGGCTGTCCTGGAACTCACTCTGTGGACCAGGCTGGCCTTGAACTCAGAAATCTGCCTGCCTCTGCCTCCCAAGTGCTGGGATTAAAGGCATGCGCCACCACTGCCCAGCTATCCTGCACCTTCTTCTCCCTGACATCCACATTACTCTAACTGTTCTGAGGTCTGGGTGGGTGGATGTTGATTCTCCCAGAGGCGTATTGAAGCCAGTCCTTTCCCCTTGAATTGTCTTTACTCCTTCAGGAGTTCATTGTCTTGTTGCCACGTGTTCTCCTGATAGTTCTTAGAAACATTTCTTACTTGAGGTCATTCTTCCCTCCGCCATGTGAAGAGCTGCTCCCCATGTGGTCTGGCACTTTTGTGGTCAGACGTATTTCTGGGGTTCTTCCTGCATGTGGGGGTTTTCTCCCTGAGTCTCACATAGTGCAATCATTGCTCCTGACCTCAAGTCCCGCTTCCATCCCCTCCACTCAGCCAGACCCCGGCTCTGCTGTGGATATTCTTTCTGGTGTTCAAATTCCCCACAGGTTTCAGGATGCTGTGACAAGAGTGGCCATGTACTGTGAGTCACCCCAAGGATGCAAAGTCTTCATTGTTTGTGGTCCATTTTATAAAAATGATTTTGCAGATTCTTTCCCATCTTCTCTTTATTGGCGGTGGATATATAAGTCCATTCTTTGTTCCTCCCTTCTGTCCAGGTAGGTAACATCATATCATCATTTTGGCCTGGATCACTTATTTCAGCCTTTCCGGCTACCTTCCCTGATGGTCTCACTTGCTGCCTCCAATACTGTCTTACTATATAACACCTGGAAGGACTCTAAAAATGTGCCACATTGTGCTGGGTCAAAGCCCTCCATTTCTCCCTGTTTCTTTCACAGAAAAAGCTAATGTCCTTATCCAATGGCCCATAGCCACCTATGCTGACCTGCCCTCTCAGTGACCTGGGCTTTGGCCAGTCTTCACAGGCATCATCTGCTGTAGACATCCTGCCCTTCAGTCTGTTCCTGGAACAAGCCCAGCTCTCTCCTCCAGGTCTGTACCCTGTGTTCCTCCCACACTGAATGTTCTTCCACCATAGTCAACTTCGTGTTCAAATGTCACTTTGGTGAGGTTGGCTCAGACAATTCAATTTAACATTCAAACACCCACTGTATCAACACTGTCTGTACGACTTGTTCCGGTTGATGTTCCCATAACATTTATGACCTTTTAAGTAATTCATAATTACACGAATCAGAGTTCAATCAAGAAGCAGAAATGTACAATAGATAGAGAAGGGATGGCTTATGAAATGGACACTGAGCAATACAAATGTACAGACAAAGCTAAGACACAGGTTAAGGTTGCAGGAGGTGGCTTGGGGTGGGATCCCCTCCACACGGCTTCCATCAGACCTGCTGGAAATGATGTGGCTGCAGCTCAGAGCATCTGCCTGAGTCAGGGATGGGTGTGGTCAGGGCAGAGGATAGTAAACAGAGAAAGGAATACATGCTGCCTGGCAAGGAGAAGCCTGTCTCCCTTTGCAGGTGCAGGAGGGCTAGCTGGGGAACCTCCAAAATTCATTGGGAATCTGTGGTGGGCTACATCTTGCTAGAAAGCCATTTGGGATCCACTGAGGATAGTGTGACTCACAACCTGCATGGCCTTATGTGTTTAGAGCTCAGTCAGCTAGAGAAGAGTCAGAACTCTGAAGTAGGCCTGACAAAACAGATGTGTCCAATTGAGATGAATATGTATTCTTTACAAGAGAAAACGTGGCTGTCTTTCCAGCATCCATTACTTCCTTCCTTCAGCCTCCACCTACCCGCACACAGTTAACCTTGGACTTTCATGCCATACATTCTGCAAATGAAAGAAAACATGCAGAATTTGTCTTTCTGAGTCTGGCAGGACTAGGCCAGAGCAGGATGTAGCTGAAGGACATGGTTTCTGTGACACATTCTTCCAGCCCTGGGCCTTCGGTCTGCAGAACACTCCAAAACAGGGCCACTGGCTGGGAATTAGTCTTCAACACATGGACCTCTGGAGGATGCTTCAGATCCCAACATGACAGCGTGTTACACTTACTTCACCTTTGCTCATTGAGGCCGTGTGTTAGGAAAACACAGAAGGAGATACAGGCACTGGACTGGGATGCTGTGAGGCTGTCAGTGTGTCAGAAAGTGTCTACCACAGGTTCAGGGGACTGTGAGGTTCGGCCTTCCACATTCAGACACAGCCCAAGTCAGCAGCAAACTGACAGTGCCCCTGGCTTTGCTAATCATGTGTGCGTGTTGTTCTCCTCCTGTTCAACGACTGAGACTCATGTGCCTGTGTGGGGACATGCTTACAGGAATGACTCATGCATGGTATGAAGGACAACCTGACAATACAGAGACCTCTGCCATAATACAGAACTGCCAACCTGCTTCCTGATCTCTCCTAAAGAGCACCAGCCCCACCGTCTCACGCCCAGCATGTCAGGCTTCCTGCTCAGCACCTTCTTTACTTACATCAAGACCTGGGCCATGCCAGCTCCTCAGCACAGTTCAGGGCTTGTCAGAGAGTGCTCGCTAATATTGTGTGTGGATACTTGGGCCTGTCCACCTTTGGTCCAGAGAGGGACAAAGGTGCCATTGTGGGACCAGCATCTGTCTCCAGGGCTATGGAGTGTGGACAGCTCCACAGGAACTGAATCCCTTCTCCAGAGATGACCTCTGTGTTTCAGGGCTGGTGGCCAAGTCCAGGAACTGCAGAGTGGGAGTGGAAGGCAGAGTTCCCGTTGGGAGGGAAGTTGGGCTAAGGCCGGAAGCCAGGGCAGCCAGGGCAGCCTTCACTGACCTCAGGTCACAGGCCCGTACATGGACTCATGGTGCCTCGTGCAGCCATTTGTAGGGAATGAGACCTGGCTGTGTTGAGTGTGTGTAGGTGCTCAAAGCCAATGAGAAGGGAGGCTGTGGACTCCAGAGGCATGAAGTCCAACAGAAGCACAGAGTGGCTCAGGACAGGCTGTGAAGGAGCCTGGTTCTCCATCTCACATCAGGGCACAGGATGGCAAGAAATGAATCTCATGGACCTCAGTTGTACCACAGCAGCCCTAACTCTGCAAACGTCCTGTCAGTGAGCCCTCAGAGGAGGGAGCAGCAGAAGGTCAAGTCCCCTGGTTGGACATGAACTCCCTTGAATCACAGACATGAACCCTTTCACCAATTCCTTCAGGGTTTATTCTACCATACTGGAAACTCATTGTTCAGGTCACCTGCTCATATTGGTTGGATGCCTTGTTTGGTGTTAATGTTTTCATTAATTCAATTATTTATTTACTTGACAACACAAATAGAGCTTTTCCTCCCTCCTCCCCTCCAAGTTCCTCATGCTCCACTCTCCTTCCTCTAGTGCCCCGTTTCTTGCTCCTCAGAGAAGGGGAGACCTCCCATGGATATTAAACCACCTTGGCTTATCAAGCTGTAGTAGGACTGGGTATATCTTCTATTGAGGCTGGACAAGACTGTCCAGTTAGGGGAAAGGGATCCAGAGGCAGGCAACACAGTCAGAGACAGCCATTCACAGCTCTTGCTGTTAGGGGTCCCACATGAGGACCAAGCTACATATCTGTTACATATGTGTAGGGGGTCTAGGTCCATCCCATGCATGCTCTCTGGTGGGTGGTTCTCTGAGTCCCTATGTGCCAGGTTAGTTGACTCTGTGAGTTTTCTTGTGGTATCCTTGACCTCTCTGACTTTCAGTTCTTCCTACCCTTCCACAAGATTCCCTGAGTTCTGCCTAATAGTTGTCTGTAGCTCTCTGCGTTTGTTTCCATCGGCGGCTGGGTGGTGCTCAGATGACTGCTATGCTAGGCTTCTGTCTGCAAGCATAACAGAGTATCATTGATAGTGCCAGAGGGAGATTTTCATGGCATGGGATGCCAGTTATTGATTAGCCATTCCCTCATTTTCTGCTCTCTCTTTATCCTTACACCTCTTATAGGCTTGTCCATACAGTCATAATAAACTCTGAACACTTTTGGTGCATTGTGTGGTTATATGAACAAACAGAATGAGATCTGGCCATGTTCAGACCATGTGGGTGCTCAAGGCTAATGAGGAAATGAACCTGCTGGGGGGTTGTGAACCCAAGAGAGACCATGTTCAACAGGAGCTCAGGTGTGATGGAGCCTGGGTCTCCACCCACCTATGGTGCAAATGCCAAGAAAAGAACACCTATGGACCTCAGCTGTATCAGGGCAGCCTGGCTCTGCAAATGTCCTGTCAGTGGGCCCTCAGAGGAGGGAGCAGCAGAAGGTCAAGTCCCTGTTTGGACATAAACCCCCTTGAGTTTACAGACGTGAACCCTTTCGCTGATTCCTTAAGGAGACACATACTCATGACCCTACTGTGTGGCTGGAATTCTTCATGCAGCCAACTTACAGTTGAGACGTAAGGAAATTGAACCCTGACCGGTGGCTCAGTAGATGAACACTGGCCATTTAGTGAAAAAGGAGCCAGACATCTGGGAGTAAGAAGTGTTCTTAGAGAACACAGCTGGCCTCAGTGCAGGATGGGTGGGTCAGGGGGCATGGTATTGCCTAGTGCCATGGGGTCTGCCCTGATGATGTTTAAACTGACTCCAGTCAGGAATTGGTGTCCCCACTTACAGGGAAGTCCAGGTGGTGTATCCATGCAGGGAAGGGACAATGAGGTGAGTCCCCAGGCAGGGGCCAAGCCATCTGGGGCCCAGCAGATGGTCTCTGGTTGTGAAGCTCAGCCTAGTTCTCAGCAGCAGGAGGTCAGAGGCCAGGTCTCAGGGAGCATAGCTCAGCTCAGCCATGGGCAGATGCAGGACAAAGTTGTGAAGGGAAGCCTAGCCCCCCTTTCCTCCCTCCCTCCCTCCCTCCCTCCCTCCCTCCCTCCCTCCCTCCTCCCCCTGCACCTGCGTTGCTCAGTCCCCAGGGTCCTTTGTGAGCACAGCACTTGGGTGGCCCACACCTTGCAGGGCATTGTGTGTCTTTCTTTATCTGCAGGTGACACTGAGTTGATATTCATCAGATCCCAACAACAACAACTTTCAGCTCCATGATGGATGTGTGTTTGGCCATGAGAGATGGACAGGAGGGACATGGTTAGTGCCAAGTGGGCACATGTCCCTGTCCCTGTCCCTGGGGGATATAAAGGGCACCAGGAGGAGCCAGAGCACACACTGCCCAGGTGACCTGCCTTGTGTGAGAGCCCAGTGACTGGAGATGAAGAGCCTGCTCCTCGCCGTCCTGCTGCTGGGGCTGGTGGCTGTCCTGAAGGCTCAGGAAGGCCCATCAGATGACCAGGAGGATGTGAGGATGGGAGGGACAATGGGTGGTGGTAGGAGATGGCCTGGCCCTGGTTGGTGTTGGTAGAGTTGTGCTGAGTTGGAGCATGTTTCCTTGAAGGTTGAGTTTGACTCCATACTTCTTCTCAGCAGTCAGATCAAGGACTCCTGAGATGAGTCTATTAGAAGATCAGGTCTTCCTGAAAACACAGGTCCTATTAAGACTTGAGTTAGGATAGACAAGCAGATTTGGGTGAAGTATCCTTGTTCAAGTACAACTAGGGCTAGAACATTTAGAGCAGGACATTCAGGGCAAGAATCCTTCCACTGCCCTCTTTGAGGTGTAGACCTCAAAGTGTACATACACTGGGCTGGAGAAAGACACTTCTGCCATCATGGTGCTGGTATCTCTCTATTGACCACAAGTCTTGGAACACATGGTGGTAGCTCACCTCAGTGGCTGCACCCTGGGCTCTGGAGTTTCTATTCAGGAGCTAGCTTATATGCCCAGCCTTGGGGTAGAGTCCGGGAAGGCTTGGTTGTGCTCACATTTTTGTCTCCTGCAGTACTCTGGGACCTGGTACCCAAAGGCCATGGTGCACAATGGGAGCCTACCCCACCACAAGATACCTGGTAGGGTCTTCCCTGTGAGAATAATAGCCATGGAAGAAGGAGACTTGGAGGCCACAGTTACAATGTGGTATGTATTCCCTACTGGGGCTCTCTGCCATTTTCTCTCCCTTGCTAGTCATTATTTGAGCTTGGGTAACTAAGAGATTCCTACTTTTGAGGGGATGCAGTCCCAAGGTAGCACCTTAAAAATAGAACAGGACTGACATAGAGTTTAAGGGGCCACCTGGCCAGGACTGATATACCAGCGGAGCTGAACAAGCCTCAGTTATGTTGCTGAGAGCAGCTGCCTGTGGGCTTGTGTTTTACAGGAAGAAGGGTCATTGCCATGAGTTCAAATTCGTGATGAAGAAAACGGAAGAGCCTGGCAAATACACCACCTGTGAGTCCCTGTGTCTCCGTGTCTCCTACAGTGTCAAGCCCTGGGGTGGATGGGTCCCTGCCTGCTCTAGTTCCTAAGACAGGCCATCAGTCACTTCCTAGAGGTCATTGACTGGCCAATACAGAAAACTGAGTCATTCTTTCTCCCCTGCCCAGCTCAGGTCTTGATCCATGAGGACCCAAAGACAGGAAAGCCAGACAGGGAGGTGTGTGGGCCTAAGGGGCAACCTCAGTTCCTACCTTCCATGAACTCCTATGCTGGGCTTGGCAGCTTCCATGGGAGATGGCTCCTGTCTAACTATGGGGACCACGGAAAGGCCAGGGCTAGACTAGCTAGGTGTTCTGGGTGACCACCAAAGTGTTCCAAGGTGCTCATTCCTTCATAAGGTTTTCAACAGTGTCTCGATGAGACACTAAGCTATTTCTTTTCATCTGCAGTTCATGGCAAGAAGGTTGTTCATGTTGAAAAGACAGCGGTGAAGGACCACTACATTTTCTACTGCGAAGGCCGGCACGATAGGAAGTCGTTCGGGATGGGAAAGCTCATGGGTGAGGTGCCATGGAGGCCCCATGTCCTGTCCCTGGTCTCTGCTTCTGATAACCATGAGAAAGGCAGGAGACATGTCTGGCCTGGGTCCAGCCAGGGTGCTGCTCAGGAAATGTGTGAGATCCAAAGAGGAAAATGGAGAAAACTGACTAGGAATGGGGTTTGTGTGGCCTTTGGAGGCCTGAGCTCTCAGTAGTGGGTTCCTTACCTAGAGCCAGCAAATGCCACTCCCTGGGCTCTCAGTCACATGAACATAAAAGGACATGTCTAGTTGGGACGTTTTATTGCAGGTAGGAATCCTCCAGGGCAAGGGACAACCTCATGGGCTTGAGATTCAGGGTTCATAAAGGACTGTGTAGTGACCCCGCAGGCCTGCTTGGGTCTATGCTATTCACAGGGTCGTCTCTGACCTCTGTGCTAGCTTGCACCTCCGTCTTGTGTCTCTGGCTCTCTGCAGAGCTGAGTACCACCCCTCAATCCTGCCCCACCTCCTCACAGGGAGAAGCCCTGAGGAAAACCAAGAGGCCATGGAAGAATTTGAGAAATTCATACAGCGTATGGGACTCCGACGGGAAAACATGTTTGTGCCAGAGATCAGAGGTGAGAGCAAGAATGTCCATGCCTCTCTCTCTGTCCCCTATGACTGTCTGTCTTCAACTCATGTCTGTGTGGGTGCCTTCTGTGTCCTCTCTGTGCCTGGTTCTGTTGTCCCTTACGTGTTATTTCATATCTCTCCATGTTCCCCGTGTGCCTCTGTGGTATTCCCCCAGTGTCCCCCAGTGTCACCCATAATTCAATGTCATCAAGGGGACATTCTGTCCCTGTGTCCCTCTGTGTCCTCATGACCTCCAAATGTCCTGTGCTTCTGCTTCAGTGTCTCCCCAGGTCTCTTTGTATCCCTGTCTTCTGTATTGTCTGTCTTCTGTATTGTCTGTCTTCTGTATTGTCTGTCCCTTCAAGGTCTCTTCCCTCTCACTGGGATCCCAGGGCTCTGCTTCAGATCTTGGCTATGGGAGGGTCTGAGCTACAGGAGTGATGGGGTCCTCTTACAGGGCCCTTCTCACTCCTGGGATTCTTTTGGTTTCTACAGATGAGTGCGTTGATGAAAGTGACTAAGGTAAGTCTCCCCCCTCCACCCCCCGCCATTGCCCATAGGACTGTGGAAAAGCCTAGAATGCTGGGCTCTGGATGAAGGTCCTCGTCCTATCCACATAGACAAGTGTGTCGCTCAGGATGTGGCCCTGTGTATGGTTTCTGTGGTGTATAGGAATTCTGTTCTCGTCATGATTGCTCCTAGTTTCAGGTCTCTACCTGCTCCTATCCTTGCCCTGCTCCCCAAGGAGGCTGAGACCTGGCTATTTACAGAAGTGGTGCAGGGCCCCAGCTCCCAGCAGGGACGACACAGAAATGTGGGGAAAGAGGATCTCTGACCCACATCCGCCCTGTGCCATCCCTGTCCATGCCTCCCCTGACTGCTGCTCCTGAAGAAAAATGAGGGGAGGGTGCTTATTTCTCTTTCTTTCCCCACCACAGCAGCTACCCAGGTCTGCAACAGCTGAGCCAGCCTTGCTTCCAACACTGGGCTGGGACATCCCTGCACCACACCTCTCCTGGACCAAACTTTCCACTGCCTCACCATCCCCCACTCAGTACTGGTTCCCCAACTTCCCCCTGACTCCAAATAAAGCTCTTTAGCAGTGCTCTGGATCAGCCTGTCTGTGAAGAGCCTTGTGTGGGTCCCAAGAGCTCTGCTGGGGGGAGACATGGGAAAACTGCAGAGCGATTGCCTAACTAGTGCCTAAGGAGCACGGCAGCTGGTTCTCCTGTAAAGCCATGTAAGGTCCTAGGAGCTACCTGGTGAGCTACTTGCTGTCAGGTTGGACCCTGGCAGAAGTGTCTAAGGTGCTCTGGGGAAGCAAGACTGTGAGAGGTCATCAGGGCTTCAGACAGAATGAATGCAGGGGCCCTGTTTTCTGGCAAATTGCTTGAACACCGGGAAGGCCCTGCTTTGAGGAGCTGAGCTCATTGACAGGGTAAAACAAAGGGGCCTAGTTCCTCCATCATCTCCCCCTGGAAAGACAGAAGCAGTTACAGCAACCATTAGCCCTGTTTCCCATTCCAGCCCTCTCCCAGAGTTTGTCCAAAGATCAGGGTTTGGGCTTTCTCTGTCCAACAGGAACATGGTGGGCCACAGTGAGGGAGCAGATGCTCCTTACCCCAAACAATCAGTAACAGCCTCAAAGTGCAAATCCCAGTGGAGAGTGGCTGCCCAGCTTGTCACCTTTCGTGAAGGGTTGTTGGGACTCAGGCTGGTGTCCATCAGCTCAGTGAGCCTCTGCTCTAACTCCCATGTGACTCATCATTCTGAATTCCTCTCCTACTTGGGCCCAGTTCTTGCTGGGAGCTATTGGATGTTTCTAAGGTGAGGCCTGCGGTGTCTAGGACACTTGGAGGGTAGGACCAGGCCAGGCTGGATCCCACATACCAGGCCTGCTTTTTACTCAAGACAGGGACTACACAAGGCCTTTCACTTGTGGGCCCCAGAACTGCCCCAAATTCAAATACTTGATATTGTTCTCTGTTGTGGTCAGTACATGAGGAAGACTCCTAAGTCCAGCCTCAATATGCAGAGATGACACCACAGCACATGATAGTCTTCCACCCCCTTTCCCGCTGTCTGAGTCAGTACTGAGGATTCATGAGTGGTACCCTAGATTTGGCATGCTAGCTCAGGAGCTAGGACTGTGCTTAGGAGGGATGAGCAGAATTCCAGCAGGACAGGAAGTGAAGAGGCATCCTGCCTTTCTGCCAGCTACCCTGCTGGAGAGCCTTCTCTGAAACTCCTTGGGCTTAATTTCTGCTGGAAAGAAAGCTTTAGGGGCTCCATCTGGCAGAGACCACCCAGTGTCTTCAAAGGCCTCATTGGCCAACCAAGCATCTTGTGGTTTGCAGAGGTTTGCCTCTTGTGACCTTTTGCAGTTGGTCTTGTCACATGTTAGGGGCTGGGCAGATAGCAAGATAGAGCCTAGGGCACTTAAAATGTTATTATCATACTACTTGTGTTTATGCAGGTATGCACAAGCCTCGGCCTAGGTGTGGAGGTCCCGGCAGGACTTTATGGAGGCAGTCCTCTCGCTTTCCAATTTTACAAAGTTCTGGTGGTTGAGTCACATGGTTAGGCTGTGCATGGCCTGTGTTTGTACTCAGGGAACCAACACTGCTGATACCAAGTCAGGTAAAGAATAAAACATACCCAGTTCTTACAGGAGAGTTGCTGTTCCGCTTTAGCGGTATGTACTGTTTTGGTAGCTCCCAACTTACATCTCAAAATAGGCGTTAAAGGTCCCAGCCCACTCCCAAAATTTAAATAACTCCTCGTTAAAATTAAAACCCTAGGGTGTGGTGGTACACACCTTTAATCCTAGCACTTGGGAGGCAGAGGCACGCTCTTCTCTATAAGTGTGAGGCCAGCCTGCCCTACACTTCACAGTCAGAGCTACACAGTGAGACTGTCTTGGAAACAAACAAATTAAAACTCTTTGGGAGAGCTGGCCCAGTGGTTGAGAGCGCTGGCTGCTCTGCCAGAGCCCCCAGGTTTCATTTTTAGCCTTTACTTGGCAACTCACTACTGTCTGTAGTTGCAGTTCCAGAGGACAGGCTCACACAGACATATATGTAAGCAAAAAACCAATGGGCATAAAATAAGAATAAATGAACCATTGAAAATGTGTAAAAATTAAAACCCCAAAGAATTAAAAGCAAACACAAAATATTAAGTTTCTGTTTTTTAAAGTTGGTCTTTTTGAACATGTGGGTGCTGGGAATTAAACCAAAGTCCTCTGGGAGAGCAGCCTGTGCTCTCTACCAGTGAGCTACCCCTCAGCCCCCTCACATAGAAGTTTAATGCAGACCTTAAATATCTATAAGAAGATATTGTTCAGAAACCAGATAACATATGTATTTTATCAGTGTTCTTTAAATCTTTTATTTTTTTCCTTTCTAAGAATTTGGTATAAAATAAGGAAAGAAAAGAGAAAATAAGCTAGATCTTTTAATTTTCTAAGAATTCTACACTATGGATTTTCTTGTTGTTTGAGCAAAGTTCTCACTATGTAGACCAGGATATCCTGGAACTTACTATGTAGCCCAGTCATCGTAACCCTCTTGCCTAAGCCTTCCAATGCTGCCTGGCATTGTGTAACATTTAATCATAAAGTATTTAGAAGTTTAGTTAATGCTAAATTTAATGTGTAACTCACACATATTTTATCTACACTCTCAAAAAATTGCAGGAGCCTTTTATAGATGCAGCCATCATATATTCATTACAAATGTATGGGATGGTGCTGGAGATGGCTGCAGTTAAGACCTCTTGCAGGGGTCCAGAGGTCCTCAGTTTCCAGCGCTCACATGGAGGCTCACAGTGTCCTGACTCAGTTGCAGGGAATCAGTTATCCTCTTTGGATCTCAATGGGCACTGGGCATGCAGGTGACGCACTTACATATATGCAGGCAGATCACTCCTGAACTTAAAATAATATAAATAAATCTAAAAAATGTAGTGTAGCTTTAAGAAAACCCTTGAAGAAGACATCAAGCAAGTACATCACACAGAGATCCTTGGACGCTTGTTTATCACGGACGTTTTCACAATAGCTGTTCCGGAATCAAGGTATCCATCAACAGAGGAACGGACAATAAAGATGTGGTTCATATGCGGAAATGGAATATTTTCAGTCATAAATAAGAGCAAAGAAGGTCATTTGCGGGAAACGGATGGAATCGGAGATTATCATATTAAATTAATTAAGTCAGTCTCAGAGAGACAAAAATCTTTGCTTCTTTCATCCGTGGGTTCTAGATTTTACAGATACATGAAACCACACATGTTACAGATGACATGAAAGTAGAAGAGACCCTGGGCGAACGAAGAGGACTGAGAGGAGGAGGGGTAGACACTAGCAGGAAATGAGTGAGAACATGCGGGGAATAGGTTACGAAAATGCATCCTGTGCACGCACGATGCGGCGCCTGTAGCCCCTCTCCGTAAGGTGGCGCGATACTTTGAGCGTGGCGTCTGGCGACGAGTGACGCCTCCTCCCTCCGCTGCAGCCCGAGACCCAGCCTGGTGAAGGGACTGTCGGGATAGTCGGAAGTGAGGGTCTGGGAAGGGGAGTGGTTCGGGGCTGCTGCGCAGCGCGCCAGGTTTCTGCAGCAGCCCTGCACCCGTCCGGGTGGCCTCTAAACGCAGCGCAGCGACCATGCCCCTCCACGTGAGCCTGGCCAACTGCAACCGCGACCTGGACTACGACTCCGTGCAGCCATACTTCATGTGCGACGATGAGGAGGAGGACGTGCACCAGCAGCCGCAGCAGCCGCCAGCGCCCAGCGAGGACATCTGGAAGAAATTCGAGTTGCTGCCCACGCCGCGCCCGTCCCCAGGCCACGCGGGGCTCTACTCGCCTCCCTGCGAAGCGGTCGCCGCGTCTTTCTCCCCCAGGGACCACGACGGTGATAGCTTCTCCACCGCAGACCTGCCCGAGCTGCCAGGAGGAGACGCGGTGAAGCAGAGCTTCGTCTGTGACCCGGACGACGAGACCTTCGTGAAGAACATCATCCTGCAGGACTGTATGTGGAACGGCTTCTCGGCCTCCGCCAAGCTGGTCTCCAAGCTGGACCCCTACCAGGCTGTGCGCAAAGAAGGCGCCAGCGTGAGCCCGGCCGCCGACGCGGAGCCTGCTACGCCTCCAGACTGCACCTGCAACACCTGAGCGCACAGCACCGCAGCTTCGGACTGTAAGCTTCAGCCATGTTAACTGCCTCAAATTCTGGGCATAAGAGAACCCTCCCTACCCCCTTTTCTTTTTTAAGCTTGCCATCCTTCCTCACTCCCCTTAACAGATTTGTATTTGTTTAAAAAAGGAATCTTAAAGTATATCAATTTTCCAGCGTCTGCTGGACCCTTAAGTGTAAATAACTTCAATAAAACATTTTATGTTATACAAGATCTTAAGATATGAAGTATAAAAGTATATTTTCCTTTTAAAATCTGATTCTTTTCTTTTGTTGTTTTAAGAAAAACAAAGTAATTGTCAAATATGTTGAGCCCATGCTTTAAAAAAAACAGTTTATGAAATTTAACAAAATAAAGAACCAAGGAGCTACAGAAAATACTAGTTACTATAAGTAGGCTAAAAGTAAGAAAGGGAAAATTTGTGTGACCAAAAAGGAAAGATAAAAAAATAAAACAAAACAAAATAAAAGAGGAAAAGATAAAAGGTTGTCCAATAATGAAACAAATGCATAAACAAAATTAAATAGACTAAGGTGAATCACGAGAGGCAAGAAAAAAAGAACACCAAAGTTCTGGTGCTTCTTTTCCCTGGGTCGCCTGTGTTTGGACTGGGTGTACGCACCCGCAGGCAGGTGGTGTGGCGGTCAGCTGAACTTGGAGACTCTTGTCTCTCCTACAGTTAGGCCAGTGCTGATTCTACAAGAAACAAGCCAACAGCAGAGCTGGTGAACATTTGGTGCTTTGCCTGAGTGAGTACTGGGGCCCTCTGCTGGCCACACTTGGCTTTGCAGTCTGAGTCTGGCTTGCCCTCTTACCCTTCCCCCTCTTGAACTTCCTCAGTTCCTTCACCCAGGAGAAGCTGAAGCTCTAGCTGATGTGACAGTAGTGTCTCCCAGGTGTGTGGGGAGCAGGGCAAGCAGCCACTGTGCAGAGACCGGTGTGTGGACCAGTCTTCCTACTTTCAAGGCCTGCTAAAGTGGAGTCTGTGACGGGGATGCAGGTCCACTGCAGCTCCAGGGACCTCAGACCCCTCAGGGGGAAACTCAAAGCTAGGTACTGACACACTTGCTGGCCCAGGCTGTGTGCTGCCAAACTGCAGAATCCTCTCAGTTGATAAGGTCAGCTCTAGGCAACAAGGGTGGAGTTCCTTCCCCCATGCACTCTGCTGCAGAGTCCAGCTTCCTGCCAGTGGGATTCAGTGGGCTCTCAATACCAGCCCCCTACTCTCCACAGCTGCCTCCCAGGCCCTTACCCTGGAGCCCTGTGGCAGGTCCCTGAACTGTCATGGTTCCCTGTTCTTGACCTCCAAGCTAGATCCAGTTTAAACAACAAGCCCCTTCTCGGGATGGCTCCTGGCCACAGCCTCAGAGCTGGGACACTGTTCTCCACGTCTGGCCCATGTGGCCAGGAAAGGGACTGCTCCTGACAAGAAGAGCAGCTGGATGTGAGGTTGGACTTGGATCTGAGGACAGACCAACCAGGCTCTGCACAGGCCTCCTTGCTGACCTTTGCCTGAGGGTCTGACTCCTCCCCATGGCCACCATGCTGGAGCTGGGCTCGCCTTTTTGGAAAGAATTGGGATTGGCTCGAGACACCCCAAGACCAGGTTCTCAGCACAAAGGAGATTCTCTGCCCCAGAGGGACAAGGGCAGAGGATAAGAGACAAAGACAGGAGCTAGAGGATGAGGGAGAAGAAGGAGAGGAGGAGGGATGTTTGTCCCAGGGCTGCAGGAGAGGTCTGGGGTGGACCAGGGGGATGATGACAGAGGGCTGCTTCTTGCTAGAGAAGGGACAGATGTGGCACAAAGACAAGTGGTGATTTATAGAGGTAAAATGGGAAGCCTGTGTTAGGATGAGGTGATTGATTTTATTTAGGTGTGTTAACTGGGGGGAGGGGGCTTTGATAGCTAGACTTCAAAACTTTGATAGCTTGACCTTGGTAGTCAGCCTAAGGTGGAGGAAGTGGCCCAATAAAAGAATGGACCTTGGTGGCCAGCTTTAGGAATGTAGTTTAATGGCTAATGTAGTCAGGGGAGAAGGAATGGGGGAGGGCAAGGCCTTCCAGAGTCGCGCTGGCCATGTGCGGGCTGGCTAGAGTCCCTTCAGCTTTCTTCCTTCTGTTGTGTGTCATCTGTTTCTACATATTCCCAGCTGTCCTATGATGAGTGCCTTGGTGAGTGTCTAACCCATCCTCTCTTTCCCTGTAAGAGCAGCTCTCTCTATATAGATTTTTATTATTAATCATTCCATTCCTTTACATCTCAAATGATACCCCACTTCCCGGTTACCCCTCCACCAACCTCCCATCCCACATCCTCCCTCCCCACTCCCCTTTGCCTGTATGAGACTGCTCCCCCACCCACCCATACTCTCCCACCTCACTGCTCCAGCATCCCCCAACTCTGGGGCATCAAACCTTCCCAGGACCAAGGGCCTCCCCTCCCATTGCTGTCAGGCAAGGCCATCCTCTGCTACATAAGTATCTGGAACCATGGATCCCTCCAGGTACACTCCTTGGTTGGTGGTCTAGTCTCTGGGAGAAGTGGGTGGTCAGGCCAGCCTATGCTGTTCTTCCAATGGGGTTGCAGTCCCCCTCTGCTCCTCCAGTCCTTCTGCCAGCTCCCCTGCCAGGTTCCCTGGGCTCTTCTGATGGTTGGCTCCAGGCATCCACATCTGCATTGCTCAGTTGCTGGCTGGACCTCCCAAGGAACTGCTTCACTCAATTCCTATCCACAAGCGCCTCTTGACCATGTGAACAGTGTTGGGTTTGGTGTCTGCAGACATGATTGATTCCTAGGTGGGGCCATCCCTTTTTGGCCCTTCCTTCAGTCTCTGTTCCATTTTGTGTCCCAGTTCTTCCTCTCGACAGAAACATTTCTGGGTTAAAAAGTTTGAGATGGGTGGGTGACCCCATCCCTTGACAGGGGGCCATGCCTATCTACTGGAGGTCTCAACAGGTTCTATCCCCCCTTCTCTACACATTTCTGCTAAAGTCATCCTCTTTGGGACCTGGAGCCCCATGTTTCACTGGTTATCTGGGAGCTCCCAGTGGCTATCCCCAGTAGCCTCCCCCCGCTACCTATTTTTGTTCGATTTCCTGACCTTCTGTCCTTCTCTCTCATCTCCTCCAGCTGCTGATACCACCCCCCTTATTTATAGATTTTTTTCTTATCCTGACCCTTCTCCTTCCCCAGGGCCCATGAAGTCACCTTGTCAGCCTTCATTTAACTGCAGGCCTCTGGTTTAGGTTTTGACCACACTAGAGAATTGCAGTCGTTGCTATTCAGCCATTTGTGAAAGAAAGTTTTCCATGTTGCCCACTCGTTCCAGTCTGTTTTGTTTTGTGCCCTGTGAGCTTCTGGCTGAGGGCATTCAGCAGGGCGCTCTGGGAGTGCCTCCTCAGAGTTTGACTTGGCTCTGAGAACAAAATCACATAGACTGTGTGGCTCATAAACGGAAATTGATTTCACAGTTTCAGAGCTGGGGGAGCCCAAGGTCAGGGAGCTGGCAGGTTTGGTGTTTGCTGAGGGCTCACTTCCTGGGTCTCAGATGGCTGTGAACCACTGTGTCCTTACATGGCAGAAGGGAAGAGCCCTCCCTGGTCCCCTCTCTGCTCACTTCAAACTATTAATTACACTATGAAACCTGCACCTCTCTGAAAGCAACTCCCCTCCCTCACCCCATCTCCTTGAACTTATGTGTCAACACATGGAGTGTAGGTAGACACAAACATCTGGGCCATTGTGAGCCTCTCTGAATATCAAATCCTATCTGAGCTGTGACAACCAAGACTGTTCCACTGTCTTTCAGGTCTTGGTGTCGGGTGGTGTTATCCAGCCACCTTTGAACTTTTCAGCAGTGTGTAGTTTGCTGGAGCTCTCCCAGGCAAAGAAGTTGCTCACAAACTGTTTTCTTTGATATCAGGCAGGGCTGGGCTGGGAGAGGGAGAAAGAGAGGAAGAGTGTGTGAGGAAGAGTGGGGAAGGATGGAGGGGGCGTGAGGAGAGGTGCCAGAGATGAGAGGATGCTTTTCCTACAGGAGACAGATGACCTCTGTGTTGCTACAGGTTCTCCCTGGATGCAGAAAAGCTGGTGTTATGAATGTTGTCACAGAATTAGATCAAATGAGCACAGGACACAAGCCCCTGGAGCTCAAAGTCACCTGAGCAGCTGTGGGTGGAGACCTGAGGTTCCTTCAGTGGATGCTGGCCACTCCCTCATTGTAGCAAGGGGACTTTTGGGAGCTTTAATCACCCTCACACCATATTTCCAGCTCATAGATCCCAGGATGCAGGATGACAGAGCAAGTTCCAGCAGAGTGCATGGAGTAGCCTTACTCTACCTGACATGCAGAACAACCACAAAGCCTCAGAGCAATTGCAGTCAAGTGGAACTAGGTCTCTCTTGGTATCAGAAAGGTCAGACTTCTCAAATGGAGGGGCCCAAAGTTCAGGGAGTGGTAGCAAGTCAGGTGGGTCTGGAATGCAGAGCCTCTCTCAGGACTGGGCCTTCTTCCTCAGGATAATTTCCATTCCTCCTGAGCTGAGCTGTCAAAGGGGGATATGCTGTGTGACAGTTTTCTCCGAGACTGGCACATTCTATCCTGCAGGAAAACTCTTTAAACAAACAAACAAACAAACAAAAAAAATAAAACTACTCAAAATACCTCAGTACCTCAAGTAGGTTCAGGAAATCTCTGAAACCTACCAGATTCTCACAGCGCCTCTCTGCCAGAGTAAGCAAAAACCTGAGAGTCCTTCTCAGACAAGAGAGCTGCAAAGAAGACTCTGACCCCAAACCAGGTCCTGGAAGAAGCAGAAACCAGCAGTGCTGCCTGCATGATGTTTAAACACTAGCTCCATTTCAAACTGAGTTTGAAAGAGTAGTCTAACCGTCTGCAGGACCGTATTCTCAGCCTAAGCACTGATACCCACACGATGTCTAGACCCGAAGGTCAGCTGCATCAGCTGCTGAGCGCTGACAGCATCTGTAGAGGAGACTGATGTCAGGGCCTCCTGGCTCATCTCCCTTATTGTGCATCTTTTATTAAAATTTTAACCAGACTCTTATCCTGCTGCTGTAATCTCACATCACTGCAGTGCGCTCAAAAAAAACCAAACCAAAACAAACAAATATGATAATGCCTCATTCAGAAGAAAGTCTTCAGAACTGAGACAGTTGGAGTTTGTGTCTTTAGAAAGTCCAGACTCTGTCTCCTTTTTTGTAGGATTGGCAAGACTGCTTACTTATTGCAAGGTTGTTATAAGTAAAGTAAAATCATTCATTTATCTTTTAAGTTTAAATTTTGTTTGGTGATCATTCCCTGATGGTCTCAAACTCCACAACACCTGGAAGAGCTTTAGACCAGTGTCACTTGAGAAGAACATCCTCCGTTGAGCTGCCTGCAGGCTGTGCAGTGAGCTGTACCCTGAGTCACTTCTCCTGTAAGTAACTCCCCACCCATCCTTCATACGCAATCCCAACAAAACTCTGGTTCATCAGGATGGCCTTTGGTGGTATCTGTACTTTGGGCTGTCATGGGATTCCTAACTAGAATGTATTGCACCTCTCAGGGAAAGTTGTTACAGCATCATGTGGCACAGACTGCTATGTGTCTCCTTCTCCTCCTCTCTCTTCCCTGACAGAACTGTCCACAGCTTCCTGTCCTGGGTCAGCAGGGAGTTAGTTTTATGTGGTCAACGAGGAATGTCATATAACATTAAGTTTGTGGCCTTGGGTTTGGTTTATAGGTCTCTAGAGGAAAATGAGTTCCAGATGTATTTCACTGACAGGGTGTCACTGACGGCCTGTGGTGAGAGAACTCATAGAGCCCTGCAGAGATGGGCAGACTGTCTCCAGAGGCTCCAGCTCCATAGATGAAGCCCTTAGATCCTCCTGCATAAAATGACTGTCTCAACCCAAACCATGCTGCAGAGATAGGCCATTCCACACAGGAGGTGGGTTGTCCCTCGGAGCCTCACCACACTGTGGAGCCAAGCACGCACTTGAGCAGTTCTTTCAGGCATGAGGTTTTGGGAAGTCTAAACGACAGGCTTAAAACTTCATACCCCACTCATCTTTCCTTCATGCAGTCTGACTTTGGGGGCTGTAAAGTCAGAATTTCCATTACCCTGTCTAAATTTTAAAGCCACTGTCATTCTGAAGTGAGCACTTTCTGTCTATCTCTGTGTTTTTATAATTTAGGGTTCAGATTAGAAGCTGCCTCCCTGTGATGTTGTGAGAAGTGGAGGAAGGGCCCCAGGAATACAAGGGAGGTAACCCACAGCTGGAAAGCACAGAGAACAACAAGACTAGGCAGTGAAAATGAAAGAAGCAGGCTGTGGCTCCCACCCAGGTCCTTCTGGAAAGAGGAAGCCAGAAGAGCAAGGTGAAGAGAGCAACCATCCCAGCTGTTGGCTAAGCTTGCAGTTCCCACAAGTCTTCATCCAGCTGAGGACACGTGTGTGATAGTGAGTTGGCCCCTGTGACAGGTTCACACTAGAGTGGATATCCACTTTCCCAGTCCCCATTTCTTGGAGAGCTGTAGTCAGGTGCTTGGATTTGTGATTGGATTTGTGTCTGAGATTCTGTGGGGGCATGAAGAAAAAACGCAATCATAAGGTCAGGGGTTGGGGGTGCCCTGCAGGGGCTTCCTGGGTAGGAGGACAATGCATGATGAGGCTGTCCTGAAGAGGGTGAAGGGTCATGGACTTTTCCCAGGTCCACAGCCCAGGCTGTGAAGGGCATGAGGCCAGATACTTACCTCATCTTCTGTGACAAAGATGATGGCCTGTCATCTGAGGATAGTTTTGAAAGGTATAGCCCTAACTCCGAGCTGGTTGGTGGCTCTCCGTGGGTTCCCCAGATCAAGAGTGCCTCTAAGGCAGGGCCCTGAGCCTTGCTAGCTTCCTTCAAGCTGTTGAGAGCTAACTTGTCTCCAGCACAGATCTCAGTGGCTTTTTGCCTTCCTCCCACTCTACAGTGAAATCACAAGACAGTGTGTGGCTTTGACACAGCCGCTTCAAGTGTGCGAACAGGAGTCTTTGCAGCAAGTGAGACTTTGCCTGGCCACAGCGATCAAGTGGCTTCAGGCACACAGCAAAAGCAGGCTCCAAATGCCAAGGAAGTTCTGTAGGATAACTACCCTGGGACAGATCCAGGCTCAGCACCAGAGTGGGCAGGGTGAGTGGTGAGCTGCTTAGCATCAACAGAACACTGTCCCCACGAGATTCCAACAGTGGGGATGCAGGATGGCACTCCTGTTTGTTTTCCATTAAAATTGCTTTGTTCTTCTGATTCCCCTTTTCTGTGTTTTCTGTGTGTATTTTCCAATGTTAGGGATCCAAGAAGGTGCTCCTATTTTATTTATGTATGTACGCTTTGTCTGCATGTACACCTGCATGCCAGAAGAGGGCATCAGATCCCCTTACAGGTGGTAATGAGCCGTCATGTGATTCCTGGGAATTGAACTCTGGCCGAACAGGCAAGGTTCTTAAGTGCTGAACCAGCTCACTGGCCCCAGACTGCTAGATTTTGTCATTGAATTTTTTTTTGTTGTTCTTTTTGATTTTCCTTTATACTATGCTTTTTTTTGTGTGTGTGTTTTAAAAATATCTCCTTTTATTTTTAATGCTTATGTTTATCTGATTTTGTTTTTGCATTTTATTTTACGGTACAATCAGATTTTTAAAATTTCTTCTGGTTCTGCACTCCCATTTCATAGCACCTTCTCCTTCCTTCTTTTATGTCTCTATCTAATAACCGTTTGCTTTGTATACATTGTGTGCACGCACGCGCATGTGAGTATTTGTGAGTGAACTAGGCATATAACATATACAAACTGTGGAGTTCTGAGGACAGCCTTAAGTGGAATATAGTTGCCTGCAACCTGTGTGACACAGGGCTTCTCTGTAGTGTTTCTGCTGTGTACAGTGGGGCAGCTGGCCCACACGCTTCTGGGAATCTGTCTCCACATCCTCTTCCATATGAACACGAATTATAGACCTTCTTGCAACTAATCTGGGTTTTTGTGAGTGGCTTCTGGGGATTCAACCTTGGACCCTTAGGCTTCTAGGCCAGCACTCAGACACTCCTCTCCCTAGCCTGCCCAGCCATCCTTCATTCAACCACGAGCACTTCTTTTACTATAAATTTAAGTTCATAACTCTCTCTGTATCATGTTCCATTCTCCTTTTTTTTTTTTTGTGGTTGGTGGTAGCACAGCAACTGCCTTTAGTTGGTTTGAGTGTATTTCCAGAAAGCTTCATGATGCTGCCATCATGATAGATTCTTTCTCCTCTTTGAGAAGTACTGGGAGTTGAGCTTTCAAGAGAAGGGTACTCACTAAGAAGACCCTGAAACAGATCTGGAAGACTTATCTCTTTCAATATGCAGAGTTCAGAAACACAAAAACCATGAAGACAGGTCTTCAGACTCCAAAGAGACCGAAATGGTTGAACTACCAAAGACAGCGCTCACAGCTCTACTTGCAAACAAGATCGTTAGCCTTCGGCACAGTGCAAACAAGCAAAGGAGTGGAGCAAGAATTCCGAACCTAGACTGGAAAGCCAACAACATGGGTGAGAAATTTTAGATTGTGATGAAAAACTCGCAGTAATTCTGGAGATGCAAAATAAATCAGACAAAGCACAGCAGAAGCCATCACTGATAGCCTAGAGGAAGTGTAAACCTAGGTATAAATAAATAAATAAATAAATGAACAAACCACATATGCATGGCAACAGCTCTGAAGAACTCTGACATGAACAAAGAAACATTAAAGGCTGCAAGAGAAAATAAAAATACCAATTCATAAATGGAAGCCAATCAGAACATCAAACTTCTCATCAAGAACCCTGTTAACCAGCGAAGCCTGGAACAGCACATTTCAAACCCTTCAGTAACTGCTAGCCAGGATCATCATAGCCATCCATGTTATCTTTTAAAGTGGATTGAGAAATCCAGGACCTCCAGGATGAAGACTCACTAAAACCATTCAGGACCACTCACTCAGGCAGTGCCCCAGAAGATCCTTTCAAGAATACTACGTAACAGAGAAAGAAGACAGGCAGCCTCATTCTCAAGAACATAAGAAAGTCTACATTTTATAAGAAGGCTAGGTGAATTAGGAGAGCCAGGGAAAAAATTCATCCATGGTATCCAACATGGTAGACTAACAAACCTGTGCAAGTTTTGTTTTGTTTTGTTTTTTAAAAAGGCAAGAAAATTGGGCCTGGGGCAATGGCTCAGCAGTTACGGGTGTATAGTGCTCTTGCAGAGGACCCAGATTCTGTTCTAGCACCCATATTAGACAGCTGACAACTGCCTGTAATCCTCCATCTCTATGGGATCCAACACCCCCTTCTTGCCTCACAGTCGCCAACGCATGTGTGCATGTGAACACACAAAGACACACAACACACATAATTGAAAACAAAAATCTTTTAAAAAGAAAGAAGAGTAACAAAACGGAAGAGATCCGCAGAGCCCACTCAATAGGAGTGTGAAGTGTAAAGGGTCTTACCTTCCCAACCGCAGGGTGAGTGGACATGCACAGCCTGACGGTTTGCTGCCGCAAGAAACGTCTCACTGACGAACAAGCACACGGGCTCGAGGGGAGAGACGGACAAGCAGAGCACCTGCAAATAAGTCAGGACTAAGGAACACTCAGGTTTGGCTCCCGGCGCTCATGTGATGTCTTGAAATCATCTGTAAGACTAGTTCTAAGGATCCAATGTTCTTTTCTGGACTATACATACATACATACATACAGGCAAACAAACATGCATACACATAAAAAAAGCTTTTAAAAGAAGACACAAATATTTGTGTGCCAAATATAAAATAAGCACTTAAGGGCAGATTGACCTAGATGTAGTAATGAGTGACTTCAATAGCCCATGTGGGACAAGCCATGTGAGTCAGCTGTTGATCAGTTGGGCCATGAGAATGTCCCTACATGATGGATACTGTGAGGCTACTGCTTGTCACCATGACTACTAAACCCAAGCTCCTTGTCAAGCCTTGAGGTACTTTTCTTGACTGAATTATTTGAAGTAGGAAGACTTAACCTAAATCCAGATCTTTTGATGTGGGATGATCCACCTTAAATATGGGCTACCCCTTCGGTGGCAGCCTGTAGAAGGACATGGAAGGAGGAGGTGTTTGCTCTTTATCTGTTTGCTCTCACTCTCACCAGCAAGTTCAACGCTTCACTGGTATTAGAGCCTTCTTCAGGATTCCTGCATATGCTAAAGATAGGCAGAGACACCTAGCCTCACCCAGACTGACCAGCACTAGTTTCTTGGATTTCCCATCAAGACACAGCCATTGTTGAAACAGTTGGTCCTGGTCTTGTCTATATAGATTCATTATATTATGTCTGTTTCCCTAGAGAACCCTGACTAAAATATATTTGATGATCTTCAGGAAATGGCTTCTGATGAGCACCATGTCTGCAAGATTCTACACTGTCAGAGCTTTTAGGAAGCCGATGCAGACAAGACTGAGCCAGAATGACTTGAGATGGTTTATTAGGAGAAGCTAGTGCTGGGGGAGGGTGAAGCCGAGGGTGAAGGGAAGTCCATCAATGAAGGTGAGAACAATGGTCCAGGGCTGGGGAGCTCCAAGGATGTCTCAGAACTGAGTTGGCGTTAGGGCAGGATCAGCCAGTGCATCCATGATGGGCTGCTGGGCCAGCAAGAATAGAGGGGAGTGGGAGATGCAGGCCAGTGGTCTTCCATCCTGCAGCATTTGTGCAGTAATGGCTGGACAGCCACAGGCATGAGAGTGACTCTGTCTTACACCGTGACCTGGCAAGTGTGTGCATATCCCTGGGGATGGGAGATGAGGGGCATAGCCAGGTGGAGAGCAGAGTTCAGAGATTAATGAGGGATCACTGCTTGGCTAGACTATTTCTGCACAAGTGAATGAGTAAAGATCAAAGCACATGGACCCTCCAACTCCAAAACCAAGGAAGTTAGGTTTTCCATAATCCTTCTGGAGGGCCACTTACCCTACTCATCGTCAAGCACACATTGATCTGTAGAAAGCAAGAACAGGGCAAGGGTAAGAAGGAGCTCTTGGATAAGAACCCATCACATGCAGCTCAGATCCTCCCAAAGCCAAGACTTAAAGCTGGGATCTGGTGTCCTCATGAGGGGGCAATGGAGTTTGAAGGGAGGCAAGAAGATGCATGTAACACAAAGTGGCACATAGACACACAAGGTACCCAGAGGCATACAGGAACACACAAGAAGAACAGAGCTGGGGTGCTCACAGGGACTCAGAGGAGAAAGAGGCTGGGTTAAGGGAGTACATGACCAGAGCTTTCTCTCTCACCCCTCTGCTCAGGTACAATGATGTATTCTTCTCTGAATCCCTTGCTCTTTACAAATTTCTTGAATTCTTCCATGGCCTCTGGGTTTTCCTCAGGGTCTCTTCCTGTGGGGAGAGGGCCAGGTAAGCAGGGCAGCAGTGATGCAGAGCTCTGCAGGGAACCCGTGACAGAGGGCAAGAGCACTGAGCAGCACTGGGGCTGCTAACCTGGAGCAGTGAGGACAAGGAGGAGGAGGACTCTGACAGGAGACATGCTGCTCTGGAATGAGAGCTCCCAGACACTCAGTGACCCCGACAGCCCTTTGTGAACCTTAACAGGCTTTCAGGGTTACTCCCAGACCTTTAAGAGTCTGGAGCTCAGAAGCATGGAGCTATCCCCTGGCCCTGGATACCTGACCCCTAGCTACACCTCAAGGCCTCTGTCGGGTTATTCGTCTTCATATTGACTGGTAGATGCCTGAGATCTCTAGAAATGTCATTTGCCAGCTCCAGAAGTGGAAACTCCTGCTGAATGCTCAGACCTCCACAGGTCACATAAGCTGGGTCCCCTCCCAGCTGACCCACTTTCTACATTGGATCTTACATAATGCCTGGGTAACACATTGAGGCTCCCCAGTCTGCAGTGGCCAGCATGTCTGTTGCTGTTTTGATAGCTCCTAGAAACAGAGACTGTGGACAGGACAATGAGTCTCTGTTTTTCCTTACCCACAAGTTTTGCCTTGCAATATGGTTTCCTGTGGCGCCGGCCTACACAGAAAAAGACGTAGTGGCCCTTTACAGGGATCTTCTGAATATAGACGGTACTTTTGCCATTCACTGAAGGTGCACAGAAAAATAGCTCTTAGCGTTTAATTTCTTGAAAAACCTTTGGAAGTTTTTCAAAGAAATATTCAGAAACGTTTGTGGTTAATCACACAGGAGACCCAGCCTGTCCAGCTCTGGTCTTTCTGTGATCTCCATAACTAGACAGAAGCCATCTTCCAGGATATTGCTAGGCCCTGTCAAGATCCCCAAAGAAGGTACGGGCTGAGTTTCCCACCAAGCCTAAACACTTCTCTTGACTGCTTTCCTAGTCTTAGCAATGATTCCTCGTGGGTCAAGAGCTAAACAGGAGTAGTCAGGGTTTGGCGGTGGTGGACCAGTCAGTATGTGAGTCATAATAACCTATGACCTCTAATGTCTCACACATGGAATATTAGTGGGATGCTGAACTGTGAGCTGAACAAGGCCAGCAGCCTCCATGCAGAAACTTGCCCCTGCAGGAGACCCCGGGCTGCAGGACACTCACAGGCAGTGTACTTGCGAGGCTCACTAGTTCTCTCCAGGTGAACAAATATGACTTCACACGCACCAGGAACCCTGCAAAACAGGAGCCACACGCAGATCACCTGGCTCAGCCCTGACCGGGCAACTTTAAAATTTTATACCAGCCCTGCCAAAGATTTAGAGTTTTGCGTGGTACCAAGCCCACTCAAAGACAGAGGAATTCAGCCACCCATAACAAAATAAAAATGAAAAGACCAGAAAGACAGCAGCAGAGACTTGGTGGGGACACTCACCAGTACGTTATCCAGACTTGCAAGTCCCCTCCTTCCAGGGCTGTCACGGTCATAGGGAAAGTTCTCTTTGGTATGTTCCCACCTGTAAGGTTTCTGTCACATACTGTGGCCTTTGTATACCAGATCCCAGAGAACTGCAAAAGACAGAGTCTATAATAATGTCCAGCCTGGTCCCTAGTGTTCCCAGCCTCTAGTGCCTGAGCCTGCAGCCTGAACAGACATTCCAGAGCCTAGGCTGCAGCTCTGAAGAGGGCTGGCACCACACATCCCCACACATGCCCACTGTAGAGAGAGCCCAATCTTGGCCGATCTGGCCTAGTGAGGACACAGGATCCCTGCTTTCTATGCGTATGCTCTTGGAGGTTGGGAAGTCAGCACTGAAGAAGTCCTCTGTTCTAAAAGTCACGTGCTATGAAAACTTCTGGTATCCCATGCCACTCAAGCAAAGACCCATGGCTTCACACCACTCTCCTACTCCAGGCCAGTGCTCTTGGAGAGGTTCTGCTAGCAAAAGAGTAGTGTTCCTGATCTGACCATTCCATGCTGGGATGCAGGGCTAGACTTCAAGGATATCACTTGAACCAGTGGACCAACACCAACCAGGGCCAGGCCATCTCCTACCACCACCCATTGTCCCTCCCATCCTCACATCCTCCTGGTCATCTGATGGGCCTTCCTGAGCCTTCAGGACAGCCACCAGCCCCAGCAGCAGGACGGTGAGGAGCAGGCTCTTCATCTCCAGTCACTGGGCTCTCACACAAGGCAGGTCACCTGGGCAGTGTGTGCTCTGGCTCCTCACCGGGTGCCCTATATATCCCCCAGGGACAGGGACAGGGACATGTGCCCACTTGGCACTAACCATGTCCCTCCTGTCCATCTCTCATGGCCAAACACACATCCATCGTGGAGCTGAAGGTTGTTGTTGTTGGGATCTGATGTATATCAACTCAGTGTCACCTGCAGATAAAGAAAGACACACAATGCCCTGCAAGGTGTGGGCCACCCAAGTGCTGTGCTCACAAAGGACCCTGGGGACTGAGCAACGCAGGTGCAGGGAGGGAGGGAGGGCCAGGCTTCCCTTCACAACTTTGTCCTGCATCTGCCCATGGCTGAGCTGAGCTATGCTCCCTGAGACCTGGCCTCTGACCTCCTGCTGCTGAGAACTAGGCTGAGCTTCACAACCAGAGACCATCTGCTGGGCCCCAGATGGCTTGGCCCCTGCCTGGGGACTCACCTCATTGTCCCTTCCCTGCATGGATACACCACCTGGACTTCCCTATAAGTGGGGACACCAATTCCTGACTGGAGTCAGTTTAAACATCATCAGGGCAGACCCCATGGCACTAGGCAACACCATGCCCCCTGACCCACCCATCCTGCACTGAGGCCAGCTGTGTTCTCTAAGAGCACTTCTTACTCCCAGATGTCTGGCTCCTTTTTCACTAAATGGCCAGTGTTCATCTACTGAGCCACCGGTTAGGGTTCTCTTTCTTTACGTCTCAACTGTAAGTTGGCTGCATGAAGAATTCCAGCCACACAGTAGGGTCATGAGTATGTGTCTCCTTAAGGAATCAGCGAAAGGGTTCACGTCTGTGAACTCAAGGGGGTTTATGTCCAAACAGGGACTTGACCTTCTGCTGCTCCCTCCTCTGAGGGCCCACTGACAGGACATTTGCAGAGCCAGGCTGCCCTGATACAACTGAGGTCCATAGGTGTTCTTTTCTTGGCATTTGTACCATAGGTGGGTGGAGACCCAGGCTCCATCACACCTGAGCTCCTGTTGAACATGGTCTCTCTTTGATTCACAGCCCCCCAGCAGGTTCATTTCCTCATTAGCCTTGAGCACCTGCATGGTCTGAACATGGCCAGATCTCATTCTGTTTGTTCATATAACCACACAATGCACCAAAAGTGTTCCAAGTTTATTATGACTGTATGGACAATCATAGTTTGCCCTGCCATTCCTAGTTCTAGATAATTATTAAGTAAACTTACCAATTAGTTATAGTATAATCCTATGCTTGTATTGTTGCATTTAGCCTAGAAGGAATTGCGAGATCATATATTGAGTATATATATACCAACAGAGAAATCACAAATGGTTTTCCAAAATATATTTACACACATGTTGTTTCTGCAGCTGTGCACCTGAGTTCCTATTATGACTGGCTGTTGTCTTGGGCATGTAGTGTCTGCTTTTCTGGGTGGCTGAGATGTTCCCATGGGCTTGTGAGCTTGGCTGACAAACACATGACATCTTTGGCCATGTCTGTTCAAGTCCGTTGCTCATGTCCACTGGTGGTTATCTTATCTGATGTTAAGGGTTGATGCTTCCTCACTGACACTAGTGTTGTTCATGTAACCTGAAGTGCTTCTTAGTGCATGGCTTGTGTTTCTGTCCAGCTAGCCCTGTCCTACCTACATAGCTGTTGTAAGCGGGAGGAAGTCAACCCACTAATTTCCCTTTACAGGGCTGTTCCTTGCTGGCAGATCTGAGAACTGCCTTGCCACCCAGGTCATGACAATCCTTTCTTTGTTTAGCTCTCATTGCTTGGAGACCAACAGGAAATTGAGGCCTGTAATCCTGTCAGAGCTGACTTTGAGAGGAACACCCAGGCTCTAGTCAAGGTCTGCTTGCTGAACTGTGGTTGGCAGTTGATCCAGTGCCATGGGACGGATAGCTAGAGACTTGCTTTTGTATGTTTGTCAGAAACTAAATTGCATTTGATGAAAGGTATTTTAATGAAACAGATAGCATTGTGAGCAACTGGCATTTGGCCCTTCCCAAGTGCCAGGGTAGGACATTCCATGCTATCTCAAGGAGGAAGGAAAAGCCCAGACCCATTATCCTGTCAGTTTCCATCCCTGCAGACTGAGGGTGTGTTAGCCAGGTTTCCATCACTGGGTTAAACACACCAGAGAACAATGTGAAGGGAGGAAGGATTTATTTTGGCTCCCAGTTTCAGAAGTTCTGCCCAGGCTCGGCTGCTCTCATGGCTCTGGGCCTGTGGTGAGTCAGAGCATCACAGCACAGAGGGTTCAGTGAGGGGCTGCCCATCTCATGATATCAAGGCAGCAGAGAGAAAGGACAAGGGGCCAGAATGAGATGTAGTTGAAGGAGACACTGTCAGTGACTAACTTCTACCAGCCCAGCCTCATTCTCCAGAGCCTGCCAAAACAGGGCCACACTTCAGATCCACGTGACAGTGAGTTTATAAACCTCACACCTGCTCTTTAAGACTGTGTGTCAGAGAAACAGGAAGAGGAGACACAGGCACTGGTCTGGGAAGCTGCTAGCCTCTCAGTATGCTGGGAAATGTCCACTGCAGTTGCATGGAGCTCAGCCATCAGCACTTTGCACCACAGCCCACACCTGGCACTGACACTTGAGGGGACAAATACAGTACATTTCACAACTGCAGTGGCCTCTCTCTATCTGCTGCCATCTTAATTCCTTTATGTCCAGGAACATGATTGGACACTTTGGGAGAATTCAACTGCTGAGACACAGGCAGCAAATAACAAAGATACATGAAGAGATTCATTAGCCTCCAGCAAACTGACAGTGCCCTGCTCTGCTAATCACATGTGCGTGTTGTTCTTCTGTTCAACGACTGAGACACATGTGCCTGTGTGGGGACATGCTTACAGGAATGACATGCATGGTATGAAGGACAACCTGACAGTACAGAGACCTCTGCCATAATACAGAACTGCCAACCTGCTTCCTGATCTCTCCTAAAGAGCACCAGCCCCACCCTCTCACGCCCAGCATGTCAGGCTTCCTGCTCAGCACCTTCTTTACTTACATCAAGACCTGGGCCATGCCAGCTCTTCAGCACAGTTCAGGGCTTGTCAGAGAGTGCTCGCTAATATTGTGTGTGGATACTTGGGCCTGTCCACCTTTGGTTCAGAGAGGGACAAAGGTGCCATTGTGGGACCAGCATTTGTCTCCAGGGCTATGGAGTGTGGACAGCTCCACAGGAACTGAATCCCTTCTCCAGAGATGACCTCTGTGTCTCAGGGCTGGTGGCCAAGTCCAGGAACTGCAGAGTGGGAGTGGAAGGCAGAGTTCCCGTTGGGAGGGAAGTTGGGCTAAGGCCGGAAGCCAGGGCAGCCAGGGCAGCCTTCACTGACCTCAGGTCACAGGCCCGTACATGGACTCATGGTGCCTCGTGCAGCCATTTGTAGGGAATGAGACCTGGCTGTGTTGAGTGTGTGTAGGTGCTCAAAGCCAATGAGAAGGGAGGCTGTGGACTCCAGAGGCATGAAGTCCAACAGAAGCACAGAGTGGCTCAGGACAGGCTGTGAAGGAGCCTGGTTCTCCATCTCACATCAGGGCACAGGATGGCAAGAAATGAATCTCATGGACCTCAGTTGTACCACAGCAGCCCTGGCTCTGCAAACGTCCTGTCAGTGAGCCCTCAGAGGAGGGAGCAGCAGAAGGTCAAGTCCCCTGGTTGGACATGAACTCCCTTGAATCACAGACATGAACCCTTTCACCAATTCCTTCAGGGTTTATTCTACCATACTGGAAACTCATTGTTCAGGTCACCTGCTCATATTGGTTGGATGCCTTGTTTGGTGTTAATGTTTTCATTAATTCAATTATTTATTTACTTGACAACACAAATAGAGCTTTTCCTCCCTCCTCCCCTCCAAGTTCCTCATGCTCCACTCTCCTTCCTCTAGTGCCCCGTTTCTTGCTCCTCAGAGAAGGGGAGACCTCCCATGGATATTAAACCACCTTGGCTTATCAAGCTGTAGTAGGACTGGGTATATCTTCTATTGAGGCTAGACAAGACTGTCCAGTTAGGGGAAAGGGATCCAAAGGCAGGCAACACAGTCAGAGACAGCCATTCACAGCTCTTGCTGTTAGGGGTCCCACATGAGGACCAAGCTACATATCTGTTACATATGTGTAGGGGGTCTAGGTCCATCCCATGCATGCTCTCTGGTGGGTGGTTCTCTGAGTCCCTATGTGCCAGGTTAGTTGACTCTGTGAGTTTTCTTGTGGTATCCTTGACCTCTCTGACTTTCAGTTCTTCCTACCCTTCCACAAGATTCCCTGAGTTCTGCCTAATAGTTGTCTGTAGCTCTCTGCGTTTGTTTCCATCGGCGGCTGGGTGGTGCTCAGATGACTGCTATGCTAGGCTTCTGTCTGCAAGCATAACTGAGTATCATTGATAGTGCCAGAGGGAGATTTTCATGGCATGGGATGCCAGTTATTGATTAGCCATTCCCTCATTTTCTGCTCTTTCTTTATTCTTACATATCTTATAGGCAGAAAAAGTTGTGGGTTGAAGTTTCTGTGGCTGGGAATGCAAACTTGTACGACCACTTTGGACATCAATTTGACAGTTTCTCAGAAAATTGGAAATAGTTAAGTCTCAAGACTCAGCTACCACTCCTGGGCGTATGCCCAAAAGATGCTTCCCCATCGCACAAGGACACTTGTTCAACTATGTTCAGATCAGCTTTATTTGTAATAGCCAGAAACTGGAAACAACCTAGATGTCCCTCAACTGAAGAATGGGCAAAGAAAATGTGGTCCATCTACCAATGGAGTGCTGCTCAGCTATTAAAAACCAGGAGACCGCCGGGCGGTGGTGGCGCACGCCTTTAATCCCAGCACTTGGGAGGCAGAGGCAGGCCGATTTCTGAGTTCGAGGCCAGCCTGGTCTACAGAGTGAGTTCTAGGACAGCCAGGACTACCCAGAGAAACCCTGTCTTGAAAAACAAAACAAAAGCCAAGGACATCATGATATTTTCAAGCAAATAAATTGAAGTAGAAAAGATTATCCTGATTATGGTTACCCGGACCCAAAAAGACAAATGGTGTTAAATATTTTAAGTAATTTATATATTCTATATGTCATTCCCCTGTTGGATTGGCAAAGACTTCCTTCTCTTTGTAGGCTACCTCTTCACAGCTGATTATTTCCTTGGCTGTGCAGAAAGAAGAATTTTAATTTCACACAGTTCTAATTGTCTTGAAATTATTTCCTGTGTAATTTCAGTCCTATGCAGAAAGTCTTGTCTCTGTCTATATCCTGAAACTTCAAGTAGGCTTGTGTCTGTGTCCTGTATCCTATCACACTGACTCTACCAATGCCATGCTAGTTTAGTGACTGTAGCTCTGTAGCATAGTTTAAAATCAGATGTTAGCTGGGCAGTGGTTGCACATGCCTTTAATCCCAGCACTTAGGAGGCAGAGGCAGACAGATTGTTGAGTTTGAGGACAGCCTGGTCTCCAGAGTGAGTTCCAGGACAGCCAGGGCTACACAGAGAAACCTTGTCTTGAAAAAAAAAAAAACAAAAAACAAAACAAACTCCTCCAGTTCTAGATCTTCTGTGCTCCCATATGAACAGTAGGATTCTTTTCTATTTCTGTGAGGGATGACATTAGGCTTTTGACAGAAATTTGTATTGAATATGAGGCTTGGTTTTAGTAATATTGCCATGTTCACAACTTTGAATCTCTCAATCCATGAATATAGGCATTCTTTCTGACACTGTGCTCTTCAGTGTCCTTCATGCTCTGTAGGTTTGATAGGATCTGTAGAAACTTAATTTTAACACCTTATTAATTAGGTTTCTTCCTCAGAATATATCTCTTTTCTTTTTTACTTGGTTGGCTGATGTGACTTGGATCACCTTCAAGGGTTTGTGGCATATTTGTTATTGTTATTCAATGCAGAAAAGTTAATAATCTTTCATGTTGATTTTATATTCTGTTATCTTGCTGAAAGTTTTCTTTTCAATCAGATTTCAGAGTTTTCTGGTGACATAGTTAAATCTTTGCAAACACAAAATAACTTAATGTGCATATAAACATAACTGGACCTTTCACTTCCTTTCCTGCCATATTGCTGGGGCTGAGACTTCAAGCTCTGTATGAATAAAGAAGGCTCTTATACTCTTGTCCTGTGTGTGGACCTGTCTTCCTACTTTCAAGGCCTGCTAAAGTGGAGTCTGTGACTGGGATGCAGGTCCACTGCAGCTCCAGGGACCTCAGACCCCTCAGGGGGACACTCAAAGCTAGGTACTGACACATTTGCTGGCCCAGGCTGTGTGCTGCCAAACTGCAGAATCCTCTCAGTTGATAAGGTCAGCTCTAGGCAACAAGGGTGGAGTTCCTTCCCCCATGCACTCTGCTGCAGAGTCCAGCTTCCTGCCAGTGGGATTCAGTGGGCTCTCAATACCAGCCCCCTACTCTCCACAGCTGCCTCCCAGGCCCTCACCCTGGAGCCCTGTGGCAGGTCCCTGAACTGTCATGGTTCCCTGTTCTTGGCCTCCAAGCTAGATCCAGTTTAAACAACAAGCCCCTTCTCGGGATGGCTCCTGGCCACAGCCTCAGAGCTGGGACACTGTTCTCCACGTCTGGCCCATGTGGCCAGGAAAGGGACTGCTCCTGACAAGAAGAGCAGCTGGATGTGAGGTTGGACTTGGATCTGAGGACAGACCAACCAGGCTCTGCACAGGCCTCCTTGCTGACCTTTGCCTGAGGGTCTGACTCCTCCCCATGGCCACCATGCTGGAGCTGGGCTCGCCTTTTTGGAAAGAATTGGGATTGGCTCGAGACACCCCAAGACCAGGTTCTCAGCACAAAGGAGATTCTCTGCCCCAGAGGGACAAGGGCAGAGGATAAGAGACAAAGACAGGAGCTAGAGGATGAGGGAGAAGAAGGAGAGGAGGAGGGATGTTTGTCCCAGGGCTGCAGGAGAGGTCTGGGGTGGACCAGGGGGATGATGACAGAGGGCTGCTTCTTGCTAGAGAAGAGACAGATGTGGCACAAAGACAAGTGGTGATTTATAGAGGTAAAATGGGAAGCCTGTGTTAGGATGATGTGATTGATTTTATTTAGGTGTGTTAACTGGGGGGAGGGGGCTTTGATAGCTAGACTTCAAAACTTTGATAGCTTGACCTTGGTAGTCAGCCTAAGGTGGAGGAAGTGGCCCAATAAAAGAATGGACCTTGGTGGCCAGCTTTAGGAATGTAGTTTAATGGCTAATGTAGTGAGGGGAGAAGGAATGGGGGAGGGCAAGGCCTGCCAGAGTCGCGCTGGCCATGTGCGGGCTGGCTAGAGTCCCTTCAGCTTTCTTCCTTCTGTTGTGTGTCATCTGTTTCTACATATTCCCAGCTGTCCTATGATGAGTGCCTTGGTGAGTGTCTAACCCATCCTCTCTTTCCCTGTAAGAGCAGCTCTCTCTCTATAGATTTTTATTATTAATCATTCCATTCCTTTACATCTCAAATGATACCCCACTTCCCGGTTACCCCTCCACCAACCTCCCATCCCACATCCTCCCTCCCCACTCCCCTTTGCCTGTATGAGACTGCTCCCCCACCCACCCATACTCTCCCACCTCACTGCTCCAGCATCCCCCAACTCTGGGGCATCAAACCTTCCCAGGACCAAGGGCCTCCCCTCCCATTGCTGTCAGGCAAGGCCATCCTCTGCTACATAAGTATCTGGAGCCATGGATCCCTCCAGGTACACTCCTTGGTTGGTGGTCTAGTCTCTGGGAGAAGTGGGTGGTCAGGCCAGCCTATGCTGTTCTTCCAATGGGGTTGCAGTCCCCCTCTGCTCCTCCAGTCCTTCTGCCAGCTCCCCTGCCAGGTTCCCTGGGCTCTTCTGATGGTTGGCTCCAGGCATCCACATCTGCATTGCTCAGTTGCTGGCTGGACCTCCCAAGGAACTGCTTCACCCAATTCCTGTCCACAAGCGCCTCTTGACCATGTGAACAGTGTTGGGTTTGGTGTCTGCAGACATGATTGATTCCTAGGTGGGGCATCCCTGGTTGGCCCTTCCTTCAGTCTCTGTTCCATTTTTTGTCCCAGTTCTTCCTCTCGACAGAAACATTTCTGGGTTAAAAAGTTTGAGATGGGTGGGTGACCCCATCCCTTGACAGGGGGCCATGCCTATCTACTGGAGGTCTCAACAGGTTCTATCTCCCCTTCTCTACACATTTCTGCTAAAGTCATCCTCTTTGGGACCTGGAGCCCCATGTTTCACTGGTTGTCTGGGAGCTCCCAGTGGCTATCCCCAGTAATTTCCTGACCTGTCCTTCTCTCTCATCTCCTCCAGCTGCTGATACCACCCCCCTTATTTATAGATTTTTTTCTTATCCTGACCCTTCTCCTTCCCCAGGGCCCATGAAGTCACCGTGTCAGCCTTCATTTAACTGCAGGCCTCTGGTTTAGGTTTTGACCACACTAGAGAATTGCAGTCGTTGCTATTCAGCCATTTGTGAAAGAAAGTTTTCCATGTTGCCCACTCGTTCCAGTCTGTTTTATTTTGTGCCCTGTGAGCTTCTGGCTGAGGGCATTCAGCAGGGCGCTCTGGGAGTGCCTCCTCAGAGTTTGACTTGGCTCTGAGAACAAAATCACATAGACTGTGTGGCTCATAAACGGAAATTGATTTCACAGTTTCAGAGCTGGGGGAGCCCAAGGTCAGGGAGCTGGCAGGTTTGGTGTTTGCTGAGGGCTCACTTCCTGGGTCTCAGATGGCTGTGAACCACTGTGTCCTTACATGGCAGAAGGGAAGAGCCCTCCCTGGTCCCCTCTCTGCTCACTTCAAACTATTAATTACACTATGATACCTGCACCTCTCTGAAAGCAACTCCCCTCCCTCACCCCATCTCCTTGAACTTATGTGTCAACACATGGAGTGTAGGTAGACACAAACATCTGGGCCATTGTGAGCCTCTCTGAATATCAAATCCTATCTGAGCTGTGACAACCAAGACTGTTCCACTGTCTTTCAGGTCTTGGTGTCGGGTGGTGTTATCCAGCCACCTTTGAACTTTTCAGCAGTGTGTAGTTTGCTGGAGCTCTCCCAGGCAAAGAAGTTGCTCACAAACTGTTTTCTTTGATATCAGGCAGGGCTGGGCTGGGAGAGGGAGAAAGAGAGGAAGAGTGTGTGAGGAAGAGTGGGGAAGGATGGAGGGGACATGAGGAGAGGTGCCAGAGATGAGAGGATGCTTTTCCCACAGGAGAGAGATGACCTCTGTGTTGCTACAGGTTCTCCCTGGAGGCAGAAAAGCTGGTGTTATGAATGTTGTCACAGAATTAGATCAAATGAGCACAGGACACAAGCCCCTGGAGCTCAAAGTCACCTGAGCAGCTTTGTAGGGGAGTTTGACCACACCACTCTGTGCTCCCCACAGATCCTACTGCATCACCTACCAGAGGCTATCTTACCTACCAGAGGCTATCTTACCTACCAGAGGCTATCTTACCTACCAGAGGCTATCTTTGGAGCCTTGAATGAAACACACACACACACACACACACACACACACACACACACACACACACATTAGCTTATTTTTAATATGCCTTCACTGCCTCAAAGCCTGGGCACTCCCAAATCTTTCTCTGCTACTCCAAGCCCTATCAGGGAACCGGCACATGTCCATTTACCTGAAGTCTCACTTGACTGGTTGGCTTTATTTACTGCTCCTCTTGCATCCCATCCTTCTACCCTGAGTTATGGCAAATCTCCTATTCCTCTCTGTGGTTTTGCCCATGCAATTCTATGTGTCATGCCCTGGGCAGGCCATTGGCTTTTGGCATCTTTATTGATTAATCAAAAACCAACTGGGGGCAAGGACCTTTAGCATTTGGGCACCCAGGTTTCAAATTGAATCAATGCATTAGAACCAATCTCCAACACCTTACCTTTTCTGTTCAAAGTAAAAAACAAAAAAACAAAACAAAAAAAGCAAACAAAAAACAAACAAAATACCCCACTCTTCTCTCAGACATAAATTGAGGACAACCATTACCATAACAATTATATAAATCACAGAGTATAATATATAATTAAATCCAGTCCTTCGTATTTGTCAATTAGATAAAGTACTCTACCATAATTCCTAATTAAAATAGCTTACAATTCTAAACCTGAATTATGCCTTGATTCCATCCTGGAACACCACTCCTTCCCTGTCAATACAAATACAGAGCCTCTCTCTCAAAATAGCATGTCCTTGGTCCAGGAACTGGAAATCATTAAAGGTATAGCTTGACCTCTCTCCCAGAGGAATTTTAATATAAACACCAAACATGTAACTACATGCATTTTGATAATTAAAACAACTCGAAACAGTTAAAGCAATCTAAACAAATGTTAACCATTGAGACAGTGCTTCTGCACCACTTCCTGCTTTTTAACCTATGATTTAAGATCAAAAGCCTCAATATTGTATACATCTATGTACACTTAAATCCTCCCTACTATGGAGACTAATCTCTCTGTGGGTACATATTGTAGTATTCCCCTTTCTCTTCATATACCTTGAATTAACAAAGGTTTCTATTATCTTTCTGAAGCAAATTTTTTCTACCTACCCCCTGCTCTTTGATCTATAATTTGAGATCAAAAGCCTCAATATATTTATTCAACTGTGTATTTAATTTTAATTAAATTTCCTTCTACTTACTGTATGAGCCTATTTCTAGGTCTAATTTTTGTCATACCAGACTGACAATCCCAGAAACCCCCTGTAGACCATGTTCAGAGATCCTGAGAATTTGCCCTTGTAAAACTTTTAAATATCTTTAAAGTATTTGTCCATTCATTCTCCCTACCATCATTTCTAATTCAAAGAGCTTATGATTCTATACCTGAATTATAGTATTATAATTATTATATATAGTACTCCCTTCTGTAGTGTCTGCTGTGTCTACTGTCTGGCTCTCTGACTTTCACTTTCTTCCTTGGCTGACCTGGCTCTTTGCACAGCAGGAGCTCCCAGCTTCTCAGCCTAAGCTCTTAGTATCCATTTCAAACTGCTGGGAAGAAACCCACATATGGTTCGGTCAGAATCCGTATAGTTCTTTTATCCTTAGAAACAAGTTGGATTTATGAAATCTCTGTCCTTTATTTATCTGGTGGCTAGAGGCAGGCAGCTTTTACTCTTTGTTTCTTACTGTATTCCTCATAACATGTGGCTCAGGGAAAATCCCTGCCAGACGCTGTGTTCCTTTGTTCTAGTTTTAAGGCTTGTGCAGGAACTGAGTGACTGACTCTGGCTTGGCTAGCTAAAAAACCAAATCTCCCCTCCTCCTAAATTTATCTCATGGTGCATGTATATTGTCTTTTTCATTCAGGAATCTCTAAATTATTTTAATAGTATGTACTTGCCCACCATGTTGCATGCAATCTGTAGTGAGAGTTTTGGCTAAACCACTTTGTGCTACCCCCCAGAAGCTATCTTTGGATCTGTGAATGAAACACACACACACACACACACACACACACACACACACACACACACACACACACACACACAAGCTTGCTGGAAATTCTAAACCTTCCCCTGCTACCCTAGGCCCAATCGGGGAAGCAGCTACTGGCCACTTCCTGAAATCTCACATGACTGGTTAGCTTTATTTCCTACTGCTCCTGCATCCTATCCTTCTACCCTGAGTCATGGTGACTCTCCCATTCCTCTCTAAATCATTACTGGCACAACTTTAACTGTCTCATCCTGTGTGTAGCCACTGGCCATTGGCATCTTAATTGATCGATCAAAAACCAATTGGCAACAAGGACCTTTACACTTGGGCACACAGATTTCTGGTTGAATGGAAGCATGAAAGCCAATCTCCAGCAGAGCTGTCACCCATGCTGGGGTGGGCCTTTGTGATACAACTGTCTTTGTCACTTCTGCTTCTGTAAGGAACCCGCCCATCCTTTGTAAGCAATCCAATAAAACTCTGGTTCATCAGGATGGCCTTTGGTGATATCTGTACTTTGGGCTGTCATAGGATTCCTAAATAAAGTGTATTGCATCTCTCCAGGAAAATAATTGTCACACAACATTATGTGATTCAAATATATAAAAATGCCAGTTTATATATATTTGGGAAGCTGCTCCTGTGCAGGCAAGTTCGCTGGTTCCAAGAAAGGAGGCCAGGGAAGTCGCCATGAAGAAGTACAGAGGGGAGGTGGAAGAGAAAGCACGCACATGTAGAGAGATGGAAACGGGGAATAGAAAAAGAGCAGGAAAAAACTAAATGTCTGGGTTATATAGAAAAGAGCCTCTGGGAGAAGGACAGCTCAGCTTCTTCCTGGGCTGGAAAGTTCAGGGTCAGGAAAAGAGTATGCCAGGCAGGGACTTTGGGATGCTGGGAAGCCATGTCTGCTTTGGTATGTAAGATATACACCTCAGCACCTGTCCTAGGTTCTCAAACTAGCATTCCAGTCTTTTATGATCATAAATGAATAAGGGGCGACATAATCTCCTATGACTAAGTACTTCCTCCTGACATCAGGGTGTCATTATAGGGGAGGGAGGCTGGAATGTTTGCCAAGTCTAGGTAGAGCTGGTTGTTTCATTGCTGTTCAGGCTGTGAAACAATCTGGGGCTAAGAGTGTATAGGCCCAGCTCAAGCAATGTGTGAGGCTGACTGGAGCACCTATGGGTAACTGCTTTGGAGCTTTCCTGGGTGCAAGTTCTGAGGGAACACCTAGACCTAGGATGCTGGAACATATACATGTATATGTATGTGCATGTGCATGTGTATGTGTATGTATATGATATATACACACATACATATACATATATGTGTGTGTTTGTGTATATATATATTATACATGTAATATATATATATTATAAATTTGAAACTTTTAGGCCTATGACCTTGGCAGGTTGGGGTGGGGGTCCCAGAACCAAGGAAAGTGGACTAGATCCCACCATCAGAAAGAGGCAGGTGGGGAGGGAAACAGGCTGTTGATTGACAGTACTTATCTGGAGTCCACTTGATCTGTGGGAAGGGGATTCACGTGGATTGCCTGAAACTTGTAAGAATCGTTTTAAATTTACAAAAATACTTGCATTTACCAACCTCAAACATCTTTCATTTGAATCATTTTTTCATTCCTCCTAAATACCTTAAATCACTTTCTTGTCACCATTCAGGGTTTTCACACCCTCTAGCCTCTGTAAAATGCATTTACCAACCTCAATCGCCTTCTGTGACCCTCAAGCACTTTCACAGAAGCTTGCCAATACAAGGCCCTCTGCAGACAAGACTGAGCCAGAATGACTTGAGATGGTTTATTAGGAGAAGCTAGTGCTGGGGGAGGGTGAAGCCGAGGGTGAAGGGAAGTCCATCAATGAAGGTGAGAACAATGGTGCAGGGCTGGGGAGCTCCAAGGATGTCTCAGAACTGAGTTGGCGTTAGGGCAGGATCAGCCAGTGCATCCATGATGGGCTGCTGGGCCAGCAAGAATAGAGGGGAGTGGGAGATGCAGGCCAGTGGTCTTCCATCCTGCAGCATTTGTGCAGTAATGGCTGGACAGCCACAGACATGAGAGTGACTCTGTCTTACACTGTGACCTGGCAAGTGTGTGCATATCCCTGGGGATGGGAGATGAGGGGTATAGCCAGGTGGAGAGCAGAGTTCAGAGATTAATGAGGGATCACTGCTTGGCTAGACTATTTCTGCACAAGTGAATGAGTAAAGATCAAAGCACATGGACCCTCCAACTCCAAAACCAAGGAAGTTAGGTTTTCCATAATCCTTCTGGAGGGCCACTTACCCTAGTCACTCTCAGCCACACATTGATCTGTAGAAAGCAAGAACAGGGCAAGGGTAAGAAGGAGCTCTTGGATAAGAACCCATCACATGCAGCTCAGATCCTCCCAAAGCCAAGACTTAAAGCTGGGATCTGGTGTCCTCATGAGGGGGCAATGGGGTTTGAAGGGAGGCAAGAAGATGCATGTAACACAGAGTGGCACATAGACACACAAGGTACCCAGAGGCATACAGGAACATGGAGAGAAAGAGGCTGGGTTCGGGGACATCATGGTAAAAGCTTTCTCTCACCCAACTGCTCAGGTACAAAGATGTTTTTTTCTTGGAATCCCTTGCTCTTTACAAATTTCTTGAATTCTTCCATGGCCTCTGGGTTTTCCTCAGGGTCTCTTCCTGTGGGGAGAGGGCCAGGTAAGCAGGGCAGCAGCGATGCAGAGCTCTGCAGGGAACCCGTGACAGAGGGCAAGAGCACTGAGCAGCACTGGGGCTGCCAACCTGGAGCAGTGAGGACAAGGAGGAGGAGGACTCTGACAGGAGACATGCTGCTCTGGAATGAGAGCTCCCAGACACTCAGTGACCCCGACAGCCCTTTGTGAACCTTAACAGGCTTTCAGGGTTACTCCCAGACCTTTAAGAGTCTGGAGCTTAGAAGCATGGAGCTATCCCCTGGCCCTGGATACCTGACCCCTAGCTACACCTCAAGGCCTCTGTCGGGTTATTCGTCTTCATATTGACTGGTAGATGCCTGAGATCTCTAGAAATGTCATTTGCCAGCTCCAGAAGTGGAAACCCCTGCTGAATGCTCAGACCTCCACAGGTCACATAAGCTGGGTCCCCTCCCAGCTGACCCACTTTCTGCATTGGATCTTACATAATGCCTGGGTAACACATTGAGGCTCCCCAGTCCACAGTGGCCAGCATGGCTGCTGCTCTTTGATGGCTACTAGAAGCTGAGACTGGGGACAGGACACAGGGTCTCTGTTTCCTCACCCACGAGTTTCCCCTTCCGATGTGACTTCCCATGGTTCTGGCCTTCATAGTAGAAGATGCAGTGGTCCTTTACAGGAATCTCGTGAATATAGAAGACCTTCTTGCCTCTGACTAAGGTGAACAGAGATACAGCTCTTAGCGTTTCTTTTTCTTTCTTTCTTTCTTTTTTTTTTTTTTTTTTTTTTTTTTTTTTTTTTTTATTTTGATTTTTCGAGACAGGGTTTCTCTGTATAGCCCTGGCTGTCATGGAACTCACTCTGTAGACCAGACTGGCCTTGAACTCAGAAATCCACCTGCCTCTGCCTCCCAAGTGCTGGGACTAAAGGCGTGCGCCACCACCGCCCGGCAGCATTTCATTTCTTGGAAAACATTTGGAGGTTTTCCAAAAAAAAAAAAATTTAGGAACACTAGCAGTTGGCTATACAGGAGACCCAGCCTGTCCAGCTCTGGTCTTTCTGTGATCTCCATAATTAGACAGAAGCCATTTTCCAGGACATTGCCAGTTCCTGCTGAGGATTCCAAGCAAGGTCAGGTCTGAGCCTGGCTGCAGGCCTGGTCCTTCCTTCCCTGCTTTCCTGTTCTTAGCAATGCTTACTTACTTAAGGGTCGAGAGCTATACATGAGTGCCTGGGGGATGGCATGGCAGAGCAGTTAGGACCTGGTGCAGACTAACCCATGACTTCTAATATCTGGTAGATGCGCTGTGACTGGGTGAACATACTTGGAGCTGAACAAGGCGGGCAGCCTCCATGCGGGAACTCGCCCCTGAAGGAGACTCCAGGCTGCAGGACACTTACAGGCAGTGTACTTGCGAGGCTCCTCAGTTTTATGCATCAAAATTTTTTTCATGTGACACTGACCCTTCCTCCTGTAAAACAGAAGCCATACTCAAGTTACCGGGCATATCAGCCTGACCAGGCAATGCCAAAGATTTATATCAAGATCATGCCCAAAATTTAGAATATGATGTGACAGCAAGCCCCTTCAAAGGCAGGGGAATTCAGTCACCTATACCAAAATCAGAATGGAAAAGACAAGAAAGACACCTGCAGAGGCTTGATGAGGACACTCACCAGAACGTTATCTGGACCTCTAAGTCCTCTCCTTCCAGGGCTGTCACGGTCATAGGGAACACTTTCATAGGTTTGTTCCTATCTGTGTGATTCCTGTCACATACTGCGGCCTTTGTATACCATATCCCAGAAAACTGCAAAAGACAGAGTCCATAATAATGTCCAGCCTGGTCCCTAGTGTTTCCAGCCTCTAGTGCCTGAGCCTGCAGCCTGAACAGACATTCTAGAGCCTAGGCTGCAGCTCTGAAGAGGGCTGGCACCACACATCCCCACACATGCCCACTGTAGAGAGAGCCCAATCTTGGCCGATCTGGCCTAGTGAGGACACAGGATCCCTGCTTTCTATGCGTATGCTCTTGGAGGTTGGGAAGTCAGCACTGAAGAAGTCCTCTGTTCTAAAAGTCACATGCTATGAAAACTTCTGGTATCCCATGCCACTCAAGCAAAGACCCATGGCTTCACACCACTCTCCTACTCCAGGCCAGTGCTCTTGGAGAGGTTCTGCTAGCAAAAAAGTAGTGTTCCTGATCTGACCATTCCATGCTGGGATGCAGGGCTAGACTTCAAGGACATCACTTGAACCAGTGGACCAACACCAACCAGGGCCAGGCCATCTCCTACCACCACCCATTGTCCCTCCCATCCTCACATCCTCCTGGTCATCTGATGGGGCTTCCTGAGCCTTCAGGACAGCCACCAGCCCCAGCAACAGGACGGTGAGGAGCAGGCTCTTCATCTCCAGTCACTGGGCTCTCACACAAGGCAGGTCACCTGGGCAGTGTGTGCTCTGGCTCCTCACCGGGTGCCCTTTATATCCCCCAGGGACAGGGACAGGGACATGTGCCCACTTGGCACTAACCATGTCCCTCCTGTCCATCTCTCATGGCCAAACACACATCCATCGTGGAGCTGAAGGTTGTTGTTGTTGGGATCTGATGAATATCAACTCAGTGTCACCTGCAGATAAAGAAAGACACACAATGCCCTGCAAGGTCTGTGCCGCCCAAGTGCTGTGCTCACAAAGGACCCTGGGGACTGAGCAACGCAGGTGCAGGGAGGGAGGGAGGGAGGGCCAGGCTTCCCTTCACAACTTTGTCCTGCATCTGCCCATGGCTGAGCTGAGCTATGCTCCCTGAGACCTGGCCTCTGACCTCCTGCTGCTGAGAACTAGGCTGAGCTTCACAACCAGAGACCATCTGCTGGGCCCCAGATGGCTTGGCCCCTGCCTGGAGACTCACCTCATTGTCCCTTCCCTGCATGGATACACCACCTGGACTTCCCTGTAAGTGGGGACACCAATTCCTGACTGGAGTCAGTTTAAACATCATCAGGGCAGACCCCATGGCACTAGGCAATACCATGCCCCCTGACCCACCCATCCTGCACTGAGGCCAGCTGTGTTCTCTAAGAGCACTTCTTACTCCCAGATGTCTGGCTCCTTTTTCACTAAATGGCCAGTGTTCATCTACTGAGCCACCGGTCAGGGTTCAATTTCCTTACATCTCAACTGTAAGTTGGCTGCATGAAGAATTCCAGCCACACAGTAGGGTCATGAGTATGTGTCTCCTTAAGGAGTCAGCGAAAGGGTTCATGTCTGTGAACTCAAGGGGGTTTATGTCCAACCAGGGACTTGACCTTCTGCTGCTCCCTCCTCTGAGGGCCCACTGACAGGACATTTGCAGAACCAGGCTGCCCTGATACAGCTGAGGTCCATAGGTGTTCTTTTCTTGGCATTTGCACCATAGGTGGGTGGAGACCCAGGCTCCATCACACCTGAGCTCCTGTTGAACATGGTCTCTCTTTGGTTCACAGTCCCCCAGCAGGTTCATTTCCTCATTAGCCTTGAGTACCAGCATGGTCTGAACATGGCCAGATCTCATTCTGTTTGTTCATATAACCACACAATGCACCAAAAGTGTCAAAACTTATTATGACTGTACTTTCTCTATGAACCACAGTCCAGCTAGGTATTCAGAAGGTTTTTCATTTGTATTCATAAACCTGCAATTCCTAGGCCCAGCCACTTTCCCTGAGACCAAACTGACCTAGACTCTGGAGGCAAGTTTGGTCCCACAATAACATCTTTGTGCCTCTCTGGACCACGATTAAGAAGTTTCTAGACAGGCCGGGCAGTGGTGGCGCACGTCTTTAATCCCAGCACTTGGGAGGCAGAGACAGGCAGATTTCTAAGTTTGAGCCTAGCCTGGTCTACAGAGTGAGTTCCGGGACAGCCAGAGCTACACAGAGAAACCCTGTCTCAAACCCCCCACCTCCAAAAAAAGAAGTTTCTAGACTCTATAAACAACGTTAATGATCTCTCTATGAGAGGTTCTAGGTTGCGCCACCTAAGGCCCTATCATGAACCAGTTCTTTCCCCAGCAACCCTGTCCCCCCCGCTTCTCCCCATCATGGAAAGTGCTGCTGAGGGGGAAGCAGCTACCACCTGGTGGGACAGGAAGACCAGTGCTCTTAGGACCAGAGCTAGCATCTCCATGTATGTGGAGCAGTGGAGCATCCTCAGTGATCCTGGCATGTTTTCCTCCACTTGCACGCATGAGTCACTTATCTAAGTCACTTAGCATGTAGGTACGTATGTTCCAATCCTTGAGACAGGAAGGGTACAACACACAAGTGCTTGGCAAAGCCTGGACTCCAGCAGTGCTGAGTGCCAGTGAAGCCCTCTGGGTGCCTGCCATTGTCTCCTGGCTGTGGCCAGTGTCTGAGTGCTCCCAGTTTTCCCACTGTTTGCAGGCAGCAGTCAAATTAAAGTGACAACAGACACTAGTTGGAATGAGTAAATTGCAAGAAGTTTTTTTCAGGTAGATACATGAGCAAACATCTACCTGGTTCAGATGGGCACCAACCAAAAACCAGAGCGTGACTCCACCAATTTCCACCTTAGAAAACCTATGAGTTTCTTAGGCTCATTTACCTGGGTGAAGCCAAAGCTACATAAAAGCCGCAGCCAGCATGGATGATGACTTCATCCTTTGTTTGATAAGACCTTTCACAGTCTATATACTCTAACACCGTCTGAGACCAATTGGTCTCAGACATGAAATTAAGTCAGAATTTCTTATGGGGGTGAAATTTGCAGGAGAAAATCACTAGAATCTCAGAGGAGGAATGGGCAATTCTCCCAACACCTCCATCTAAGGATGAGTATTAACAGTCTACAGGTAGACCTTGACAGTGTCTTGTAAGTAGCTAAAATTGCCCCGATGAAGATAATAGTCACTAAGATAAGAGGATAGCAGTATGCATGGAGGATATCACTCAACTCTAAACAGGACTGGTGCCATCCATGGTGGACAGGATCTGTAACTTGAGGTTATATTCCACTGAGGATAGATGCTCCCTGGAAACAGTAGTACAGACACCAACCAGGGCCACCCTTGGGAGATGGTAAGTTAAGACAGTAAAACTCCCTTCCCAGTGCTATATGGCCAGAATTAGTTCCCTGGGGTATTCCATGACATTGTGGTAGCAGGTCCTGCCTTCTGTGGGTCATCTCCCTCTCCTCACTTGCCTCTGATTCTCAGCTCTGGTTTCTTGGTGCTGCTCACTGGAGGGCCAGTGTCTGGGCTTTACATAGCATTTACATGTAATAAAATCTTGACTGTTCCTGCTGCAGCCCCAAGCTGTCCTGAATAGAGACACATCTAGAAAGCATGAGACAAATGAGTGTCCATGAAGACCAAAGACCACCTGAAAAGTGGGTTACAACATACTCCATGGCTGTCAGGCCAACCATTTCAGAGACTTAGTCTCCAACAGCTTGAAACCCAGTTGTGGAATAGACTCAAATACTAAAGAGTCTGTGCCAAGGTGGGGTGTGGCTCAAAGTACTGATGGCCAAAGCTCTGAGTCCCCTAAGCTGTGCTAGATACTTCCTGACACACTGACACACAGTGAAGTGCATGTGTCTCCTCTTCCTGTTTCTCTGACACACAGTCTTAAAGAGCAGGTGTGAGGTTTATAAACTCACTGTCACGTGGATCTGAAGTGTGGCCCTGTTTTGGCAGGCTCTGGAGAATGAGGCTGGGCTGGTAGAAGTTAGTCACTGACAGTGTCTCCTTCAACTACATCTCATTCTGGCCCCTTGTCCCTTCTCTCTGCTGCCTTGATACCATGAGACGGACAGCCCCTCACTGAACCCTCTGTGCTGTGATGCTCTGACTCACCACAGGCCCAGAGCCATGAGAGCAGCCGAGCCTGGGCAGAACTTCTGAAACTGGGAGCCAAAATAAATCCTTCCTCCCTTCACATTGTTCTCTGGTGTGTTTAACCCAGTGATGGAGACCTGGCTAACACACCCTCAGTCTGCAGGGATGGAAACTGACAGGATAATGGGTCTGGGCTTTTCCTTCCTCCTTGAGATAGCATGGAATGTCCTACCCTGGCACTTGGGAAGGGCCAAATGCCAGTTGCTCACAATGCTATCTGTTTCATTAAAATACCTTTCATCAAATGCAATTTAGTTTCTGACAAACATACAAAAGCAAGTCTCTAGCTATCTGTCCCATGGCACTGGATCAACTGCCAACCACAGTTCAGCAAGCAGACCTTGACTAGAGCCTGGGTGTTCCTCTCAAAGTCAGCTCTGACAGGATTACAGGCCTCAATTTCCTGTTGGTCTCCAAGCAATGAGAGCTAAACAAAGAAAGGATTGTCATGACCTGGGTGGCAAGGCAGTTCTCAGATCTGCCAGCAAGGAACAGCCCTGTAAAGGGAAATTAGTGGGTTGACTTCCTCCCGCTTACAACAGCTATGTAGGTAGGACAGGGCTAGCTGGACAGAAACACAAGCCATGCACTGAGAGGCATTTCAGGTTACATGAACAACACTAGTGTCAGTGAGGAAGCATCAACCCTTAACATCAGATAAGATAACCACCAGTGGACATGAGCAACAGACTTGAACAGACATGGCCAAAGATGTCATGTGTTTGTCAGCCAAGCTCACAAGCCCATGGGAACATCTCAGCCACCCAGAAAAGCAGACACTACATGCCCAAGACAACAGCCAGTCATAATAGGAACTCAGGTGCACAGCTGCAGAAACAACATGTGTGTAAATATATTTTGGAAAACCATTTGTGATTTCTCTGTTGGTATATATATACTCAATATATGATCTCGCAATTCCTTCTAGGCATAAATGCAACAATACAAGCATAGGATTATACTATAACTAATTGGTAAGTTTACTTTATAATGATCTAGAACTAGGAATGGCAGGGTAAACTATGGTGTGTCAAGTTCCATGTCATGAAACCTAAAACATTGCATCCTAGATGTTAGAAGAAAACCAAGCAAATTTTCAGTTGATTATAAAGGAAAAGTTGAATATTGACAGAATGAAAATATGTTTACAACCTCTAGCAAAGCTGACCAAGGATAAGGAAGTAACAAATAGGACCATCAGTAATTAAAAATGAAGGGACCATCCTGGTTTTAGCATGGTGTTACACACTAATAGAACAAGACAATGTTATGATCAATTACAAAATTAAATTTACAATCTACACAAGAGTCACAGATTCTTTAGAAAAACCACAGTTGACATGGAAGAGATCAACATCTCAGTGGTCCTGTAGATGTTAGATTATAGCCAGACATCATGGCTCCTGCCAATAATGCCAGGGCATGGGAAGCTGAGTCTGGGCCCTCACCATGAGCTCAAGGCCAGCCTGAGCCACATGGCAAGGCCCTGTGAACACAAAACACTTATATTGAGAATCTTCACACTAATTAATTTCTATGGTAAACTCAACCTAGAAAAGGGTTAATCCTAAGGTTTCATAGTTCGAAAGTCATTGTCTAAATTGAAAAGATTTCTCTTGTTTTTTAATGGGTCACTTGGCAGGGCAGGATGGGGGGGGCAGGGTTTGCTCTGTATGGATAGAACTTGTGGTCACAAGGAGCTCTTCTTAGCTGGTCCTTGGGAAGTTGTTACATTTCTCAACTGCAGGTGCAGTAAGTGGCAGGGGTGGCAGCAGATGGCTGGGACCCAGAGCAAGTGGCACTGCCCAGTGTTAGAGCACTCATGGCTACTGAGACCCTTGGCTCTGCAGTGATGTGAGACAGCTCTGTGTAGGCCCAGAAAGGCGGGAATCCCCATCTATTGACAATGGTTCTATATCTGGGTGCCCGAGAGCCCTGGCCTTTACATCCTGGCCACTCTCAGAACTCTTCTTGCACCGGTGTCTGCAGTCTCTCCTCTCTGGCTTTTACCGCTTTCTGTCCTTCATCCTAAGCTCTTGAATGTCTCTCCTTCTGCAGACTATCCCAGCTCTGCCTTGGCCGTCCACCGGGACCTTCTGGCTCCTTCTTGTTTGTATGACCACTGCCATGGCTGCAACCTGAGTTTTTGCTTTGGCTCCTGCTGTCATCACCAATGTCCTGAGTGTGGCTATTGTCTCCCCACGGCTCCAGCTCCTGCTTTCCCTGCCTCTACGTTGCTTCTCAGCTGCGGTGGCTCTTCAGCCATTGTCTGGCGACTGTCAAAGCGGCTGGCCACTCCTTCTAGACCAGCTCACTCGACTCTTAGTGATAGGTAGTGAAAGTAGGCAGGAACGCATGCCGGCAGTTGTCTTCTTTTATTTATGTGTGTGTGTGTATGTGTGTGTGCGCATTTGTCTGTGAGTGTGTCTGTGGGTGTGTATGTCTGTGAGTATGTTTCTGTGAGTGTATCTGTGAGTGTGTCTCTGTGTGTCTCTCTGTGTGTGTCTCTGTGTGTCTCTGTGTGTGTTTCTCTGTGTGTCTCCATGTGTCTCTGTGAGAGTGTGTAGGGAAGGCATGGAGAGTGTTTCTAGAGGGACAGCTCAGTGACCAGGCTGAGCCCCGGGTTGAAAAGCTGTGTCCTGCAGGACACTCTTGGACAAAGTTCCCAACAGAACAGGAAGTGCTGGGCTCAAGGGGCTGCGCTTGTGCACCTGTGGTGGAGCGGGTCTGAGTTCCTGCTCTCTCCCCGTTCTGACTCCATCCTCAGTGATGGGTGGTTCTTGCAGTTCTTCAGACTCCAACAATAGATCAGACTGTGTGAATCACCTGGCCTTTCCTTAGTTCCCAATTCTTCCTCAGCTTCTTTGGACTCTGAACAGTAGCTGTCACTCTGATCAATGGTCTTGATTTCTCGAAGTCCTAACAAGCTGTTATACAAAACACTGACATTCCCCTTGCCAGCTGGCTGTGGACTCAGAAGGACCTGGTCCTCTCTGCCAAGTTCCCCAAAACCCTGCATGGGTCTGTATAAAGGGTAGTCGAGTGAGGGGCCAGTATAGCCTTTCCTGCCCCTATTACCTGCTGGTTGGCTGTGAATGCAGACCCTAGAGATGAAGGCTCTGCTCCTGACCGTTATCTTCTCTCTGGTTGCTGCCCTGCAGGCCCAGGACTCCTCATCCCTTGCTTTCAATAAAGAGAATGTGAGTCAGGGCTGGGCAGGGTAGTCTCAGCTTTTACTGGTGCAGGAAGACGAGAGTTCTGGATTCAGGGGGCATCCATATCTGATCTGTGTCACAGGTTGTAACTAAAGAGAGTAGACTAATTGGGAGGTAAGGGATCCCCATGCATATTCAGGCCTCCCTGTGCTCGGGGGTGCAGTCTGAGAGCGTGTGCTAGAAGAAGGCCCTGGTACCTTCAGAGTAAGCAGGTCCCAATCATGTGAGATTTCTAGGTTTTGGTGGTGGGGTAGAACGGGCAGACACGAACAGTAACTGGAGGGCACATATTCCACAGGGAGGGTGGTCAGGCATCAGGCAAAGAGAAAATTTATCTTTTTAGTTTTCCGGGAAGTGGTTCATAAAGGCCTTGGTGTCAGAAGATGAGGTCCCAATAAACAAGGTCTCTTCCATATTTATCTTGGTCCTGAGCAACGGGGACATGGAGTTTTCTATCACATATATGTGAGTGTCTGTGGTTCCCATGGTTATTTGGTCTCTTACCTGGCCCATTACTTCTCAATGAGTCCCCTGACTTGGAAAGAACTCCAGAAGTGGGTTGAAGAGGGAGGACCCCAGTCAGCATGAGGGCCAGGTTTAAGAGGGCCACTGCAAGACTGTTTCTGATTCCAGGATCTATGACCAGTGTCTTGAAGTGACCACCATCTTGGAGAAAGCAGATGTGCCTGGCCAGTATACTGCCTGTGAGTGTTATCAGCCCAGGGATGGGTGGCAAGCAGCCCATGGAAGGTAGAACCTCCTGCCAAGCCCCACCCCTAGGAGGGATCACAGACGAGTCCTGGGAACCCTAGACCTCAGCTCTCAGGCCACAGTAGTACTTAGAATCTGTGACTAGAGGCTGGAGTGATGGTCGGAAGAGGGACCCAGGTGGTTGTAAGCTAACCTTGCTCTTTCTGGGGCCTCCACAGTTGAGGGTAAGACCAACCTGCAGATGCAGCTTTCTTCTGTGAAAGGCCACTACATGAGCTACTATGATGGGGAGATTGAGGGGATGGGCTTCAGGATGACACAGCTCATAGGTAAGTTCCCACCACCCCAAGCTCAGCACACCCATGCCTAACCCATCGTTCCTCTAGCCCCCATACGAGAGGAGCAGCTTTCCTCTCGTGGGCAGGAGATGGCAGGGCACAGTGCTGCTGGCTGGCTGGACCTACCTTGCTGAGCTTCCACTGTAGTGACTGCCAAGCCTGGCGGGTACCATCCAGGACAGAGAATGACAAGCTTCTTGACCACAGATGCTGTTGGTGATGCTTTGTGGAACCTCATGGTGTCATACGGGGTTTATAACACAAGGACAGTGGTGCCTTGACCGAAGTCTTCTCAGCCCAGGGGCCTTTTAGGTCAGGGACAAGATGTTACAGGCTTCCACTGGGAGGTTTTTGGTTTCCAGGGTCCTTTGGTGGCTCAGATGCCATCCAAGCTCAGTGATAACCCTCCATACCACCTCTTCTCCTGCCCTTGGCTATTCCATAAAGAAGCACCTGGTGCTGGGCTCCCGTCTTTGTGGCACTGACTCCTTGCAAACATGTGGTCACCTCTCTCTGCTCATCTGTCCATCTTCCATAGGGAGGGACCCCCAGGAAAATTTGGAGGCCTTGGAAGAATTTAAGGAGTTCACACAGCTAAAGGGACTTGTACCAGAGAACCTGGTCATACCGGAGCAGATGGGTGAGAACACATGCAACCCATGTTCCCCTCCCTTGTAACTCTGTCACTCTCATGTCCCCTGCCCCCAACATGGACAGTGTGGTCCCTGCTCCAGTATTGGTCATGGGAAGATAGAAGCCATAGACTCTTGTCCAGGGTTCATTCTTATCTCTGGGTTTTCTGCTTCCTACAGAAAAATGTGAACCAGAGAGTCACTAGGGTAAGTGACCCTTTTAACAAAGAAGAACCTTGGTATTCAACTGAGCCTCAGGGTCCACCTGGAAGCCTCAGTTGCAGCCAGAAACTTTCCAGGTTCTGTGTCCCAGAGCCCTATGTGCTCTGAACTTCATTTCTGGGCCATTAAGAGTTCCTTGCCTTCCTCATTCTATCAGTGGGATATACTGGGATATGCTGGGATACACTAGAATATGCTGGGCTATACTGCCAAGCTGCTAGCCATCCAGCAAGTGCCCTGTCCTTCTAGCCTCCTTCAGGGCTTCTGGGGACTTCCTACCTGCTGGTGTACACATGCCATCCCTGTGTCCATGAGCCTACTCTGGATGACATGAGGGCACTTTGATCATGGAGCAGAAAGTCCTGAGTCCTGGGTGAGGAAGGCCAGGGATAGATGGAGTCACGATGCCCATATCCGTTATGCCTCCACTTGTCGGTCATACCCTTGCCTGATCACCACTGCATGGTCAGAGCTTTTCTGAAGGAACTCAGCAGAAAGGAATTCCTTGCTCAGTACTGGCTAGCTCTGCTTCTCTGCAAGCCTGTGATGCCGCTGCCAAGCACCTACCATTCCCACCCCACACCATAACCAGTCAGTCATTGTCCCCTGCTTGCCTCATGAACTCTCCTTTTTAGAGCATGGTGAACCAAGGCTCCAAAGCAGCCACAGCAGCCAGAACAGCACCATCAGTCTGTCCTGTGGGAGGTGAAGAGGGCCCTGCTGGGCCCTCTGATTCCCCTTCTCTCCTTTCCCCTCCTCCTCCCCAGCTTCTCAATAAAAAGTTTCAGCAGTCCCAGATGACTACGTGCGCGTGTGGACCCTTGGTGGCCTCATTTGTCCCCCCTTGTGATCTACTGAGGGGATGATGGGTGGGAATTGTTTAGGAGAGATGGGAGCACCCAGCCTTGCTTGGGGTAGACATGGAAGCTGGAGACTGTGCCAGGCCCCTGACTCCCGAGATCCTTCTGTAGGTGTGTTACGTCAAAGCCCAGGTTTTAAGCCATAAGTGAGATGAGGAGGAAGCCCATGATAATGACAGGGTGGGATTCCAAGCAACAGGTGAGCACCAACAGAGTCCATGTAGAGGTGGGGACCACCTGGGGACTACAGTAGGAATGAGACCAGGACACAGGCCTGGGGTTAGGTTCCCAGGCCCAGCACAGCAGACAGTAGGACACTGAGAATTTGTTTCCATGGGTAGAGGACACTGTTGAGATCTCTATCTCTGCAAGCTTGAGAAACGAAAGGGCTGAGGAGAAGGACTCAGTCCCAGGAGCATCCTTGATAAAACATTCTGAGACCATTCAGTGCTATTTCTCAGGTCGTTCTGAGACTTTGTTCTGAGTGGCCTGAAGAGTCAGCTAGGGCCCAAGTCTTCTCTCTCTCTCTCTCTCTCTCTCTCTCTCTCTCTCTCTCTCTCTTTCTCTCTTTCTCTCTCTCTCTCTCTCCCCCATGGGGAGGGGTATGTGAATCCAGCCATTTTTCTTTTTTTAAATGTTTTTTATTGGATATTTTATTTACATTTCAGATGTTATCCCCTTTCCCTATTTCCACTCACTCACCCACCCACCCAGGAACCCCCTATCCCATACCCCCTCCTACTGCTTCTATAAGGATGTGCCTCCACTCACCCACCCACTCCCATCTCCCCACCCTCAAATTCCCCCCACACTGGAGCATCCAGCTTTTACAGGACCAAGGACGTTCTCTCCCAACAATGCCTGACAATGCCATCCTCCACTGCATATACAGCTGGAGCCATGGGGCCCTCCATGCAAGTTCCTAGACTGACGGTTTAGGCCCTGGGAGCTCTGGTTAGTTGGTATTGTCTCTCTTCCCATGGGGCCACAGACCCTTTCAGCTCCTTCAGTCTTTTCTCTAACTCCTCCATTGGGAACCCCTTGATCAGATCAGTGGTTAGCTGTGAGCATCTGCCTCTGAATATGTCAGACTCTGACAGACCTCTAAGGAGACAGCTATATCAGGCTCCTGTCAGCATGCACTTCCTGACATCCACATCAGCGTCTACCTTTGGTGACTGCACATGGAATAGATACCCAGGTGGCGCAGTCTCTGGACGGCCCCTCCTTCAGTTTCTGTCCCACGCTTTGTCTCCATATTTGCTCCCATGAGTATTTTGTTACTCCTTCTAAGAAGGACCGAAGCACCCACACTTTGGTCCTTCCCTCCTGCCTAAACCTTGCCAGTCCCAGGTATGCTGTCACTCCTGGGGATTACCAGTATCCCAGGCTGCTGGACAGCACAGCAGGCCTCTAATACAGATTGCTGGGGTTCACACAGTTTTGTGGCTTCCCCGAGGAGGATGTATTCAGTGTCTTCCATTAGCAGGGAGTCCCCACTGCAGTGTTGGACAATCAATTTGTTGTTTTGAAAACACCAGCTTTATGGTAATTTCCAGAAAACTGACATACAGACGGGCTGTGTACACACACTCATGTGAGCATACTGATGCATAAGTGTAGCCACACATGTAAACAAGCATACATAAATACTCACATGACCACATATGTGGATAGATATGGTGTGCTGCCCCGCACCAAGGAAAGGATCTCAAAAGGGCCTGAGTGCCATGCTGGAGTTGGCATCTTCTAGGAGGATGGCCTGGTTCTCGTGACAACAGGGCCTGGGCATGGCATGGGTAGGAGCACAGCAGCTCTTGGTTCCTGACCCTGAAGCAGCACTTCCTACACTGATAGTGTTTTCCCTCTGACAAGAGTTCTCCAGATTATCTCTGTCTAATCATGAGGTCCAATGAAACCTGAGTTCAGATCTCCCGTGCCGATGGCTAGGGTTTCTGGGTGCCGGAGGGTGGGATGCTGCCCCAAGGCCTTCTTTGTGATTTAAATGACTCAGAAGGCCGGGGAGCAGAGCAGCCATAAAGAGCATGTGTGGGCTCCTGCTGGCTGCAGAGCTGCAACCCATTCTAAGGAAGGTCAGTGGGACATGAGCAAGAACAGGCCACCTCAGAAGAGGTGAGACTCTGACAGTGGGCTGTGCTGAGGTCAGACCCTGGTGATCAGAGCCATGTGTGGAGGTCAGCCAGGGTGCTCTCATCTTTGACAGACTTCTGCCTTGTAGAGAAGGAAGTCCACGTGGTGCCCAGGCAGTTACTCCCCAAGGGACAGTATGGCACCACCCAGTGGGTGGGCTGCTTAGTAAGATAGATTTCTATCAGCATTGATTAGGGTCCCCAAGCCCACATTCAGTTACATCATCTTTCTAAAACTCTCAGAGGTCAAAGCAATTGATTGGAAGGAACTTCACTGTTTAGAGTTATAAAGAGTAATGAGTGAAACACCAGATGTCATTAGAGAAAATACCAGAGTGACCACATAGTCATATAATCTCCATCCTGTGTTGCTCGGTCATTCGATGGATGGATGGATGGATGGATGGATGGATGGATGGATGGATGACAGAGGTGGTAAATGGGAGAGTGATCAGTGGGTGGAAGCCAGTGGTGAATGAGTGGGTGGAAGGGGAGTGGATGTAAGGGACATAAGTGGGTGAATAGTTAGGTATTGAGTGAATGACTAGATGGATGGACAGGTGTCCAGGTGATAAGACAAGCACACAGTTATACACTGACTATGAGTCAGGCTGTCACTGTGAGCTTCTCCCTGCTCCCTGTGTGTTTTCTCCCCCTTCCCAATGCTGATCAGGTCTCAGAACCTTCTTGGATTTTTCTTTCATTAATCCGCTCCTTAGTGTGATAGGACCACATTCACTGTTGTAAAAACAAAACAAAACAACAACAGCAACAACAACAACAACAACACGATTTCATGGACATCTCTCCCCAGTGTTCGCCTCTGCTGGTTAGGGAGAGAGTGACAAGGCTAGGGGAGTCGTGCTGCATCTGTCTTTGGGTTTACAACCACATCCTTCTGAATCCTTCTGTTTTCCCCACGGACTCCTTCTCACATCTTAGTCATAATCTCTTCTCATAATCCACCACAGCTCCCACTCTGTCTTCCAGTCCATGGTCATCTTGCTTGGGTATCAGCCATTTTTTTCTCAAAACTTTATTTATCAGTATTTGTATATACATACATACTTATACATGTATACATATATACATACATATATGAACAATAATTAAATAAGATATATTTAAAAAGTATTGGGGGTTGGGAAGAGTGGGAGGAGGGAGAGAAAGAAAAAATTATGTAAATACAGTGCTCATATATGAAATTCTCAAAAAGGAATCAATTTTTAAAAAAATGTTCAACAGATTAACTTGCATTTTACAATATGAAAATAAATATGACCTATAATTATGTTGAAGGACATTTTAACTCACTAAAAACTTTGAAATTTAAAATGAAATCAATAAAAATTATTTTATCCAGCATACTAACAAAAACCACAATAACATTTTATAATTCAAAGTATTTCTGAGAACAAGAAAATGGATTGTCAGAAGCTAAGTCAGCAGAGCCAGGGGGACACTGTGTGTTATTTTTTTTCTTTTCATTTCTTTTTTTCTTTTTTCTTTCTTTTTTTATTATTATCAAATCATAATTTTTACTTTTTAACACAGGGATTATAAACATGAAAATGCAGGATGTGGGGAAGGGGATGATACAGGAGCATAGGTGTTCAGGGGGAGTACAGATATCTTTCAGAACAGGGTATCAGCTGGGTGAAGGTTCAGGGGTTAGGTCACTATGACTCTGCCTATGATCCACTTGTCCTTATCTAAGTTGGTACTATCCTCCAAGGCTGCCTATTTACAAGGTCTATAACTACTCAAGCTGGTAGATTTCCACAAAAGCTGCCTGTTTAAAAATAAACAATAGTTTATAGACATCTGTTTCAGTGTTTTTCCAAAGACCCAAGACTTTGTGTTAGCAGGCATGTATGTCAGGCCCATTGCTGATTTTAGGCTTATGGCTGATTTTAGGCCTTCAGTGTATAAGCAGGGCTGCCCCTAACATCTCCTCCCTTCTCCAATTATAGAAGGGCTGTGGTGATTCTAATCTTGCCAAGGCGGGGATAGAGGCCTGACCTCCAGTAATTAAAGGGGACCTTGTAATGGCTCCAGTCATCCTGTCATTGTCCAGTGAGGCATGAGGGCCAAGGGTATCGGCCATTTTTTGCACCTTCTTTTACCCTTCCTTCTCTGCCCCCCTCTTTGTTCTCTGGGTTTCTTTCTTCCTTTCTCCTCTCTGGAGTAATAATTGCAGTCGTCTTTTCCTCCAAAGGCTTTTCTAGGCTCATTGGCCTAGAACCACTTCTTTTCTCAGGAAAATGCAGCATGAATACTTACCTTCCCTCCAGCTTTGTGATAAGCTACAAAGGAAACCAGTACTTTCAAATACTCACTTTGTGGGTGCTCTTGCTCCTAACCTCACACCCTCCCCCCTCCAGTTCCCTGACTGGGCAGAGCTCAGGTATTCCCCTGGGCCTCTTTTCAGAGGGAGGCACAGCTCCTTGAGGCAGATTCTATGTCTCAAAGCTTCATGTTCATCTAGCAGACCCAACCAACAGATGGTGGTGATAACAGAGGCAAAGAGAGGAGTCTCTACTTTGCACCTGAAGCTGAGGTGCAGTCAGGCACTGGGCAAGCATGGAGGGCCTTACTACATTATACCTTACAAGCCCAGCCCTGTAACCTAAGGAACGGTAGCCTAAGGTTCTCAAGTGAGGCAGACATGGAATCAGCTAACAGGTACTAGAATCCGGGACACTAGATATGAACTTGGGTATCCCCCACCACCCTGTCCAACTGGCTCGCCTTCAGCCACCTGGGCTTTAAAATGGCCTTTTGCAAGATGGCTGACCTCATCCTGTTTCCAGCACTTTCTGGCAGAGCATTGTGCTGAGATTCTAGCTTTCTCCTTCTGCCCACAAGCCAAGCCCCCCCAACCCCCTGCCAGGATAGACCAATTCAAATGTCACTCCCTGAACAACTTCATAGCACACAGGTTTCCATAGAAGGCGCACGGAGGTTCTCCTATGTGTGTGGGAGGACTGTTCTCCTCTTTAATACCCTAAATAAATATATAAAACATGAGGGAGCATTTAAAACCCTGATGTTACTTGAGGACAAAGTGAACCCCAGACTCCTCTTGGACACTGGGGAAGGAGCACCACATGGACCTCCTTCCCACTCCCCGGTGGCTAATGAGGATCTTCCCTTCTGTTGTCGCTTGCTCTGCCTTTCTTTGGTCACATTTCACTCAGTTCTGTTAGATTTTCTCTGGTTGGTCTTCATGTAGACACAAGAACATCACCAGTTTCCTTCCAACTTTCTGTTTTCTTTAAAAATTTAAAGATACTTTTGAATAGGTAGCTCATTCATTGGATTAAAAAAAATAAATAAAAAACACCAGAGGAGAAGTCTACCTTTATACATAAAGGCTTCTGGCTCCTTCCAGAATCCATTGTATCAGTACTGTGTGTGAAGACAAGACCTGGCATTAAGCCTGGTCTCTTTGATTCTCTCTCTCTCTCTCTCTCTCTCTCTCTCTCTCTCTCTCTCTCTCTCTCTCTCTCCCTCTCTCTCTCCCCCCTTCCCTGCTTCCCTCCCTCCCTTTATAAGAACCACCTCTGGTCGTGTGTCACTCTTCTGGGCAGGTCTCTGATGAGGGCCAGACGGTGAGACAAATCTTGATGTGATCCCCTCCTGGTAGGATTTAACCGTCAACTTGTCAGTCATCAAAGAGAAAATCCTTAGTTGAGGAGTTGACTAGACATTGTCCAGTGGGCATGTCTAGGAGGAGGTCCTCTGGTTATTAATTGATGTAGGTGAGAGAGCCCAGCCCATTGTGGGTGGCACTATTTTCTAAGCAAATGGTTCTGGAGAATATAAGAAAGCTAGTTGAGTGTAATCTAGCCTTCCAGTCAGCTAGCCAGCAAGCAGCACTCTCTGTAGTTCCTGGTGACATTTTTCAGCTGTGAAGTAAGGTCAGAAGCAATGCTGTGTGGTATAGAAATGAAACGTGAGACTCAACCCGCTGTTCAGACCATGATATCTGCAGTGGTCCTTCCTTTTCTACAGATAGATAGTGCAGGCTCCCTGTTGAGACAGCCAGCCAGTCCCGAGCCTAACAAACTTTCAGGTGCATCTTATCTGGGATGGACATTTACATCAAAAGATGGTATACCGATGGCTATACATCCTGTGTAACATCTGTTCCAGAGGTTTATGGAGAGACCCCACTTCTGCCAAGTTGGCCCCGATCTCCTCTGCTCAAAGCCCCCATCATGCAGTTGGCTGTCTGTATGCTGACCATGGTATTAAATACATCTTGTGACTTCAAGGAATACTCTTTGTCCCAGTGTCCCTTACTGAATGGACTTTCAGCCAGTAGCGGGTGATGGACTCTGTGCTGTGCTCATGTAGGGTGTGAGCCCTGGAAGAAAGGAAAATGTCTCTGCTCTTCACAAATCTTCCCTGATTACGTTTAATATTAGTTAATTTATTATTGAGTATATGTGTATGTAAGGTGTACATGCCTTGGTACATATGTGGAGGTCAGAGGACAACTGTGGAGCTGATTCTCTCCGTCACCTTTATGTGGGTTATAGATATTGAACTCAGGTCACCAGGATCACAAAACAAACACCTTTACCCATTAAGACATCTGGTCAACCACTCCTTATATCATAAAGTTATCCCAAAACAAAGTCTGTCTAATGAGCACAGATCTGAATAGGAACCTCACCATGTGTGATCAGAGTCAATTAGGAAATACAAATGAGAACTGCAAGCTTCTGGAAATAGATAAATTTTTCCAATTTTGTCTCAGAAATAGAGTGATCTTCCAGTTCAGTTGGCAGTCCATAAAAGGAAGATACATGGGTGATTCATAGGAAGCCAACCAATATCCATGAGAAAATGGAGTTGCCAGGGCTGACCCAGTGCCTCACAAAGGGGACACTTTGCTTCCAACCAAGTATTGCATTTTGATTTTATAATTGCAAAGAAGGGTCAACTGCAACAGAGGATTGTCCCTGGAGGGATCTTGGATATGATAGTCAGCACTGAGGCAGAAATTGTTCCATGAGGTCACAAGATTTACTTAATGCCATGGACAAATAGACAGACAGCAGCAAGGACTCTGAAGCCTGCAGCCAACCTCGCTGATTCTTAGGCTGAAGGGGGACAGGATGTGTGGCCACCAATACTCTGTTGAGAGGTCCTGGAACCAGAAAGTTTGCTAGCAACACACTCATAGGTCATGTCTTTATAGGATGTCTTGAAAGGGGACAGGCTCTTGCAAGGAATTATGGCCTAGGCAGCAGCTAGATGCTAGTATTGCAGCCTCTAAATTGGTCTCTCATGTCTCCAGATGGCCAGATTCATAGATAGAGGCTGAGTTCTCTTCTTAGGCGAAAAATGGGCTCAGATGCTTCACAGCTGTCCTTAGCCTATCCTGCATTTTTCTGTGTGCCTCAGCAGGTGATCTCTATGAGCCCCAGGAACTAAGAGAGATGCCCCCTAGGGTTTTTTTTCCATCAATCAACCTGAGATTTCTGGAAGCACTAAGCCACCCACTAAGATAAGTGCAGTGAATGACACCATGGGTCCAGCTCAGAGTTAAGAGATCAAGGAGAAGTAGCTGTCCTCTGAGCTCTGCAGCTGCCTGTCCACCATGGCTGCCTTAAAACAAGTGTGGAATCCAAGACCCTCAGACATAAGAAGTTTTTGCGCTACAAGAATGGGAAGCCAGGCCTGAAGAAGTAGCTTAGCAGTCAAGAACACTGACTGCCCTGCCAGAGAACCAGGATACTGCCCATTGTGGAATTCCCAACACCCACATGACAGCTCATCTGTCTGTAACCCCATTTCCAGGGCTTCTGACAACCCCACACAGACACACCAATGCACATAAAATAAAATGTGGGCACACCAATGCACATAAAATAAAAAGAAATAAAATCATTTTTAAAATTATAAAGAAAGAGAATGGGAATTCCATCCGAGCATCAGGGCCCACTTCTGGCTGTGGGTGGGGTCATTCTGTCCCTGGAAGGCAGTCAGTGGTAGGGGCTTCTGGTGATGCCCTGTGATTTTCAGTGTTCTCTATGGAGGGATTTGAATGTGACTTCAGGCTCAGGCACATGAGAGGGAGGCACATAATGACCTATGGCTGGCAAATGTGCCTGGACATCCCCTTGTAGCCACAGGAGAAAGTGTCTCAGGGTGCAGTGTGAGGAGGCCTAGAGCATCTCACTGTCTTGGACAAATAGACACAAGAACCTAGCCTGCCTTTGTGATCTTATGCAGTGACATTTCTTACCTTGGAGACCAACTTGGCAGTACTTACTAGACCCAGATCCTTGCCTATGCTAGCCCATTCCTGAGGACACTGTTCTTCTGACCCTTCACCTTGTCTCCTGTCACCCTGAAGCAGGAAGTGAATATAGCCCAGATCCTGTCAAGTGAGGCTGTGTGGGCACCCCCAGATGAGCTCCATGGCCCTCACCAACTGCGATCCCACAGGTGCCAGACCCATGTGTTGTGTTTATAAAAAGATAGAGGATATGTTTGGTGGAGGTGTAGTCAGGTATGGGGGTGCCTTGGTGAGCCCATGCTGAGGCATCCCTTCCCCCTGAGGGGCCAGCCACAGGACAGTACAGTATAGAATAGAGTTTATTCAAGGCATAGGGAGGGAAGTTAAGAGGGTAGTAGAGATAGAGAAAGGGAAAGAGAGAGAAAAGAGAGACAGAGAGAGAAGAGAAGAGAAGAGAAGAGAAGAGAAGAGAAGAGAAGAGAAGAGAAGAGAAGAGAAGAGAAGAGAAGAGAAAAGAATCTGGCCATGAGCACATGGAGAGAGGGGAAAAGGAGGGAATGGGGAGAGAGGAGGAAGGGATGAGAGGACAGAGTGCAAGCAAGAAGGCAAGAGCAAGAGAGAGTGGAAGGGGCGAGCAGCCCCTTTCATAGTGAGTCAGGCACACCTGGCTGTTGCTAGGTAACTGTGGTGTGGAACTTAGAGAAAATGCTAAGAGCATGTCTGGGCCAGATGGTGCCGACACCATGTTTGTGAGGGATACTGTCCGTTGTGGAATTTATTTGTGCAGGATCTTGGGTGTCCTGCATTCAACAATTAGATGAACATGGCCCCTGTCACAGCACTCCTGCCTGGAAGCTCCTCATTGGATTCTAGGGTTTGAAGAGTGACATCTGTCCTCACATAGGTCCTTCATGATACTGCAACTTCATCTTACCCCATGTCTCTTTTGCTGGCTTCTGTTTCAGTGAGCCCAACCTAAAGATTTCTACTCTCTTCCTAGGACCCCAGACTATGCTCAGCTCTGCCAGGCCTCCAGACTACTTTGGTGGACACTACAGGGCTTATCTGAGAACAAGTCCATGGTGTCCCAGGGTGATTGTGAAAATTTCTACAACATTGCAAGAATCATGAATTTCGCCGGGCGGTGGTGGCGCACGCCTTTAATCCCAGCACTTGGGAGGCAGAGGCAGGCGGATTTCTGAGTTCGAGGCCAGCCTGGTCTACAGAGTGAGTTCCAGGACAGCCAGGGATACACAGAGAAACCCTGTCTCAAAAAAAACAAAACAAAACAAAAATCATGAATTTCATGACAGAGGTAATGCTCACCAGGCAGAAAAGTGTTGACGTGTGTACATGTGTGTACACACAGACATGCATGCTTACCCTTACATGCAAGCACACTTACAGGTGAAGTACAACGGCACACAGACTCAGAAACATACTGCACATATATACACATGTACACTCGCTCATGATGTATACAACCGTAAGCTTGTGCATATGCACATGCATACATATACACCACCCCATCTGAGCAGCAGCAGCTGAGTGAGAGAAAGCCCCACTCAGCAACAACCTAGCCGGAGTTCCAGGTATCATCATGGAGCACAGTGGGCCTTCTGCTGAGACCCCTGGAGTGGCTCTGGCCTACCTTGACTTTCTGTCATCTAAGGAGGACTAAGGCCTGCAATCTGGAGACTAGGTACTCAGATCTCCTTGCCAACCCCCTTCTGCAAGTGTGATCAATTCTCTGACCTTTAGAGCCATAATCCTTTTAGTTTTGCTAACTTAACAGCCTGGCTTCCAGTCCAACACTGGAACTGGGGCTGAGAGGGTAGGAAAGTCTCTGGCATATGAGACTTCCACGGACACGTGAGAAGGGCAGAGGGTACCCTGAGGGGTGTCCTCCCCATAGCTCAGCCCTGATTGTGCCTGGATCCCTGACATATGTACCCCATAACACCTTGTATGAGCCTGTAGCCTCTTGCAGAGAGAGTTAGGCTATTGCTTAAAGTTGGCACTAAGGATGCCATGAAGACTGACCCTCCTCTAAGTACAGACTCAGCTGTTCCAACACCACCCCACAGAGTGACTACACACCCAGCTTCCTAGGAGCCAACATCCATATATAGTCATAAGGCAATAATAAGCTATTCAGGTTAGAGGTCAAACCCCATGGGCAAAAGTGCAGGCCCCAGGCCCCAGGCCCCAGGCCCCAGGCCCCAGGCCCCATACATGGTAGCTCAGCTTTAAGGTGTTAGCCTCAAGAGTCTTGTGGAGCCATGGTCTCTCCCCAGAAGAACATGTACACCCTGCCTAGCCTTCACTTGTTGAGACTTCAGGGCTTGGCCCTTGGCTATCTCTCCAGGCCAATGAGATGCTACATCTAAAGTGTCCCAGGTTTACCCACTAAGGCACCTCAGTCCAGAAGCCAAGCTAAATAGTGTCCCAGTCCTGGTCTTCACCCTGACTTTACACAGGGCTGACAGCATCCTCCCCTGAATTCCATGCTCTCCCAAATGTGTTGGCTCCTGTGGGTGGGGTAGGGGTGGAGGGACTTCCTGCCTCGGACCAGTATATATACAGCCGGTTGGAGCCTCTGTGTACCCACATTCTGAGTGCTCATCCCAAGAAGACAAAGAAGAAGAATGAAGCTTGTTCTGCTGCTGAGTGTGGGGCTGGGCCTGGCCTGGCCCCTACAAGGCGAGAAACTCCATGTTTCTGTGTCGCAGGACTTCCACCCTGAGCAGGTAAGGCTCTGGGGTCTCTGGATAAGGCAGGGAGTTACCCCATGTCTCCAGTTATTTTTCCAGGTCTCTATCACTTTGCAGAGTCATAACTCACAGCTATGGGGACCAAAGGAGTGGCACAGGGACTCAGAGACACTCACTCCATCAGGTCCCCTAGAGTGTGAGCCACTTTAAAGACCCACCACAGCTGGCTAGGCCCAGGAGAAGGCTAAACCTAGGGACCCAGTAGGATAGACAGAGTAAGCAGGCCCTCTACTCTGTGTTGTACTGCACAGAGACCCTGAGGCTCTCATATGATAGAGGACGCCATTGCTCTTTAGAGATCTGGAGAACAGAGAGCTACCACAGTCTAACAGTGTTCTCCATGGCCAGTGGGTATCCTGTGCTGGCCTGTCTGGTTGGGGTGGCCGTGGAGCAGAGTCAGTAGTCCATAAGGTTCTTTCTCAGCATACAGTAAGAGATGAGTTGAGGCTTATACTCTATTCCTCTGCAGGACATGCCTGGCTCCTCCTGCTGTAATCCACTGTGATCACAGGGAGATAGCTCTCCAGGCTCTGTGACCAGGATAAAACTTTACTCTATCTGCAGGTGACAGGCTCTTGGCACACTCTTAAGCTGGCTTCCACTGACCGGTCTCTCATTGAGGAAGGAGGTGCCTATCTGTGCTTCATGACTGGCATTGTCCTCCTGGACAATGGCAACTTGAATGTCACCTACTTCCACAGGTATTTTGGCCTACCAAGACCTCTGAGGAGGTTCTGTGGAGCCACATTCTCCTTACCACCTCTAGATCCCTACCTATTCAGGGCTCAGACTCTGAGAAGACCTTGATGATACCAATCCTGTGGGCTGCTCCCTAGAAACTGGGAAGCCCCTGGAGCTCCGTCTGGGAGAGCCAGGTGACTCACAGGCATGGCTCAGAAAGGCTATTTTTCTCTTAGAGAAGATGGAAAATGTGTGAAGAAATTCTACATTGCAGAGGAGACTGGCACACCTGGACACTATACCTTCGAGTGTGAGTGAGGGAAACTGCTGTTCCCTCCCTGGGAAGCATGGTGGCTCAGGCGGTTGTGACAGCTGCAGTACAGATGTGACTGAGCAGAAAGGACAGGGATGGTAACCCCACAGAGCTCCTAGCTATATCTTCAGAAATTTGAAATGCAAAACATGTGGTTTCAAACTGTGATCCTCGGGTTCCCAGGTTTCCCACAATCCTCCTGAAACCCAGCACAGAGCTGACCCATTGTCAAGTGTCAGGCAGCGGGCTGGCAGGGAGAAGGGACCCAGGAGCCTCACCCAGCCAGGCTTTGGAGTACTGTGTAAGGGTTTCCCTTAGGAACAGATGTTGCTCAGGCTGTGTTGGCAGGTGAGGAGCAGGGGTCCAGATAACAGAAGACAGGGTTGGAGAGCCTTGAACCCTTCGTCTTTGCTGAACATGTCCTCCCTTCTCTCTGGCCCAGAAAAAGATCCAGCTCAAGAGACTAGAGGAGAGAGGGTTGGGGAAGCAGAGGAAGAGAAAGACTGATAGAGAAGCAGAGGCAGGAAACAGAGCAGCTGGCTGGTGGGCTTTGCACTCCTGGATCTGCTGGCTACTGTGAACTGAACATGTCGGGGCGGAGTCAGGCTGTGCCAGCTGGCTCGATGCAGGGTACCAGGACACACATGTGCTGGGGCGGAGTCAGGCTGTGCCAGCTGGGATGGTACAAGGTACCAGGACACACATGGGCTGGGGCGGAGTCAGGCTGTGCCAGCTGGGATGGTACCAGGTACCAGGACACACATGGGCTGGGGCGGAGTCAGGCTGTGCCAGCTGGGATGGTACCAGGTACCAGGACACACATGAGCCCAGCAGACTCGGTGACCATTTGGTTGCTTGTCACAGACCAAGGCAAAAACTATCTTACTTTTGTGGATGTTACTGAGGATTTCACCATCATGGACTTGGAAAACCAGAGTGAAGGAGGCACCATCATTGTGTCTGAGCTTCATGGTAGGTGCCATTCCCACCCCCACCCCCAGCCCCAGCCTGAAGACTGCAGGAAATGTTGGGCTCTCCATCTGGAGAAGTGGGTGGGGAGGGTGGGGAGACTGAGGGCTGGAGCCCCTCTCCCTACCCCAAGAACCTTCCCTACTGATGTCCTTGTTCCACTGTGCATTCAATCCTGCTGGCTGTAGGCAGGAGTCTGTCCACGGATGAGACTGAATGGGAACTCTATTACACTCACACCCGCAGAAGAAGCATCGTACCAGAGAACATTGTGGACCTTTCCTTGTCTCGTAAGCTTCCCTTCCTACAGCTTCTTCTTCATGGGAACATACTCTTCCTGGGGCCATCTGCAAAGTATAACTGCCCAGTATAATAGCCAGGGATTTTAAAGAGTGTTGCACCCAGGGCCCAGTCTAAATGATAACATTAGGGGGTGGCCAGGAAGACTCAGGCTCTCTCCAAGGCATTAGGATTCATGGACACACATACCCTTGCATGCATCTTGTGTGTGTGTGTGTGTGTGTGTGTGTGTGTGTGTGTGTGTGTGTGTGCATGCTGTATACCTCTGCACAAATCTTGCGTGTGCATAATCTGTATTCCTGGCCACCCCTCTGTCAGCCATGCTCACTCATGGTGCTTTGCATGGAACCCCTTTTCTGCACAAACCCTTGCATGGCTCTGAGACCAAAGCAGCACTCCCCTTCCCAGGGGCCTCTTGGGTCCAGGCTCTCCCCTTAGTTCTGTCTCCTGGCTTCCCAGACTGCCTCTCCTCATCCTCAAGAAAGCAGGGAGAGCCCTATTAAACCATGTCCACCATAGCAGCACAAAGGGTGCAGAGATTCCACAGGTCCCTTAAATCCCTTGCCCTAAGAATCACTCTGAGGTGGGGACAAGGGCTCAGGGGTTGGTGAATCTGCAGAATTATGACACTGGTGGTAAACTTGGTTGACCTTGTTGCTCTCCTGGGTGTGGAAGGCCTAGGAGATAAGAACAGCAAGGTGATGGTAGGAAGGAAGTGAGGTCCTAGGAGGAAGAAACAGGAAAAACTCTGGGGCACTGATCTGGAGCCATGAGCTCCACTAGATTGTGCAAGTTCTTCCTTCGACTGGTTGGATATCGGTCACAGCATCTGCTTTCTCCAGGTCGGTGTGACACACACTAATCAGCGTTTCCGTGACCTACATCTCTTGAAGCTTCTGACTTCCAATGCTGATCCACCCTTCTCCATGTAATAAATAAATTCAGTATCTGCTCAAGACCTCCAGTGCTTTCTTAGCTGTACAGAGCTCCTCTGCTCAGAGGGACCTCCCCAAGGGAGGGGAGGTACTCACCTATCTTCTGACAGGGTGGGGAAGGGAAGGTGTCCCCAGGTCAAAAATCTAATATCCAGGGTAGCAGCTGGGCTCTGAGGGACCACAGGGAATTTGGGATTCCTGAGGTTGAGCATTCCAGGACAGATCTGGAGAGGCCCCATCGGTGTATATCTGAGCAGGCAAACTTGAATGGCCCAAGGGGGCTGGGAGAGGTGTCACTGCTACCTCACTGTGGTCCTTGACCACCCTTCCCTCTGAGAACCTGGACCAGCTCTTATGGAATCAGCCAAGGCCAGGTCAACCATGGGCAGGGATGTTCTGTTCTCTAGGACACAAGGAACACATCACAAGGTCTCTCAAAGCCTGAGTTATTTTGGCCACTAGTGGAGGGTAAGCCATCACCAGGGAAGCTGTGTATACACAAAACCATATTCAGATTAGGCCAGGCTCTTCCTGGATGGACTTCTGACCTTTCCTGACAAGTGACCATTTCCTGCTTCAGAAGTCAACTATGAAATTAAGGAGCAGACAAGCACCTGGCTAATGTCAACTAAGTCAACCACTGGGAAGCTGGACCTCTTGTTACCCATGACAAGCTACACCAAAGCCAAAGATGGAACCCACCCCTGTGTGCAGCTCTGTAGAGTGTCCTTGAGCCAAGTCTCTGCAAAACATAAGAGGTCAGAGCCTGGGAAAAGGGCCAGAGAAGCAGACAGTGCAGAGGAAGGTGTGTCTGGCATAAGCTGGATGGGGAGCTGCTGGGGCCTGCTGCTCTTGGCCCCAGCTTCCATGACACTGGTGAGGGGTTGTTGTTGGCCTTCAGTATAGACCTGGCCCAGAAGAATCTGAAAGAGGTGCCAGTGTAGCCAGACTTTGATGCACGTAAGGTAAGTAGCATCAAGAAGTGAGCAAACCTGGGGTCTGACTCTAAAGCAAAGGACACTAGAAAAGTGGCCAGCTCATGTTGTCCTGGATACATGGGACAGAGTGACCATGAGGCTGGGAGTGAGGGTTGGTGAGAGACAGCCATAGTAAACAGGTACAGTAACATCCTCCACTGGCTGGGCACTCACATTCCTCAAGGGCTGTCCAGAGAGACTATCTGTATGTGCCCATGCTTCCCTTCACACACCAGGGAAGGAGGGAGCTATCTGGGTGTGAGGCGAACAAGGATATAGAAGGGTCCTTTCACTCCTGCTCTTGTGGCCAGTGACTGGGACACACCAGGAGGATGGCAGACCTGGGGATAAGGGGCTACACCCTGAGGGGGTAAGAGACATGCCTATGGTCTTTGGTAGCCTAGCCATCAGCCTCACCCTGCGCTTGTAGGACAGACTCGAAATGTAGTTAAGCTGCCCCAACAGGCTCACCGTGTTTTTGCCTCACTAACTTGAGTGGCACTGGGCTCTGTGTCAGTCCTAGGGAAGCCTGGAATATGCAGGGTTTGGAGGTCACCTAGGCTGGCCAGAAACTGCTTAGGAGAAGTGGACTACTTAGGGTGTTCTCAGAGATGGGGAGCTGCTTTGGCCTGCTGCTCTTGACCCCAGGTGTCATGACACTGGTGAGGGTGTGGCTGCTGTTTTGGGCCTTCAATATAGATCTGGCCCAGAAGAATCTGGAAGAGGTGCCAGTACAGCCTGACTTTGATGCACATAAGGTGAGTGTCACAGCCAGGCCGTCTCTGTGCTGGGATGACTGGGTGTGGGGTCACACTGAGGGTTTGCTCCAGCAGGGGTAGAGGCTTAGGCAGCCTACATTCAGGAGCTCTGGCAGACACAGGGAGCATTAACTCTGGGGTTCTTTCCTGGGGGAATTGAATCCTACAGTCCTAGAGCAGTCTCAGAGGTTGTAGAGTCTTGGCTATGGAAGCAGAACCACAGCTAGAGTGATAGGTCTCCACTGAAATGACGTGCAGCAAACACAAAGTATGTCTGGTCATCTGTCAGCCTCTGCCTGTCCATCCCTGGGTCTTGGTGCCCAGAATCAGATGTGAGAACTGCATCAGGCTGGGAGGGTTCATGGGAGCAATTCCAAACCATAATAACTCTGGGGAGCAGAGTTCAGAGGAGAAGTAGGGGGATTGCAGGGGGAGGGCACTGAGAGAGGGGACAGAGATGGAAGGAAAGCTAGAAAAGAGTGGAGATGATTGTTTCCAAGTAGGATGCCACAGCTCATCCTCTGAACTGGGACCCCTAGAAATTCACTTATATAAGGGGGTGGGGTTGGCCAGTATACATTCTGGGGACCTGTGCTCATCTACTGACCAGGCCTAGCAATATATTGTCTGTACATTGAGACTGGAAGCTCAGAACCAGCTGTCTCTCTGGTCCCCATGTCCACACACCCCTGCAGGTGGAAGGACGTTTGTTTACCATCCAGCTGGCCTCTAGCCTGAGGGACCTGGTCCTGCCCACTGACCCCCTGAGACTTTCTCTCCACTCCATCTGGACCAGAGACAGTGGGGACGTGGACTTTGTGCTGTTTGAGAAGTGAGTCTATGTGGTAGCTCTTATCACATGCCCAGAGCCCTAAGGGGTTAGTTAGTTCTGGTGGCCAGAGGGACAGTGGCCTTGTGGCCCCCGGGCTTGCAAAATGCAGGACCCAAGACTTAAGAAAAAGAGCTGGCAGAAAAGGCACACAGTCCACTCCCCAGCCTGACTGCCATGCCCTTAGGTGCTGACCACGTGGTCCTGCCGCTGGCCGTGGAGGGGACCTCTAGCTGCTTCTTTTATGTGCAATCCTTGCTATTTTAGTGAAGGTACCTGAGCTCAGTGGCACGTATCTTTAATCCCAACATTTGTGAAGTAGAAGCGGTTGATCTGGAATTTAAGGTCACCCTTAGCTATAAGACTAGGCTGGGCCCCAGGAAACACAGATGGTGTCTGTACAGAGAAGGAACAGCCAGAGACAAGCAAGTCAGAGTCCTGATCCCAACACCTAACTCTCAGAGAACAGTCTGGGCTCAGCATCTTCTGGGAGGTCTGGTTTTATCCAACTGTAACAAAGACCCCATTCCACTACTTCCAGGGAGCAGTACCTGTGGCTACCACCCTCTCTCTCCATCTCTCTAGCCGTAATAAAGGCTGCTCCCAAACTCTGGAAGCTGAGAACCCTGGGGAGGTATTGAGGGCTCAGACAGGATCACTGCCAATGTTTCTCTGTGTCCTAAGCCAGCTACACTCTCTGGCAGAGGAATATATATATATAATATATATTCATATACATATATATGAATATATATATGTTCATATTCTTTCTAGAGGAGAGGGGTTGTGCACAGGGCTTAATATTACCATGCATCCAACTGGGCTCCAAGGCCAGTACCAAGGAATCTGTGAGTACTTCATGGGAAACCTGGGTCCCCTGTGGAAGAGGGAGGTCTATTTGGGGAGCCAGGTATCCTTCACAGAGGCAAACAGCTGGAGGAGCTGCCGACTTTGGACAGGCCACACATCCTTTGAGTAATATTATGTTCTCTGTGGGAAGGTGGAGTCCTGGGGACAAAAGGCAGAGGTATATTATGTGTCACACCTGGTTCTCCACAGTTGACGGCGGGAGATTGCACGTCCATTTCGTCAGCACTGACTACGACAACCTCATTCTTTATGTACGCTTTCAGAACAATGAAGTCGTCAACCTGTGGGCACTTCTGGGTAGGTGATGGCTCTCCCCAGCACTGGCTTCTGTGTCTAGATCCTGCAAGTAGTCCTTGGTAACTCCCTTGTCTGACCAGAGACTTTCTGTCTGGAAGGGGAGCTTCATGATGGCTGTTCTGAGGCTGTGGGCAGCTCTAAGCTGTAAGCAGGCATATTCCAGTGTATGGCACAACACACAACACACGGTCATTCAGTCCCTTGTTCACCTTGCAGGCACCACATGTCTGGTGTTACAGTCTGGTGCTGTGCTGGGATGGGGATTAGTAGAAACTGGGTCCTTTCAGATTCCCCAGAAGGACAGCATCAGGGGAGGAAGGCCTGAGAGGCTTAGGAGGAGGTGCCAAGCAGCTGTTGCATCTTGAAGACTGGAGATATGTGGGGTTGGCCACAGCCAAAGTCCTGGGTGACACAGGATACCCAAGAGCCTTGAGCTCTGAGAAGGGTGAAGGGTGGGTAGTGCAGATGTGAGTGCAGGGGTGAAGTTGTGCTCTCTGGGGTCTTCTTGGCAAGGACACGGGCTCACTTGTTTGTTAGACATTACCTGTGCTAGAACCAGAACTGTCCCTGTCCCCTTTTCCTTTCTTCTGTGTTGGGAATAGAAATCATACTAGGCATGTTCTCCGTAGAAGTTAGTTCTGGTTCTTCCTTCCATGCTCCCAGAAATAAGACTCAGACTCAAAATATATTTACAAATACCTTGGCCATGTAGATAGGCTCTTCTCTGTCTAGATCATAACTTAAAATATCCCATTCATTTTAACCTACATTCTGCCATATGGCTGGTTACCTATGCTTAGGTACCATGCATCCATCTTGACATATCTTCCCTGGGCGAATCTTCCCTCACCTGGTTCTATCCCAGAATTCTTTCTGACTCCAAGACGTTCCACCTCCCATTTCCTGCCTTAGCCATAAGCCATCAGATTTATTTTTGACAGGTGCCACATCCATACAGACATAATATATTCTCAACCAATTGGGCCACATTGGCTGCCCCAGACATGCTTTGAGAGGAGATAACAAAGGGACTGTTGTAGTCACTGGCAGAGAGAGGTAACTGGGCAGGTGGCACTGCCATCCAACTGATCCCAACATATGCCCTGTACCTCAGAAGGAGACCAGTGTCAGGCAACTGACAGGGGCTCTGTATGCTGCCCGGGCTTATGCTGCCGGGATCTGCTTCCTTTTTGTTTACTCACAAGAAGAGCTGAGAGCTTAGAGAGCTTCACCCTCACGGCCAGCCCTCTTATTTCAGCGAGAAGAATGCTTGAGGATCCCATGTGGCTCGGCAAATACCTGGGATTTGTAGAGAAATTCTACCTTCAAAAGTCCCTTGTCTTCAACACGGCTGGTAAGAGTGGCTCTCTAGCTGCTTCGCGTCTGTTTAAGGAGCTTCTCCCTTTCTCATCAAGTCCATGATGCAATAACAACACAAGAACAGACTTCACCATGTTGGTTTTCTGGCCAGACTGTGTTAGGCGCTCCCTGGCCAGGCTTCCTACGGTACCTTGAGACCCAGTGATGAGGCACATGCTGACTCCGTGCAGAGGATGTGATTAGACAAAGTCCTGAGTAATGGAGAGGGACACAGCTAGGAAGAGGGTCTGGGTGAGGTTGACCCCAGCACAGACCCCTTTTGTTCCACCATTCATAACCATGTGTCATTTAATTGATCAACATGCACACAACCATGTCTGTTCTGAGAATTTGGCAACACATGGAACAAGACGGACTTACCCAAGTTCAGGTCACACCTGATGGGACAGCAGCAGCAGATGAGTTAGGCTGTGACTGAGCTATATCTCAGGAACACAGGCTGTAAGGTCCTTCTTCCATATGCAGTGGTCAGGAAGGCTGTCCTAAGAGACATTCAAGGCTCCCTGGAAGAGGGACCATGCTGGGAAATGAGGGGATGAGCCAGCACTAGACCACAGGCTATGTGGCCATCATGGGGGCCAAAAGGCAAGAGGCAGGACAGTCTTGGGGACTAAACATCTTCAGAGTGTGATCCGTTTCTTGGCTGATGAATTTGAAATCAAGTGAAGATTTAATCCCATTCTTTCTCTTCCCCACAGACCAGTGTCCCCCAGATAGGGCCTAGATGAGGCCACTGCTTGAGGCTTCCACATGGCCCTCCACCTTCTGCTGCTTCAGTCTCCTTCCATTTTCTCACCATGGTCGGCAGCTCAGGAAGCCCCTCTGTCCCTCCTAGGGGCCTGGAGTCCAGAACCTGGAACGCCAAAACCAGAGCCTGGAACCTGGAACCCGGAACCTGGAACCCGGAACCCGGAACCCGGAGCCCGGAGCCCGGAGCCCGGAGCCCAGAGCCCTGTCAGCTTTGCTTTTCCTCACCCACTTTCTCTCTGTGGTAATCAATCCCATCAAACAACACAGACACCCAAAGCTCCCAGCCTGGCCTGTGTCTGAAGGAACATTCAGGAGGCTTGTGAGCTATGAGCTTGAAAGGCGAGCCAATCTACATGTTCGGAAAAAGCTCCATTCTTGCATACAGAAATGTTTCTTAAGGGCTGAGGAGTGGCCTGGGGCAGGATGATCGCCCAGCACACTCAAGACCTAGCTTCCATCCATCTTTGGTAGCAAGAAAAAAAGAGTGATTTGATACATAGCGATGTGACATTCCTGTGTAGCCATCAATGTTTCAGGAAGCACAGCCCTGATGCTGTAATAAATAAAGCAGAGCATTAAAAACCACACGGTATTTTAATATGCTGTTCTGTAAAGGGGGACTCTAGCAGCAACAAAAGGGCCAATTGGTGTAGCCGGTGTCCTGGTTCACTGTTCTATTGCTGTGAAGAGACGCCATGACCAAGGCAATGCTTAGAAAAGCAAGCATTTAATTCGGCCTGGCTTGCAGTTTCAGAGGCTCAGTCCATTCTCATCATGGCGGGAATTGGATAGGTGTGGCACTGGATGGGTAGCTGAAACCTACATTCTGATCAGCAAGGAGAGAGGCAGAGAGAGAGAAGCTGGACCTGGTGAGGGCTTTTGAAACCATAATCCCACCCTGAGTGACACCCTTCCTCCAAGGCCACACCTCCTAACCTTTAATCCTTTCACCAAGTTCCACTACCTACTAAACACTCAAACCTGTGAGCCATGTGGGTTGTTCGTATCCAAACCATCACAGCTGGCATGCGGATTTGGCATGAAGTAGTGGTTTTGTTTTGTTTCTGGGTTTTGTTTTTGAAGTGTGTGTGTGTGTGTGTGTGTGTGTGTGTGTGTGTGTGTGTGTTCATGCGTGTGCTGCAGCATCGAAGACCAGAAGAGATTTCCGGATGTCCTGGAGCTGGACTTACAGTATAGGTGGTGATGAGACCTCAATATGGGTGCTGAGAATTGAACTCACTTCCTCTGCAAGAGCAGCAGATAATCTTAGTCAGTGAGCTATCTCACCAGTCTGAGAAAATGGTTTTTAAAGTCTCTAGTCACACGTAACTATCCTTTCCCCTAATCTCTAGTTACAATCTCTGCATTCTTCTGGTATACCCTACTCCTTCCTAAATTTCCCATCCTATTGGATCAGGACAAAAAGTCACATCTAATGATCTCACATCCTAGGGCTTGAGTCTGCCCCCTTTCTGATTGTGGACGCAGTCATGCTTGCAACTTCCCAGTTCTCTGAAACAAGCAGCAGACATTAGCTAGAAAGGAGAGGGGCCTGGAGCTTCCTTGTATCTGTAACTCTGAGTGCTGACAAACTGAAAATGGACCATAATGATTCATTTCTCACAATATGATAAAGATTTAATAACCCTCAAGTTACTCTGCACACTAACCAATTCAGTGTCTGGTTGTAAGCATGCTTCCATGGCAGAGAAGGAAGTAAGATCTACCCACGCCTCACACGGTACCAGTGGAAAACCTAAACTCAGCTGTCAAGGACCATGCAAAGGAACAACAAATGACTTTAGAATTCATGGGGTGCAGCTCACTGATTAGCACGATCACGATGGGTGTGCCTCAGAGAGGCAGTTTTCATTCTGTGAATAGACTTTTATTTGTAAACCAAAGTCTTTCTCCATTTAAATGAAATATGTTCTATGTCTCACTAATATCACACTTTCTACAACACAGAGATAACTGCATTGTGTGTACGGACATGAAGTATCACGTTTTATTCAGCCAAATTGGACAACTTAAAATTTCAAGAAAGAACAATTGATTTTGAAAATATACATTATCGGGCCTCTGAAATGTGGGTTTTTAACAAGACAGTCTGTGTCTCTGAGGCACTACTGTGGTTTGCTCTGTAGCCCATAAACACTGGTACATCATAAGTCGTCTGTGGGATAATGAGCAATCTTAACATACTGCACTTGCCGAGGGATGTTGAAGGTGGGATCCCAGCTGTATTCTGGGGATAGAAGCTTGGTGGGTTTGTTGAGGAAAAAATATTTGTTGAGGTACTTTTCGTAGGTACTGTTAACTCCATTTTCTGTATCCAAGATAACACCTTTCAAGTATTGCTGAGCGAAGTCCAAGACCTGAAAGGGCACTCCACCTATAATGGTGCCAGCGTAATAAAAGTCCCCCAGTCCAAAGGGAATGTAGGCTGCTGATGTAGGTCTCCTCTCATAAGGGAGATGCATTGTCTTTCGGAAATACCACCAAGCATGGAGCTGAGCCACAGATGTGCTCAGAGTTTCCACTCCAAACTCATTCTGGAAGACCATGTTGATGCTCATGCTGAAGAGGAAATCCACTTCATATCTGACCCGACCCCGGATGTGCTCGGACAAGACTATCATGCGCACAAGGTCAAAGCTCTTCCACATCTTGTCTATTACGTGTACTTGGAAGGATTGCAGAGGGTTGTGTTCCATCTCTGGTAGCTTCAGGTACTTATCCACCATAATGTAGATGATTACTCGATAGCCAGGCATGAAGAATTTGCTGGCCGATTGCAAGAATGGGTCCAGGTACTGGTCAGTAAGACTGGGAACACACAAAACAAGAAACACATTTCTAAATGGAATGGGTGCCCTTGAATGTGCTGTTAAGAGAAGTGTTCTTGATATTAATAAACCCAAGAAGTCAGGAAAGAGATGTTGGGTCTGAAGATCTATCAAACTGATTAGTAAGTCCATAGGCCTGACAATGGCCACGACCCTTTAGAACTACTGAGTCAGAGCTGAGTGGGACATTAGTTAAAAACCCTCAGTGGCCTTATGGACCCAGCCTTGGTACAGGAACTTATCATGGCAAATTTCTATTTGGTATGCTCAGAAGTGGTTGTCACAAAAGAGGTTATGACACTCTTTGGGGGCAAAACATTAAAGGATGCTGAACCACATTTCCCAAAACAAAGGGGAGGGCTTTGCAGTGTCCACCTGCCGACAGCAAACACAACCAAGCCCACGGTGATGTTCTGCTTCTTGTAATATTTCTCCAGGGCCTTTCTGTCAAAGGTACCTTCCCATATGACTGGGGCCAGCCAGTCTGTGGTCGTGATGACATCCATGCGTCCCCTATGAACACAGAAAAGCAGAAATAAAATGATAGATTGGGTCAATCATCAAAATGGACACAAGCTGAAGAACAGCTACCTGTTGGGTGTCGCTGCATGGTAGCAGCGATGGGCACTCAGCAACAGATGCTAACCTGAGATGCCACTGACCAGTCAGATGTGCTCACATGACCCTGGCAATGCCCCTCCCCAGATCACTGCTAGCTTTCTTCTTGTTCTTCATGTGGACCCACAACTAGTGAGTGGCTGAGCTGGCAAAGCACAGCACCCACAGGCAATCCAGCCTCAGGCTGTGTGTTCCTCCTGAACAAGCAACTACTTATCTTGAACTCTGATTACAGCTTAATCAATTAAAAAAACCCAGCCTTGGGTCAGAAGCCTGGCATATCTTGGTTTTCCCGAAGCCAGCACTGTGAGCAGGATTATGGCCTCCCTTCTGTACCATCTGTGTTATTCAGTGAGAGTGAGACAGATTAGACTTGCATTTGATGCTGAGGAGATAGAGGGAGTAGGACATGCCAAGAAGGTAAGCCATAGAAAAATCAATGTAAGCCACTATAACCGAAAGTAAAGAAAAATTACATGCCCAAATCACTCAACACAGGACATTATAGAACCTGATATCCATTCATGATTTAGAAAGAAACTTCCAGAAAAGGATGGGGATGGGGAATGAGGAGAATTACCTCATCTTGCCTTTTTAAAAATTCTACATGCCCTGTGGGTGTGGTGAGGCCCACCTTTACTCTCAGGAGGTAGAGACAAGATGGATCTCTTTGAGTTTGAGGGTAGCCTGGTCTACATAGCATGTTTCCTGGCTAGCCAAGACTACATAGTGAGACCCTGTCTCAAAAACAGTCCATGATAGTCCTACAGCTAGCATGTTTAATAATGAAAGGCTTCTTCCTTCCGAGATCAAGAACATGACAAGGATATATGTACCTCATCCTGCTTTTCCAGTGACAGAAGCTGTCGCCATCAGTAAGGAAAGGAAATCAAGACATCAAATCTCAAATGAGAAAAATAATACTGACCACAATACAATCAGTTATACTTAATCACATACCTGAAAACGCCTGAGAAGAAAAATCACATAAAATTGATAAGTGGATTAGAGAAAGTAGAATTTACCAGATAATTCCAAAACATTAAGCCTCTATCTACATTCATATGTTAACAACGAGTATGTAGAAACTGGAATTAGAAACACAACATTCAGAGGCCGATGCTCACAGCTAACCACTGATCTGATCAAGGGTTTCTCAATGGAGAAGTTAGAGAGAAGACTGAAGGAGCATAAAGGGTTTGTGACCCCATGAGGAGAGCAATAATACCATCCAACCAGCGCTCCCCAGGGTCTAAACCACCAGCCTGGGAGCACATAGAGGGACCTATGATTCCAGCTGTACATGAAGGGGAGGATGGTCTTGTTGGGCATAGGTGGGAGAGGAGATTCTTGGTCCCATGAAGGACGAACACCGAGTGGGGGGAATTCAAGGGTGGGGAGGTGGGAGTGGGGGGGTAGGTGGGGGCACATCCTCATAGAAGCAAGAGGAGGGGGGATGGGATAGGAGGTTCCTGGGTGGTGGGGGGAAGTGGGTTAAGGGGATAAAATCTGAAATGTAAATATAATACCCAATAAAAATAAATTTTAAAAAAGAGAAAGAAACACAAAATGGGGGCTGGAGAGATGGCTCAGTGGTTAAGAGCACTGACTGCTCTTCCAGAGGTCCTGAGTTCAATTCCCAGCAACCACATGGTGGCTCACAACCATCTGTAATGGGATCTGATGCCGTCTTTTAGTGTGTCTGAAGAAAGCAATGGTGTATAATAAATAAATAAATAAGTAAATAAATAAATCTTTTTTAAAAAGAAAGAAAAGAAACACAAAATGTGCTTGCTAGGATCCAAGTTCAGTTCCCAGCTCCATATCAGGCCACTCACAAGCTCCTGTGACTACAGCTCCAGGGGATCCCACACCCTCTGCTGACCTCTGCAAGCACCTGTAATACACACACACACGCACACGCACAGGCACACGCACACTCGCACACGCGGGTGCACACACACATACACACACACACACACACGCACACACGCACACATGCATGCGCACACACACACATGCACATGCGCGCACAAACACACACACACACACACACACACACACACACACGTGCACGCACACTCTGAAGGTATTTCTGAAGGCTATCCCATCCTGTTCCTAGATGCCATTTTGCTTGCTCACTCATCAGCAGAGGGGCAATAAGTTAATTTATCCCCTAGACACACTAGGGATGATGCTCCCATGAAAATTTTCTGTGAACACGTTTTAGTTGTCTTGGGGCTGGGTCTAGAGGTAGAACTTCTCTGTCCTGTTGTAGTTCTGTAGCTCACAGTGACTTCACAGTGCCACAGTTGGATCTGTAAGTTCAAAGGCCTCTACATCCTAACACTTCTATTGTCCGGTTTTTCCATTCTATTCGTCTGGCACTCTTCCCGTGACGTTAAAGGTGAACTGGTGACTCAGTGTGGTTTTGATTTGCATTCCCCGATGCATTCTGTGTCTTTCTTGGGCATTAATATATCTTCCCTGAAGAAATGTCTGCTTAGGTCGTTGCCTGTTTTTCCTGCTTTTTGTTGATTATTAGTAAGAGTTGTTTATAACCAGAATACCAGGTTTGTATCAAGTAAGTAAGTTGAAAATATTTTCCCTGTTGTGCAGATTGTCTCTCAGTTTTTTGTTTTGTTTGGTTTCGGTTTTTGAGACAGGGTTTCTCCTGGCTTCATGTCTTCATATAGTCTACAGCATTTTTAGTTCAGATAAAGCCCAAATGATCTGTATTTCCTTCTGTGTGTGCTAGACTAAGAAAATTCCTCCCCTCCTAGAGCATTGTGTGTCTATACTATAAAAAGGTGTTGAATTTTATCAACATTTTCTGCGTTTACTAAGATTTTGTTTTGCAATCCCACCAAGGTGGTGACCTCTTGTGGTGACCCTGTGCACTTGTGGTGACCCTGTGCACTGAGATCCCTAGTCTGCTGGCTCCAGCTGCAGACTTCCTCTGTGTGTTGCCTCTTTCACACACTTTCAGCTCTCGCTTTCCAGATTGGGTTTGTTTCATTGTGTCTGTGTGCTTAGTGCTTTCAGCTGTTTGGCAGACTGTTCTCACACTATGCTTTAGCTTTTGTGTATAGAGAACTGATTCAAAGTTGTCAGTCCAATGTCGAGCTTCTCCAGGGATGGTTTCTACTGATTCTTCCCTCTCCCCCACATAAGGACCAAACAGATTGTTTATTTGTGTGTTTTCATTTTTTGTTAAATTAAATTTGGGGCTTTTTAAAAATAATTTTTGAAAATTGAATGTGGCTACTCAAGAGATCAGACTTTGCTTCCCATCTGGGTATTTTTCTTTTGTTGTTTGTTTGCCAGTCAGCTTAACAGTTAGCAATTGATGGGACAATTTTCCAGAAACCCTTGGGATCTGTAAACTTGCCCCTTCTGCTGGGAGGCCCTGTGCATAAGCTGAGGTATGCCATTGTCCCACGCCAGGCTGTGTGCAGGAAACTCTGCTCAGCTCTCACATCTGGCTTGCACTGAGCCTACATCAGCCAGAGGTAGGCAGCGGCAGGGGCCTCAGAGCCTTCTCAAGGTCTTTTCTGAACACACAGTCCTTCCACATGTGAGGTTTCCAACCCTGAGTGTCGAATATCCTCCAAGCTTTCCTAAACCCCCATGGATAGTTCCAGAACAGCTTTTCCTCTTGAATCCTTTGTTTGATCTATCACTAGCCTCACTGCCTTGCCTTTTTAGTGGTTAAACTAATGCCTGTCCTTGTTTTCAACAAATGCTACTGGTTAGGTCATTGCTGAACCTTGCAGCTGGGAGCTGGCAGACAGGTGAGAGAGTGGGTTCTCTGAGTGTGGGAATTTGAAGGGTTTCGTTCTTCCTGCCCTCCCTGCCATGTGGAGACTGTTGTCTAAGGGAATTGTGGAACAAGAGGTTGGCATGAAGACCAGGGCATTAATTAAATACTCCAAACATCACTGTCCTCTCACTGGTCTGGGAAAGAGGATCTGTTCTTCCTTTTTTAGCATTGATTTTATGTGGAAGAGAGAGCTGTACACAGATGTACAGTCATCCCTGCTGATACCAACCAACAGATAGTTTCCATGCCCCTTCTATTGCCAATTGCCAAAGAGGGTGAAGATCTTTGGGAATTTGTGTAGAATGCTGCCTTAGGAAACTGATGTATATAGATGGTGTCCCTCAAAGTTGTATGCCGAAGCCCTAATTCTTGCATGTGGTGGTATTGGAGGTGAGGCCTTATGAGTCACCGAGTCATGAGGATGGGGTTGGTGTCCTTGTGAAAAGGGACAAGAGAGTAGACTTTCTCCCATTCCGTCTTAGCCACAGCAGAACAGTGCACAAGTCATCTGCAAGCCATCGCAAGCCAGGAACAGGCTTCCTTTCATCTGGATTGTGATGCTGTCTGGCTGTAGACTAAGCTTGCAGTGGAAAGTGAATTCCATCTGCCTAAGCCCCCAACTTATGGCAGCCAGAGTGGCCCAACGCCAGCCCTTTCTCCTTGGTTCCAATTTTACCCACCGCTCTACCCAGGAGGCAGGTGGAGGAGCACAGCCACAGCAGTGCCACTGGCAGGCACCACCCAGGCCCATGGGAGGGATGGCAAGTGGATAGACTGCTTGTTTAGACCCCGGGTGGTCACACAGGGATCCAAATGTATTACAATGGTAAGAATATTTGGGGAATCTTAACATGGCTTTGGGCAAGAATTCCAGAATATTACAAACATGATGTATCTTATTTCTAAAGTTACAAACTACTAAAGTGGGCTTTTTCAGAATATGTGCCCACATGAGATTAAATTTACATAAAAAAGAGAAATAAAAAGTCTAGTCAACCAGGGCACGTGATTGGCCTTTTGGGAATCAAGATGGTGATTCTGTCAGCAATGAAGGCAGGGCAAGGGAAAGCCAGACACAATGATAGGAAATTACAGTTTTTGTTTCACTGCTTTAAAAAAGCAAATTATGGACTGGGGAGCTGGATCCCCTGGTAAAGTACTAATCGTATAGACATGAGGACCAGAGTACAGTCTCCAGGACCCACACAAAAATTCTACCCCGGTGGCTCACGCTTGTAATCCCAGAGCAAGGAAGGCAGAGACAGGAGGATCCCTGGAGCTTGAAAGCCTGGTGGTCTAAGCAAGTCAACAGGCTCTAGGTGCATCGTGAGACCCGAGAACAGTCCCTGGGGAGCACACATGTACACCAGCACACTCATGAATACATGTGCACACTAACCAATGATCTGAGTGGAGTTGTATGGGCCGATCATGAGAGCTGCCATAACTGTGGGTGAGGACTAGCCTAACTGTGCCTCTGAGGGACACTTCACACACTCAGGTATAAGAGGAACACCCAAGAAATGAGCAGTAGCTAAAAAGTGTTCCCATCACAACCATGAAGACACAGATTGAACTGCGAGTGTTCATCAAGCCGTTTCACCCAGAATAAAAGAGTCAATAATACTTTATGCCCTGTAAGAAAATAAAGCTGTGCAGATGTTAAAGGAAGTTTACTCCCAAATCTAAATGCAGTGGTGTCTGATCTAAGGACTCTGTGTTAGAAATGTGCCCTGTGGAGAAACACAATCTGTGTGCAAACTCTGTTCAGGGTCCTTCACCTCGATAATGACACTGACAACTGAGAACCAGCAGCCAAAGGGTTGGTTGACAAGCTACCGTGGAACAGAGTGCATGACACATGTAATCCCAGTGCTAGGGGCTGGGGTAGGAGCAACCAGAGGACTGAGAGTTCAAGGCCAGCTTGGCTTCTGTTTAAAGCAAAAGCTGGGAAGAAGGCTGTTGATAAAATGCTTGCCAACCACCAAGCACCACCCACATTTTATTCCCAACACACTAAAAAAAGAAAAGGAAAATAGAAGTGGGACCAGCAGGAGGGCTCAGTGAGTAAAGGTGCTTGAGGCAAAACTGATGATCTGAGTTTGAGCCCCAGGAGTTCCATGGTGAAAGGAGAGAATGGTGGCTGCAGTTGACCTCTGACATCTACGTGTAGGCCGTAGCTCAAACACACACACAAATAAATAAATGTAAGACAAAAGAACAGCAACAGGTGTAGAGTCGCTCTTCTGTAAATCCGAACACCTGGGAGGCAGCAGCAGGTGGATCCCTCAAGCTCACTGGCCAGCCAGCCTAGCCAATCGGTGAAGTCCACATCCAGTGCATCAGTAGTTGCTTTTTTCTCTTGCTTCCAAAGAAACTTGGTCCTGACTATTTCACCCAGTCAGCTCCTGTTTGCTTAGTTTAAGGCACAAGTGTCGGCATTGTGGACACGCAGTCTAGGTGGTATGGCTTGATCATGCATGTTGAGACTTCAGCAGCCTCACCGTCAGCGACAAGGATGAGTAAACCCTGGGCAGAAGAGGGAGATCTGAGACCGACTGACTCTTCATCTCCACACACCAAGGCCACTGAACACACTCCTGCTCTTCGAAACATCGTCCTCTCAGCCTTGCTCCACAGAGGCAGGAGCAAGAACCTGCCTTGTATGTCTTCCCCTGAAGAGGCAGGAAGGTTAACCATAAATCCAGATGGAGGCATCCACTTTCTCCATGACACCAGGACAGCCTGTCTCAGCTCTTTGGACTTGTGTAAGAGTGGTGAGAAAAACTCCTAACTCCAGATGCCCTAGCAGAACTATAGTCTGACCGTGCAAAACACATCACCTCAAAGTGACTCTAGTCATTGCTCTTACCTGGGGTTAAAACAGTCTGAGAGCAGAACATCTTCCTGATGGTTCCTGGTACAAAAGAGCAGCAGGTTACTGTGGACCCCGTGCCCACAGAGCCCACCCAAGGCATTCTCAGCTCTGTGGCTCTCCACCCTCGCCACCTAGCCCCAGCCTCCAGGGGAGACAGATTGGAGCAGAGGATGCAGCTGGGAGAGGCAGTGTCTCCTGGCCTGGAAGGGGACAAGCTGGTCTAGGGAACAGATAAGGGGGTTGGGGGAGAGGTCACAGACAACAGCAGAATGAAGGAGGAGGTACCTTGGTGGGAGGAGAAAAGGGGTAAACTCAAAAGGGTTATTTACATAGGGTAAAGACGTTGGAGGAGCATTTGATTCCCACTCCTTTTGCTATGAGACAGGGTCTTTCTATGTAACCCTGGCTGGGCTAGAACTTAACATGTAGACTAAGCTGGCCTCGAACTCACAGAGATCCATCTGCCTCTGCCTCCAGAGTGCTGGGATTAAGTGTGTGTGCCACTATAACCAGCTACCTTGATTGTTTTAAGTGCAGCTGCTTCGTGCTTACTGCAGGGTGACAGCCAGATGAGCTCGCTGTGAGATACTGTCTAAAAAGCAGTCTAACTCAATAACGATGGCCTAGCTTAGCCCACCCAAACTAAATAAGCTCAGAGCAGTCAGGTGGCTACGACTGAGCAAAGTCTCAGCCTGCCATGTTAGAAAGTGATAAAGGATCAGGCTGCCACTTTCCTACCAGTCAGGGCTGTCACTCATATTAACTATTTAAACCACCACCAGCTTGGCAGCTTCCTGTACCACCAGGGGTGTTCTGTAACAGAACTGACTTCTGGAGCTCATCCTTTACTGGTGTGATCTGATGTGGCCTTGGCACAGATATCCCATCACCAAATAGACTGTCTCCCAGGACAGACAGCCAAAAGCCCATGAAGAGACCCTCATCAGATAACCCATGACGAGTGGGGAACTTGCTAAAAACCCATCAAGCTGGGGGTGCTGGGGAGATGGCTTAGTGGTTAGAGCATCAGAACCTCTGGAAGACCAGTCAGTGTTCTTAATCCCTTAGCTATCTTGATCTTTTAGAGGACCAGGATTCACTTCCCAGAATCCACGTCAAGTGGCTCACAATTGTCTGTGATTCCAAGGTATCACCTATAGTTACATGCCCATATCCATATATAGTCATACACACACACACACACACACACACACACACACACACACACACACACAGAGAGAGACAGAGACATACAGACAGATAGACAGACAGACAGACAGACACACACACACACACACACACACACACCTCATGCTTAGCCAAAAATTATTTTAAAAGATATTTTTAAGCCGTTGTGGGCTGGAGAGAGGGCTTAGAGGTTAAGAGCACTGACTGTTCTTCCAGAGGTTCAATTCCCAGAAATCACATGGTGGCTCACAACTTTCTTTAATGCCCTCTTCTGGTGTGTCTGAAGACAACAGCTACAGTGTACTCATTTACATAAAAAAATAAATACAAGCCATTGTCTGTCTGTCTGTCTTTCTTTTTTTTTTTTTTTTTTTTTGGTTTTTCGAAACACGGTTACACGGTTTCTCTGTATCTCTGTATAGCCCTGACTGTCCTGGAACTCACTCTGTAGACCAGGCTGGCCTCAAACTCAGAAATCCGCCTGCCTCTGCCTCCAAGTGCTGGGATTAAAGGCGTGCGCCACCACTGCCCAGCAAGCCAATGTGTTTCAGTGTGTTGATTGTGTGTTTCTAGATCTAAGGCAAAAATTGTGTCTGGCCTGACCTAAAGAACCCTATTCCCCTGAGACATTCCACAGTGAATGTCATGCCCTGGTCTAGGGTAGGCCCAATAAGCCAGAGATGGACTGGAGCTGTCAGCTTCTTCATAGGGGAGCCAACCCAAAACTTTCCACAGCCATTTCCAGGCTATCACACACACACAACAAAAACCACACCCAACACCAACTGACCCTGTGGGTGGGCTTTCTGGCTGGAGACTCCAGGGGCTGGGCACAACAGGGCTGGGCTAAATCCTCCCCCCAAGTGGATAAGCCTCTCCATCTTTGACCCCCAAGTCCCCTTTGGAAGGCTTTGCCCCTGCTTCTAAGAGACAGCTTCTGGGAGGAAGGGGCTTTTCCTAGATAGCAGCAGTAAATACTGCCACTTCATGCTCTGTCTCTTCAAGAACTGTGAACCATACACACTCACACACATGTGTACATGTGCACACACACACATGACATACACCTGTGTACATGTGCGCATACACACGTATTCACACGCATACTACATACCTATCGACCTACACAAAGGTAGACTTGGCCACCTCTAGAGACCTGTTTAATGTTTTGTCTCCAGCCTCTGTCATTGTAAGAACCTCTGTCCGGACAATTTTGCCCTCCAATTCATAAAGTGTTCTCACCGTGACACCTTAAGGCAGCACCTTTTCCGAGAGTGTCTGTCAGAGAAAATACAGGATGCCCATAGAAGGAGAGTTTAAGGAAAACAGTGCATGGAGCCTGGAGAGATGGCTAGGCAGGTAACAGAGCATGTTCCTCTTTCTGAGGACCTGGGCTCAATTCCAGCACCCACATGGTCTGTGATGCCTGCTGCAGGGACCCGAGGCCTTCTTCTCTCCTCTTCTGGCACCAGATGAAGCACATGAAATAAAAATGGAGGACAGGCACTGCATACGTTAAGCATCTAAATCTCAGTTCTTTATGGGTTCACTCCTGTGAAAACTACATTTCTCAGAGGTGTAGCCATGGAGCCTCTGCTTCTGTTCCCTAAACACGTCAACTCTTTCAGTGTGTGTGCGTGTGTGTGTGTGTGTGTGTGTGTGTGTGTGTTTACACCTAAAACATAGCAATCCAGTCAAAAATAAAATGGGCAAAGGGATCAAATGTCTATTTTATCATAAAGAATGTACAGAAGCCAAACACTTGGAGCTGGGGAGAGGATCCAATTTAAGACATTCTCTCATGATAGTACTCTCTGTCTCCTTCCTTCCTTCCTTTTCCTTCCTTCCTTTTCCTTCCTTCCTTCCTTCCTTCCTTCCTTTTCCTTCCTTCCTTCCTTCCTTCCTTCCTTCCTTCCTTCCTTCCTTCCTTCCTTCCTTTTCCTTCCTTCCTTCCTTCCTTCCTTCCTTCCTTCCTAGCTAGAAGTTTCTAGGAAAAAATGTTGGCAGGTTTTCCTTCCTTCCTTCCTTCCTTCCTTCCTTCCTTCCTTCCTTCCTTCCTTCCTAGCTAGAAGTTTCTAGGAAAAAATGTTGGCAGGTTTTCCTTCCTTCCTTCCTTCCTTCCTTCCTTCCTTCCTTCCTTCCTTCCTTTTCTTTCTTCCCTAGGTAGTGGTGGCACATGACTTTAATCCGAGCACTTGGGACTTCAAGGCCGGCCTGATTTACAAAGCTAGTTCCAAGACAGCCAGAGCTACACACAGAAACCCTGTCTCTAAAAACTAGAGGCAGGGTAGGGGGAGGGAGGAGGGAGAGAGGGAGAGTGAGTCTCAGTGTGCATCCCTGACAAGCCTGGAACTTTCTATGTAGTCCAGGCCAACCTTTGCCCCTCGAGCTCTGGGACTGAAGACATTTGACAGCATTCGTGGCTGTGAGATTCCTGCTTTTCCAGTTGCACTTAGAAACACTGTACTACTTATAAACAGATGCAGGAAGAGGCATAGAAGAAGCTAGAAGTTTCTAGGAAAAAATGTTGGCAGGTTAACCGATATTACTCTAGCAGGTCAATTTTAGTCGTGTTTACATAAGACACAAATCTGGAACTATTCCTTTTAAGATTTATTTATTATGTATACAGTATTCTGCTTGCATGTATGCCTGCCAACAGAAGAGGGCATCACATCCCATTACAGCTGGTTGTGAGCCACCATGTGGTCGCTGGGAATTAAACTCGGGACCTCTGGGAAAGCAGCCATTGCTCTTAACCTCTGAGCCATCTCTCCAGCCCACAAATCTGGAACTTTTAGGTGGTTTACACTTGATGTAATTATAGTTCAGCTGTGGCCTGATGGCGGAGCACATGATGGAGGCCCAGGTTCTATACCCAGGACAACAACAGTAATGACCAAGCACTGTCCTCTGCCTGGCTCCATTTTCATGGTAGTGTCATATATCATGAAATTCCGTTGTGCCTGAAATACCCCTGTGGGCAAGGCTGCTATTTTTTAGCATCTAGAATGGAACTTGGGACAAGATACTCAACAAGTGTCTGTTAACGAAAGCATTGCAATGTGCATATGGTGTCCTTCAACAAGGAGGTAACTTCTGGTTCACCTGTGTGTCAGTTGCATCTTTGGATGAGATTCAATATTTAAGCTGCCTTGGCCTTCCCAAAGGTCATGTTCATCAGTATTTACCTGAAGTGGATCTTAGTCAGCAGCAGCAAGAAAAGGCAGAAAGTCAGCAATAAAATCCTTTTAATTTTCATTTTTTTCCCCTGTGGGTTAGAAGGAAAAGAAGGTCCTAAGTGAGGGTTAAACCCATGAACCCCACATCCTAACAGAGGGTTAACATCTGCACACACTCATACACCAACTCACCAGCTTTGTGGATTGCTGTCCATAAGCAGGTGAGGGCAGGTGAAAGATAAGGCTAGAGCCTTAGATTGGGCAGTGGAAAAAGAAGGCGTGGCTGAGAGTTTTAGAGATGAGACAGAGAGACAGATGGAGAGGAGATGGAGAGAAGATGGAAGAAGAAGAAGATGAAACAGATCCACAAGGTCTGAAATAGCCACAGGCAGCTATGGATATCATAGAAGGGCATAGAATAATATAGGGATATTTGTCCAATCTGGGTGTGCAACTTATATCAATATCAGCTGAATTTTGTGTTCTTTGTGTGGGCATTTGGGGAGTTGAAGATTTACTGTTATAAATCTGGCTGATAAATTACAAGCCTCTAGAGTTTTCATCTTACAGGGTTAGGAGTTTAGAGCCAGCGGTAGGGGCTAGCTGTAGGGAATAGATGGTTCAGGAGTGTGGAGCAGCTCGGAGGCAAGCTAACCAAGGGAAGCTGGGAAGACCTCGACTTGCAGCTCCCAACGGGGGAGGGGAGACGCCATTGCCTGAGCATAGCCGACATTAGCATGGATTTTTTAAAAAAAAAAATAATAATTACATGCTATACGGCTTTGCCTACAATATTTCAGAGGGAAGGATTAAGGTTATCTCTATTCTGCTTGAAGTGCCTTTGGAGAAATCCTCAAAGATGTGGAACTCACTGACCTTCTTGTGTTCCCTTGGGAAAGCAAGTCTCTCTCTCTCTCTCTCTCTCTCTCTCTCTCTCTCTCTCTCTCTCTCTGTGTGTGTGTGTGTCTGTGTGTGTGTGTGTGTGTGTGTGTGTGTGTGTGTGTGTGTGGTGTTGGTGTTGTACAGAGAGGTTGGTGTTGGGTGTCTTTAATTGCTCTCCACCTTAGTTTTTGAGACAGGGTCTCTCTGAGCCTGGAGCTCCTCATTTGATGTAAGCCAGCTGGAATCCACCCATCTCAGCCCCCTTTAGTGCTGGGACTCCAGCCATGTGCCACACCCAGCTTGTGCATGGGTGCCAGGAATCAAACTCAAAGTCCCATGCTTTCAAAGCCACCACGTTACCCACTGAGCCTTCTCTGCAGCCTGCTGGTCCATCTTGCTCCCAAGAACTAACGGCCATGGATCCCGACTGCGGTCGTGGTCACAGGGTGAGATCATGAGCTGAGAAACTCTGCGCTCAAAGTTGGCCTTGTTGTTTCTTCCCTGGCCCGCATAGTGAGACAGACCTACTGGGACTGCAAGGGCATCAGTGGCCACACTGAAGGCAGGAAGGGAGCTCCAGAGCTGAATCTGAGCTTCCCTGAGCAGGTACACAAGGTTCCACATGTTTGAGTCCGTGTGCAACATGCCATATGACAGCATTTCAGCTTGAAGCTTGGTTCTGATGACTTGCGGCTAAGACTCATTCCATAAGCTCTGGAGGAAGGGGTTGGAGGGAGGGTGGGGCTGTCCCTGAGTTGAATTGGGCTCTAAATGCACAGAACACACCAGCTTTGGAAGCCAGGCACAGCCTGACAACACAGGGTCTCTTTTGTAAGCTCACATTGCCTAGTCTCTGATGTGACTCGGTCTGGGTGCCATGGACCAGACGTAGAAACCCGGGAAACAAGTGTGCAAGATGAATTCTCCTGCTTCTTTTGCCCTTCGGCATATGATTACTAGGAAATGAGGCATTACAAGCAGCGCAGATTCTGCCCCCACTGGGCAATTCTTCATGAAACGTTTCCCTACTCAAGAGATGCCTCTGCAATTTGAAAATCTTTTAAACTCACGATTCCTGGGAATACATGAATGGATCAGCTGTGGGCTAGCCAGCCAGCTGCTCTGTCTCTGGCTGGTTCCCAGTGATATCTTGGGGCACTGAAAACAGATTCAGAGGCCAAGGTCAGGAAGTGATTCTCTACACACAATATTTAGTTTTGTTAACTTAAACAGAGTCTCATTCTGATGCCCAGATTGACCTTTAACTCAAAACAATCATCTTGCCTCAGCCTCCCAACGCTGGAGTTACAGCTGTGAACCGGCAAGCCTGGCTCGCAGACATAAGTGTCTGAATTCCCAACAGCTATCCCCCACAGGCTCCTTACCTTGGATCAGGGTGGTATTGGGAGACAGACAAAAATGTCCCTGGAGGACAAGTGTCTCCCAGGGAGGATAGGTCTAGGACTCTGCCAAGTGAAGTGCATGGCAGTACCCACTGTTAATGGTGATGTCACCAGCATCACAATAGCATCTCCCTGGTTAGCTCTCTTCATGGCCAGATGACATGGCTTGGTCCCACTTTTTAGAATATTCTGTTGTTCTTGCTTCTTTTGTTGTCACATTTCTTCTAAGGGTTCTTCTTTGTACAGAAGTTTTTGAATGAAGTGTGTGCTGCATGTCTTGTATCATAGAGAGGTGCCGCTGGGCAGTGGTGGCGCACGCCTTTAATCCCAGCACTTGGGAGGCAGAGGCAGGCGGATTTCTGAGTTAGAGGCCAGCCTGGTCTACAGAGGGAGTTCCAGGACAGCCAGGGCTACACAGAGAAATCCTGTCTCGAACCCCCCCCAAAAAATAGAGAGGTGCCATTCCCCCATCCTGTAGTAGTCGGTACCCCAGGGACTGAATCCCTTCTTACACATTCTCAGAGTTTTGTTTATGTATTCTCTGCCCACTGATAGCAGCACAGGTTTTCATTGTAAGCCTCCCATGAGCCCACTCTCACCACATGGTGATATGAGATAATATAACCCTGTGTGCAGTTTGCTTATTCTATCCTTGAACAACAAAGAAACCCAAAGTGTGAGTTAGGAGCTTGTGATGGTTTGCATTGCTCAGCCCAGGCAGGGAGTGGCAGGATTAGAAGATGTGGCCCTGTTGGAGTAGCTGTGTCACTGTGGGTGTGGGTTTTAAGACCCTCATCCTAGCTGCCTGGGAGCCAGTATTCTGCTAGCAGCCTTCAGATGAAGATTTAAAACTCTCAGCTCCTCCTGCACCATGCCTGCCTGGATGCTGCCATGTTCCCACCTTGATGATAATGGACTGAACCTCTGAACCTGTAAGCCAGCCCCAATTAAATGTTGTCCTTATAAGAGTTGCCTTGGTCATGGTGTCTGTTCACAACAGGAAAACCCTAACTAAGATAGAGGTTTAAATACATCCTTAGACTCCAGCCAGCATCCACAAGAAAAGAAAGAAAAGAAAAAAGAATACTCACATCCTCCCAAGTCTGGGCTCAGAAGGATAGGCAGACCCTAGCAGGAAAGAATTCTGGGAAGGAAAAGTATAATATTCTAAGGTGAACTCACATTCCTAGGGGTGGTTACCTGAGCCAGGTCCCTGACTGCCCACAAAATCAAACCTTAAAGGAGGAGACCAGGGTGTGTCTCCACCTAGAGGTGAAGTCCATTCTCTCTCTCCAGCTCCCTACACCTGTTTTTTAAGTCAGGATTTCTCTCCGTAACCTTGGCTGTTCTGGAACTCAATCTGAACTCAGAGAGATCTGCCTCCCTCTGCTTCTGATGTGCTGGGACTAAAGAGGTGTGTCACCATGCACTGCTTGGATTCTGTTCTTCACTATTGTGTCTGAAGTCGGGAAAAGGTGAATGCTAGTATCCCCACCCAATACTCCATCCTCAAGAGACTGGCACTTCAATGCCAGTTTGTGTCTGACCCTCACTGCCTCGTGTAGTCTTGGCATCCCTCACTCTCCCTCCACTCCATGTGGACGCTCTACTAGCAGGGATGGCTGAGGCCCGCACCCTCTCACACAGGATGCTTACCCAGATTCCCAGCCACAGTGATACTTGAGCTCCACTACTCCACATCCAGCTGCTTCCGACAGCAGCAGCACTGATACCATCCTGTCTGATGGTTCCCATCCACGGTGACTTTACTGTCCATTATCTACTGAGGAAGGAACGCATTTGCCAAACTCACACTGGAAGTTAATCCCCAAGGCAGGCAGGGAAGAAGGCAAGCAGGCAGTTATATCCTAAGGGTGAAACCATCCCAACTGTGGTGCTCTTAGTGGCCTGAGGAAGTTGATAACATTAGGTTGGTCATTAGGGTGCAGCTCCATGGCTCAGTCCTGTTTTGAGTTATCTCTCTGTGTTGCCCAGGCTGTCGTCACACTTGCTATGTGGCAGAGAATGGCCGTGAACTTCTGAATCTCCTGTGCCCACCTTCCGAGTGCTGGGATTTAGGCATACTGCACAATACTCTCTTCGTGTGGCATACTAGAATAGGATCCAGGCAAGTACTCTAACAACTGAGCCACTTCTACTCCCACCCCAGATGCCCAGGGACTTTCATTTTATCTGCCAAAGCTAAGCTCAAACTCCTGAATGCAAGAGACTCTCCCATTTTAACCATTTGAATAGCAAGAATTGTTGAGGCACCCCTCCCCAGCATAGGCACCCCTCCCCAGCATAGGCACCCCTCCCCAGCATAGCTGTAGCCGTTTTGTTCCATGCCCCCAGCTATTTCATGTTGCTGTAATCTGTCTGCCCGTCACTGACACAGGAAAATAACTTGAGTCAGAGCAGGTCATGCTGACCACATACCCTGATATGTTCTGTATGTTCTGAGGTTTGTTAATCTTAAGAAATTCCAGAACCACAAGCTTCACTTAGGACCCATCAAATTAAAAGTCAATATGAGTTTTATGTCTAAAATAACCTGAGCCAGGGCCGACCACTGGGCAACACTTCCAGTACCTGTATATGAATTCATTGTGGTTTTGTAGTTTTAGCCTTTATAAGCTGGCCCTGAGAAATGTCCAAGGCATAGCTTTCAGCTCTCCAGCCTGAGCTGTTGCCATGGTCATCAGTCTTGGAGTGTGTATTCAATAAACCAACTCTGTTTAACTGAGAGTGGTGTTCCTGTGGGATGTAAGGAGACTCTTGATAAGAACTGTGCTAAGTCCAGAATGAGCACACACACACACACACACACACACACACACACACACCACCACCACCACCACCACCACCACTATCATCATCACCACCACCACCACCACCACCACCACCACCACCACCACCACCACCACCACCATCACCATCACCATCACCATCATCATCTCATACAACACATTCCAACTGCAGCCTCTCCTCCCTCCACTTTCTTTCTCCACCAGATTCATGACTCCTCCCTCAATTTCCCTTCAGTAAAGAGCAGGCCTCCCAGGATGTCGACCAAACACAGCATAATAAGATACAATATGAATAGACACAAACCCTCATATCTGGGTTGGATGAAGCAACCTAGTAAGAGGAAAAGGGCCCCAAGAACAGGCCAAAGAGTCAGACACTCCCCCATTCCCACCGTTTTGGGTCCCACAGATTCCCCAAGCTAACAATCACATCAATGCAGAGAACCTAGTGAAGACCCATGTAAGTTCCTCAACACTACTTCAGTGCCTTTGAGTCCCTGCGAGCCCTGCTTAGTTGATTCTGTGGTCTTTGTTCTCCCCATGTCTTGGATTCCTCTGGATCCTACACTTCTTCCTGCCTCTCTTCCACAGGGTCCCCTAAGCTCTGCCTAATGTTTGGTTGTGGGTCTCTGCATCTGCTCCCATCAGCTGCTGGAGGAAGCAGCCTCACCAATGAGTGGGCTAGGCACCAATCTATGAGTGTGACAGAGTGGCATAGGAAGCATTTCATTGACTCTTTTTTTTTAGAGTTGTGTTTGTTCCTACCATAGGTCTCTGGGCCATCCAACTTCTGGTTCCTGACCACCCAGGTACTGTGGGGCATAGGCTTCCTCTCATGACATAGGCCTCAAGTTAGACCAGTCACTAGCTGGCCACCCCCACAAGCTCTGAGCCACCATTGCCCCAGCACATCTTGCAGGACAGGTATGGGTCTAAGGTTTTATGGCTGGGTTGGTGTCCCAATCCCACCACTGAAAGCCTAACCTGGTTACAGAACATGGACAGTTTAGGCTCCATAGTCTTCATTACTAGAGTCACCCTCATAGGTTCCAGGAAGTTTCCACTGTACTTGGTTTCCACATCTCCCCAATGCCTTCAATTACAGTCATCTCTCTTCACACTCTCCCTCTGTACTTTCCTTTCCTGGCTGGTCCCCCTGTTCCCATCCCCACTAGCCCCCAGTCCACCTGCACAATCTATTCTATTTCCCCTTCACAGGGAGATCCATGTTCCCTCCTCCCAGATCTCTCCTCAGTAGCCTCTCTGGATCTGTGGATTGTAGCATGATTGTCCTTTAATTGAGTACATACCATGTTTGTCTTTCTGGGTCTGAGTTGCTCTGCTCAGGATGATTTTTTCACTTGCCTGTTAAATTTTATGACGTTAATTTTTAACAACTGAGTAATATTTCATTGTATATATGGTCCAGATGTTCTTTATCCATTCTTCAGTTGAGGGACATCTTGGTTATTTTCAGTTATTGACTATTATGAATAGAGCCACTACGAACATAGTTGAGCAAGTGTCTGTAGCGAGCTCTTGGTGGTGCTTCCAGGAGCTTGGCAGGAATTTGACATTGAGCCAGGCTCAGGTAAGAATTTGACTTTGGGTTAGGACATGGAAATAGGCTCAGGTAAGAATTTGACTTTGGGCGAGGACAAGGAAGTAGGCTCAAGATCTTGATATCCTGATAACTCCTTGAATATCATGGGACTTTGTTTATTGCCTTGTTTGTTCCGTGACTATTTTTGTTTATTGCATTGTTTGTTTCTTGACCTAGAACTGATCTTATTTTTTGCATGTACTTAGAATAGTATAAAAGAAGATGGGAGAAAAATAAATCCACTTCAGCTTCAGAACTGGCTGGAGACATGTTATAATGTTTTCTAGTTGCATCTTTCTTTTCAAACCTCACTCCCTCCCTTGAACCCTGTTGACTGACTGAGCTGGCCTGGTCAACTTGTGATAAGATGGAGCTTCCTTTGGGTATGTGCCCAAGAGTGGTATAGCTGGATCTTGATGTAGATTGATTCCCAATTTTTTGAGGAAACTCCATTTTGATTTCCCTTGCTCCCAGCATGAGCCGTCTCTTGTGTTATTGATTTTACCCATTCTGATGGGTGTAAGACAGAATCTCAAAGTAGTTTTGATTTTCATTTTTCTAATGGCTATGGGTGTCAAACGTTTCTTTAAGTGTTTCAGATTCCTCTGTTGAGAATTCTGTTCAGATTTATACCCCATTTTAAAAATTGGGGTTTTTTTGTTGTCTAGTTTCCTGAGTTCTTTGTATATTTTGGATATCAGCCCTCTGTCAGAAGTGGAGTTGGTGAAGCTCTTTTTCCATTCTGTAGGCTGCCTTTTTTTGTCCTGTTGTTGGTGTCCTTTTGTCCTGTTGACAGTGATCTTTGCCTTACAGAAGCTTTGCAGTTTCATGAGTTTCATAAATTCAACAATTTATTGATTTTTATCTTAATGCCTGTGCTATTGGTGTTCTGTTCAGGAAGCTGTTCCCTGCTCCAATATGTTCAAGGCTATTCTTCACTTTCTTTTCAGATTTAGTGTACTTAGTTTTACACTGAGGTCTTTGATCCACTTGGACTTGAGTTTTTTACAAGGTGATCAATATGGATTTATCTGCATTCTTCTACATGCCAATATCCAGTTAGACCAGCACCATTTGTTGGGTCCTCTCCCTTTTCCATTGTATGCTTTTGGCTTCTTTAAAAAAAAATCAAGTGTCCATTGGTCTGTGGGTTTATTTCTGGGCCTTTGATTCTATCCCATTGATCAACATGTCTGTTTCTGTACCAAAACCGAGCAGTTTTTATTACGACTGCTCTGTAGCATAACTTGAAGTCAGGGATGGTGATACCTTTATTGTTCAGGATTGGTTTGACTATCCCAGGTTTTTGTTTTTCTATATGAAGTTGAGAATTGTTCTTTCAAGGTCCACAAAGAATTGTGTTGGAATTTTGATGGGGATTGCATTGAATGCGTAGATTGCTTTTGGTAATATGGCCATTTTACTATGTTAATCCTACCAATCCATGAGCATGAGAGACCTTTCCATCTTCTGAGATCTTCTACAATTTCTTTCTTCATGGACTTGAAGTTTTTGTCTTGTAAGGCTTTCACTTGCTTGGTAAGAGTGACACCAAGATGTTTTATATTGTTTGCAGCTATTGCAAAGGGTGTTGTTTCCCTGATATGTTTTTCAGTCCTTTTCTCATTGGTTTATAGGCAGAGTACTGATTTTTTTTTAAGTTAATCTTGTTTCCGGCCACTTCGCCAAAGATATTTATCAGCTGTAGCAAAAGTTCTCTGGTAGAATTTTTGGAGTCCCTTATATATACTGTCATGTTATGTGCAAACAGAAGTTCACCGACTTCTTCCTTTGCAGTTCCTATTCCCTGATCTCCTTCAGTCGCTTATACTTATCACTGCATGCACCTTTGACCCTTGAGCTGGACCTGTCCCTATCTGCTCTCAGCCTAAAGCAGACACAGGATGCCTGTGTTCCTTGGTGTCAGATGAGAAGGGATGTAGCAGATCCATGTGACAGAGGCTGTGGAGGAACTTCTGTGACCATATGAAGGGAATGTTCGCCCACATGAATGTTTGTTACACCATGCTCTCTCACCACAAAGAAATCTTCCCACACCCACCAATAGCTGGACTCTCCACACTGAGAGACTTCTCACAAGACCTCGAAGGAAAGTGTGGACATTTTCTTCTAGGAAGAGAGAGATGCTCACATATTATTTCCCTGAAGCATGATTCTTTTTCTTTCTGAAAGTCCCTTTGGATGCGGTTGACCTACTCCATCTTCTGACAGAAAACCTGGGCTTGCATGGGAGAGGGCCACAGAGACTTGCAGAGGGGGCTATGGGCTTCTGTATACTCCTGGAGCATCTATGGCTGTGCACACAGGGAACAAACCATAGCCCAGTCCTACTCACCTTCCTTCCCTCAAGATGGGCCATGGCAAGCATCTTTTTGGGACTTCTGGACCTGCTGTAAATAGTCTAGTTGGGGTCCTTTTGCTCTACTGTGTAACTCAAGGGCTGACCTTGGCAATTTTATGTTTCTCTGGCTTTTCCACAGCAGTGAGAGAAAGCAAGAACCAGCTGGTGGCGCCCTCTAGTGTCTCAGCTCTTGGGTAGCTTTAGGTAGCCAGACCCTAAAATCCTTCCAGCACTATAGCTTTGTGTAGTTTACAAAGTAAGGATTCTGAGCTCCTGACAATGGGCAGCATACCATCTCCCAGCCCAGGGATGTCTCAGGCACTCTGTTTTGGAGTCTTGGCAGCTCTTATGAATGTTCCTGGTGCTCATAGACTTAGGTAACTCTTCTCTGACCCCTTACAGCTTTCTGATCTTCAGCTTCAGCCCTCCATCCTCCTTTGGCTTCCATCTCTTCTTTTGTTTCTGACTATCCCGAGCCCTCAAAGAGTGGGGGGGGGGGAGGGGGCTCCTGTTACTATGGCTACTGTCATAGCTGTGGCCATGGGGGAAGGAAGCTGATACTGGTGCTGCTGCTGCTGCTGCTGGCCACTACCCACTAGCCACAATGTGTGTGGCTGTTTTGCAGGTGTCTGTGCAGGCAGAGGCTCTGATGGTTTTGTAGCTTGGCCTGCACACTGCTCAGCAACAGTCACAGACTGTGAGACGGCTGCCTGCTCTGCCACTTCTGCAGTTTGGTGTGTCAGCCCTCCTGCGTCTGGTGCCACTGATGTCCCATTGCCTGTCCTGCTTCTCTTGTTGTGCAACTGAGCTATACCCTCACTGACTATAGACAAGACCAGTCAAACAACATGGTGGCATATGCCCAAAATGCCAGAAGTTTGGGGAACGGAGGCAAGATGACCAAGGTCATCTTTGGCTACATGAAACCTTGTCTCAAACAAGCTTACAAACAACAACAAAAGTCACATTCAAGAGAAAGATTTTACTTGGCCAGATGCTGCAATACCAGGGTAGTCTGCAAAGGAGGTTGTGTGTCAGACAGACATCAATCCGGTAATTGGGGTGCTTCGTTCCAGTCATAGCAGAGCTATTATGCAAATGAAGGTTTGTGTTTGTACAAATCACAGCATTGCTTCTTTTCTAAGACCCACAGTGGTCCATCTGCTAGGCCACCGGGCATGTGGGCTCACTGGGAGTACCCTAAGGCTTGTGGCAGGAAAAAGTCCAGCACAAATAGTCCTAGGTCAAACTAAAGCTTAGGGGTTAAAACCATAAAGGGCTCAACAGCCTGTGTGGAGTAATATATGTGGTTGGCCCAACAGTTCTTTTGCTCAAAGCAGCTGGGGAAGCAGTGGAGAGTTCAACAGCACTGGAATTATATGCCCTGTCCTAACATCTTTATAGGAAAACGAGCCACAGAAAGACTACTTAGATGTTCAACAACCTGTCGTTGATATCAACTGTGTGTGGTTTTAACAATGCTTGATACCTGCCTGGTTCCTGAGGACCATCGGGGTCCCATCCTCTTTCTCAGAACTGTATCAGTCTGGGCAGACAGATGGCAGAACTACCCACGTAGGGAAGTGGCAGCCTGTGGGTGTCTGCCCTCTGGATTGCCGGGGTGCTGAGCTCTTCCGGCCCTGGCTGCCAAGCTTAGCCTTATTCATTCAGAGGAATAGTCTTTCTTTCAGTGCCACCGACGCACTGTCGCCCGGAGGCAGTAGGAGCCGGAGTGCTGTGGTGCACCTAGTGGAGCCATGTGGATGGTTCCAGGACCATTTCACCACCACCTCCACGGCTGGTCTCCAGCCAGGAAGGAAACACATCTGACCCTGTATCTGTGTTCCTGAACCACTGTACCCTCAAACTCCAGAACATTGTTGTCTCAGGACCCCTCTCACCTCAGGGACTGACACCACGAGTACCGCCTCACTCAGGGTTTTTCCTGGAGTTCTGTAGCCACACTCTAATTTCAGTGAGATCCTCCAGGCAAGGTGGCTGGCTCTGCTGCCAGATTGAACTGCAAGGCAGGCAGATGGCTTGTGTGGAGCCAAAGGCCTCAAACAGAAACACTGAGGCCAGATGTCAGGACTCAAACACTGGCGCTCTGAGTTTTAACTCCTGAGCTTAGACACACAGAACAAAGACTCAGAGTCTCTCACACATCTCAGTGGGCTGGCCTGGATCCAGGGACCTGATAGCCAAACCCTGTTGGTCCCAACTCCCCCTGTCACTTTCTGACCCAGCTTCATATCAATTCATGTGGGTTCTGTGGCCAGCTATAGAATGTGACCAGTTAAATAGGGGCCTTTGGCTGCCTTCCAACAGGGCACAGGATGTGCGTGGGCAGGTTGACAACCACAGAGCAGAAAGGGGCATAAGGGAAATGCCAACCAACGTGTCCACCAGAGAGAATGGTATTACTACTAGTGTTGGGCCTGGCGCTGAGCCTGGCCACTGCACAGTTCAACCTGCAGATTGCCGTGCGGAGAAACTACAACCTGGCCAGGGTGGGCAGAGCCTTCTAGGGCTAGGCCAGGCTTCGTGAAGAGAACCTGTTCCACTTTACTGGGGGGGGGGGGCTGACCTGGAAAAAGAATGTCTGGACCATGAGAGTCTCTCACATTCCCAGCCTTGGAGAAATGGTGCAGAGGGAAGGCTGAGAGAGCAGAAGGAGGTCCCAGCTTAGAGCTAGTATTTAGGGGCTCACCCAGGAGTGAGGCCATGCGGGCCAAGCAGCCCAGGGGTGGTACAGGACTCCCCCCACTCAGCCTTTTCTTCTAGATCTCTGGGACCTGGCACCTTGAGTCCATGGCCTCAGATAACATGACGCGCATTGAAGACAACGGAGACCTGAGACTTTTCATCCGGAATATCAAGCTCTTAAGGAATGGCAGCCTGCAGTTTGACTTCCACTTCATGTGCGTATTGCCCCGAAGCTGAGACCAGGGAAGAGGATGTTCCCGTGCCCCACAGGAATGCCATCCACTCACACATCTGCACGCTTGGGCCAGTGTGTGGACATCACCAGCTCTCCCTGCAGATCAGCATAATGGGGTCAGGGGGGTGCCTGGCCTGTTGCTGGGTTCTGAGCTCCTCCCAGTGAGTGAATCTGAAAGGCTCCTTCTGGAGTAGTTACAGAAGCAAAGGTAGGAGGGAGGGGCTGGTGCTTGCTCTGAGCCTCTCCCCTCACCGTCCTCCAGGGTGCAAGGAGAGTGTGTAGCTGTGACCATGGTCTGTGAGAAGACTGAGAATAATGGGGAATTCTCCGTTGCCTGTGAGTGGGACCCTGTTCTTTCTGACCTGATAGCCATGAGTCTTTTCTGCTGAGGCTATGCCCACCACCAGCCTAGGCACAACTCAGGAGCCCTGAGCCTGGCCCTCTCTCTGGACATTGCTAGCTTGGAACTACCACACAGCCAGAGTACTGTGCCGAGGCTTGTGGAGGCGGCACACAAAGGCACAGACAGGGCTATAATACCCTGCTATCTACTCTTCCATACCACAGTCTCCTGAGCTAGCACTGGGCATCCAAACTCTCACTCCTTCCAATGCTTGCTTTAACAGAAGCTACATAAGTCAAATGGCAGAAGTAAGGGGGTATCCCAGTGCCAGGGCGGAGGGTGTGCTAAGCTATATCTCTGTGCAGATGAGGGGGAAAACAAGGTGCTGCTCTTGGAGACTGACTACAGAATGTATATCATCTTCTACATGCGGAACATCAAGAATGGGACCGAGACCCAAGTGCTGGCACTCTATGGTAACACGGCCCTATCTGCTTGGGAATCCCACCCACTGGGAGGGCATCTCCCATGGCCCCTAGACACATTATGGAATGATGCCTTGGGAATGCTCCCCCAACAAAAAGTCCCAAATTTGTCCCCAGGGCGCATCACACAGCTTGGCAAGACTTACCAGAAAGAATTTGAAAACATCTGTAAACTGTATGGGCTGGACTCACAAAATATCATCGACATGACAAAGAAAGGTAGGGTTCCCTTCTCTGACTCAAAAAGTTCCAGAGAAGGCAGCTTATAGCCTGGTGTGCCTTGAGGAGTGGGGTTGGGGGTCGGGGGGAAGCTCAGCAAGTCATCTGACATCCCCTTGTCTCCCCAGATTTTTGCTTTTTATAGACTTTAAAGGAGCCAGCCAGACCTTCTGGTATGTGAATTTTGGTTTGGGTATAAGACAAGCAGCTCCGGGGTGTTGGGAATGGGACAGGGTAGCCTGGGGCCAGCGTCAGAAGCTGGGGGAGATCCATCTCAGAGTAACCATGAGCTGTATACCACAGAGCTTAGCTTATACTCTCTCTGCTCATCACTGGGTTATCCTGCTGAAGCAAAGGAACACCCAGCTCTTTGAAGAAGACTGTGATGTATTCCCAGAATCAGAATTGGTCTGGGGCCTTTCATAGTGTATCTGAGAAGAATGGGAAACTTGGCCCTGTGAAACTACCCTGGATGCTGTGTGCAGTATGTATGGAACTTGGGGCTTACTGTTCTGCAGCTTTGCACGCCAGTGACCTGAGATCCAGGCACTGAGGAGCCAGCACTGGGCATCCTCTTTCTGATGATGGTCATATCTCCATACTCTCGGCGTCTGTCTTCCATGGCCTTCTGTGTCTGCGTTTCCTCCTCTGCCATTAGATTTAAGCCACCTCATGTATGAAGACTTTTGCCAAATAAAGTTCTTCCTTTGGTTCCAGAATAAAGACAGGCATGTGTTTAGGGACATAGCATTTGGCACTTCGAAATCCTTTCTTGGGAACAGGACTCCATGGTAGTAAAAGATCACCCTCAGAGTGTCCAAAAGACTAGCCCCAGCTCTTAAAAAGTCCTGCACATGGGCCAATGAGGTTCTATGCAAACAGGGTCTGTAAGACTTGGTAGTCTTCAAATGAGGGGCTGAGCCCCTGTCTGATCACATCGGGACTAGATTCCCTGGGGGACTACTAGTGATAGCAACCCAGCTGGGATAAGGGTCTGTCCCATGTGTTGGTGAACACACAGGATAGAAGTTACAGTGTTTTGTGGGCTGGGAGTAACCCTCCTAGACTGCATCAGAGAGACGTGAACACTGTATCCACACAAGCCGTCTGCAAAGATTTTCACATTGGTTTCATTCATGGCCACAGTTTGCAGCAGGTGATACATTCCAGCAAGCCAGGGGCTTGGGCCTTGGGTCAGCATATAAAGGTGTGATGGCAAAATTGTAGAAAAGGGGCCAGATTAGAGGACTGGAGTCAGGAAGTGAGTGTGGCTCCCGCGGGGCAGCACAATGATCTGTCTCTGAAGGACAGAGGCAGTGCATATACAGCCCTACACAAGGGACAGAAGACTCAGCACCAAACACATACTCACATACACAGACATACATGAACATGCACATGTTTATGTGCTCAAACATACATGTGTTTACTCATATGCACTTGTGTGCAATGCATGCTTATACACAGGATCACTCACATACACATATACATACATGCTCATGTGCCCGCACACATACACTCACACAGACACATGTCCACTCACCCTGCACACATACAGGAGCCTAGTGGCCTACTTCAAGATATTTCTTAGGAGGCAGTCTCTCCCTGGAGCACTCTGGCTGTGGAACAGCAGGGCCAGGTGGGTCTGAGTCACCGTCTAAGGACTGGCCAGGCGGAAGGTGCCTGGCACTCCCAGACAGCCCTGACTTTGGATCATTTGGTGCAGCCTGCTGAGCCTCAGCATGGACAGCTGTGCAGGAAGCCCCCCATGTGTAGTTTTCTTGTACCTGCAGCTGCAAGGACCCATGATCCACCAATGAATGATGTGCCAGATTCAAATAGTAAGCAAAAGCAAAGACCATGTTATTCTGCAGAAGTCCAGCATGCTGGGGTCTCCCATTACCAAGATGGAGACACACCAGTGAGTTCACAGGCGTGATTTAAAGCACAGTAGGGAAATTCCGGGGAGGGGGAGATAATCTCTATCTTAATCATTGCCTCTATCTCTAGGGACATTCCAGAACTATTGCTGATGGGGTGGGCTGGAAACTGTTGCTGGGGAAGCCTGGAAACTGCTGCTGACCCAATGTCCTTGTCTCGGGCCAGGTGAAGGGGGTAGCTTCTGAGGCCTGGACTTGCCCAGTTCTTGGAAACAAAGATTTAGGCCTAGTCAACTGAACTGCCAATTTGAAGCCTGTCATGGAGTCAGCCTAGCCTGTCTCACAGCAAAGTCAGCCTAAGGAAGAGAGGGTTTATTTTGGGTCACATGGGCAAGGTTCCTTGTGGTGGTGGTGGTGGGGAGCAACAGTAGGGGCCTGAGGCAGCTGTCACTCAGGAGGCAGAGAGAGGTGGGCGGTGCTCATCTTCCTCACTCACTGGTTTATTCCGTCTGGGAGCCAGCCCATGGAATGCTGCCACAGACATGTACGGTGAGTCTTCTGCCTCAATGAGCTCAATCTAGAAACTCCCTCACAGGCATTCTTGAGGGTTGTTTCCAAGAAGATTAGACGTCCTGTCCAATTGACAGTACCGATCATTACATTTGGGAATCAGAATAACGGCTGTCCTGAGGAGCGGCAGGAAGTGGCTAGCTGATCAGAGACCTCTATCCACTCCTAGAGGGCTGCATGAAGGAGATGAGCTCGTGGCCAAGTGTCCCCAGGTCCCCATGCTGTCTTCTGCACAGTCTAGGACTGGTCCTGCCTTACTGGCTCTTGCTCCCATCCCACCCCCACCTGGAGATGAGGAAACAGGACAAGGATAGATTGCTGCGCTACGCCACCGGACGCCTACAAGTGTCGCTGAGGTAGAAGGCCCTTGAATCTTAGCTGTGTCTATTTCCATCCTCTGAGGAGCATATGTGTCCCCAACGAGTCCAAAGTGGTCAGTGCCTCCTGCTCACTTGGTCCAAACATGATGTCATCAAGATAGTGCACCAAAGACAGATGGTCAAGATTCCTTCTAAGTTACGACACAGGACTGGAGAGTTAATTAATCCTTGAGATAAAACTGTACAGGTGTACTGTTGGCCTTGCCAACTCAAGGTGAGTTGCTTCTGCTGGGTCCTATGGACAGGCACTGAGCAAAGGGCACTTGCTAGATCAACAGCTGTGTACCACGTACCAGGGTATAGGGCACATGGGCTGTGCTGTCGGATGGGCATAAGAACTGCTGGGGGGGGGTGTGATCAAACCCTGGGAATCTCAGAGATCTTAGACAGCAGGAGTGGACTTGCCCCCTCCCTGTGCTCTCTGCCTGCTCTGGAACATGTAACAACGACCCCAAACTGAGGAGACCATGGGGAGTCAGTCACAGAATGCAGCCCCTGGAACTGCTCTCCAGGTTAATGAGGCATCTCAATAGCCTCAGCCTTCAGCTTCCCTTCCTGGATATTCCCATGCCCTTTCCCCAAATTATATAATCCCAGGTTCACCTGAATAAATTGTATGTGTTCACAACCACCCCCCAGTAAAGAAATATGAACGAGCTATGTCGTCTCAGAGACCAGTTTCATTAAAGATGAATTGCCATGGGGAAGGCCTTCACCTATAAGAACCCCATAAGAGACACTAAGCCTTTTGAAGAAAGCCTTCCAGCAGGCACTTGGCACTCAGCACTCCCTGCTGTCTCAGCTCTGCTCTCCCCTTCAAGTGGTATGCAGTGATGCTCTTGTGCCCTAAAGAGATACAGACCTCAGACCCCATTACTGACTTCCTCTCTCCAGACATCCCAAGAGGTGGCCTTGGAACTATAGCATTCATCCCAGACCTGCCTTCCCCTCCGGTTTGGTGTGTAGCTGCATCCTCATGCCACAAAAGGGAAACGTGGGCTGCAGACTCCCTGTCCCAAACTCTGTCCTACTGGTGTATAGGCGGAGTCCAGACACTACCAGTGGGCAAAGAGAGGCAGATCCCAGGACCCACAACAAACCTCAGAACCACACCAGGAGATGTGATAATTTGCTCAAGTACAGATGCCATATCCAGTAAATCGGCTGTAATCACAGTCACTACCTGACTGAGTTTTCAATAGTCAACTATCATTCTCCATGATTCATCTGTCTTCTGCACTGCCCAGATAGGAGAGTTAAAGGTGGGTGTGGTGGAACCACCACTCCTGCATCTTTCAGGTCCTTGATGGTGGCACTAGTTTCTGCAGTTCTTCCAGGGATGTGATACTGTTTTTGATTCAGTATTTTCCCCAATTGAGGCAACTCTAAAGATTTCCATCTAGCCTTTCCAACCATAACAACCCTCACTCCACAGGTCAGGGAACCAATGAGAGGATTCTGCCAACTTCTAAGTCTATTTATCCCAGTTATACATTCTGGGACTGGGAAAATAACCACAGGATAAATTTAGGGACCCACTAGACCTACTGTGAGTCAGAGTTCAGCCAAAACTCCATTAATCACCTGGCCTTCATAAGCCCCTACCTAACTGGAGGCCACAGTGTTTCTTGGGATCTCCCAGAATCAATGCCAAGTCACAACCAGTATCCAGTAGACTCTGGAGAGTCTGACTGTTCCCTCTTCCCACAGTATACAGTCGCCCTGATCAAAGGGCACAGTACCCTCTGGGAAAAGGCTAACAGTAAAATTCCTAGGTAATTTACCGAGGTCTGTCCCCTGGGGAACCTGGGTACCCAGTCATTCGAGGGATTCTAGGTGTGCAAACCGGCTCATCTGAAAATGTATTCACAGGCCAAGGTTCTAACGTTTGCCATGGTTCAGTGTGGCCTTTCTTCTACTTGTTTCATAATTTTTTCACTTATACAGATCAAACAAAACTTCCATAGGCTTCTCATCTATTTCATGCCTGGAAACACCATGACTGATTACAGTACCAAAGATCCAGATGAGTGATGCCACCACAGAGTTCACTTTGCCTGTCCTGACCATTACAGGTTGGCCATCACTCAAGGTCTCTGTGCTGCCCATTGTGACATTTACAATCAGCTTGCTTTTCACAATTCACTGCTGCCTTGGCCCAATTAAACCTCAGCATTTAATTCATTCAACTGAGCAGCAGCATCTCCAGCCAGCCCTATAGTCTGGCACAAGAAAAAGGATGACAAAGCTCTTCAGATGTGCTGGTGCTCCTCTCGACATTTTGCATCTTACAGGATTAGTGAAGGGCTTGTCTTCTGGGCCTTCCCATTGTGGTGGGCATCAGTTTACACAGTGCACCCACTCTAGCACTGCAATTTCCCTGAGCCTACAATCCCTTCATCGACACTAAGCCAAGGGGTATCAGGCATCTCCAATTCCTTTTCAGTGGGCCATCTTTTGACAAATACTTCAGCCAACCATCCATGTCAATAAACTCTGTCTGATCCTGTTTATGTTTCTTCTACATTAACAAAGGCTGAAAGTTGTCTCTGGTGACTCCATTTTGGCACCTTAGATGAACTTTGCCTTGCTGAATAAGGAGCCAGTAACTGTAAGGAAGCCCAAGAAAAACAGGGAAAAAAACAACCCAAGGCCTTGGCCCTTTCTAACAGTCAGCCTGATCTCCCTATTCTTGCTGATCTCACAGTCTGGCTCTTTGTAACTGTTTTCTTAGCTTGTAGCTGTAGGAAGGGAACCTTGAGGCCTTTCCAGCCAGGATATGGTTTTCTTGCTTAAATATGACCCTGAGGAAGGCTCACTTCTATATTTGAGTCCCAAGCCACCAGCTGGCTGTAATAAAGACCTACACTAGTCTCACAGACGGTTTCTGAGTGGTCTTCTCTGGTGGGTAACCCACAACATTGCTATAACAGGGACCCAGGCCTTAGCACAACTGACTCCATGATTGGAGAACCATTCTGGCCGTAAAACTCAGAACATGACAGCACCACCTGCCCAAAAGAAAACAAAGACCTAATTCATCAACGTCCATAGTCCTGGTGAAGTTTTTAGATGTACTGGCTTCGGTAGTTTTGCTTCTGGCTAACTGTCCTTGTCAACTTAAGTAATCAACCCAGGACAAGGTTTTTATGCTAAAAAAAAAAACTCAACCTGAGAAAGGCTCAGTGTAACACTGCGGTCCCAAACACCCAGGGTAGTTGTTAGTTGGCTAATAAAGACTTTTTGTTGGATTAAACCCAGGTAGTATTCTCTAGTGAACACCCCACAACAATCGCCCTTAAAATCCATCCCCACACATATTCCCCGAACTTCTGCATGAATGAATGAACAAACTCACTAAGCTCGTTAGTGGTGTAGCACAACTCATGGACCACGCTGTCTCCCCTCCTCCAGCTTTGCCTTAAGTCTGGTCATAGGTCGAGAGGCAGCTACTGGTAGGCCCCAGGGACATCAGTATGGTCATGCCGGGCATTTCCTTCAGAGAGTCAATGCTGGTTTTGCAGACAACAAAGGATGGATTATCTCAGTCAAAGGTGAAACGGGCAACATTTCAGAGGGTGGGGGTGTGAGTACACCTTCTTCTGGAGGTAGAGAGACTACTTCCTTAGGTGAGGTAAACCCTTGAGAATCTGAGGGTTCAAAGATCTCAACTTCAATAGGGTCCTCCCACACATCCCCACCCAAAGAAACCAGATCTGATGCTTTACCAATCAATGCCCTAACTTTAACCACCAACACCATCCAAGGTGGGGGCTTGAATTTTCACTGTAATTCAGTGAACTTTATAATGAGTACTTAGGTTTGATCTTCTGTAACTTAAGCTCCGTGGTTGCTGGAGAGAAGATTCTCTTCCAGGGCACACTTGGAAACCTTCAGACTGTTGGTATGCATCTGGACCTGGTTAGTTTTACCAATGAGTTCACTGTTATCCTTCATATATTCTGAGATGCTACAAGTTTGTCAGTGTCATCACGCAGCTCATCCTTTTTCCTTTGCCAGTTTATCGAGAGGTGTTAGGAGCAACCAGCCAACAATATCATTTTTCTTATGTTTCCACAAACTGTCAAAAGTTTTATATGCAGTCACCAAATCCATTGCCCTTCACAACTGGTCACAATTGGTGCGTCAGGAGATACATTTGTCTCCTTAAGTTTGTACATCGTTCACACCATGGGCTTTCAGTATTTTCCAAGCTTCCAGGAGAGGCCACAGTCACTGGAGAGGCTTTGGCAACTGTAGGTGACAGCAAATTGGAAAGCCTATCCAAGATACTTAAAAACCCATCCCTAAACTCCTAAACTCCTATTGCTCTACAACCACTCCTCGTACCAAAATCTGTCTTAGTCTGGGTTCTCTAGAGGAACATATATATGAAATTAATTAGAATGTCTTACAGGCTAGTCCAGCTAGTCCAAGTATCCAGCAGTCACTCAGTTCACAAGGCTGGAAGTCTCAGCTTGTCTCTAGTATGTGCTAGAATCCCAAAATGTGCAGGCCGGGTCCTCCTGCAGCAATTAGCAATTAATAAACTGAACCACGGACATCTTATGGGCCAATCTGATGGAGGCCATCCCTCAGACTCCCTCAGATAATTCTAGTCTTCATTGAGCTTGCTGAAGCTGACTATGAGAGGGCTTCAGTAAACATACAACGAACACTCAGAACTCACTGTGCATCAGCAGAGAGTACCACAAGTAGAGATCAGAATACAACGGTAGATACAAGAGCAGAAATGACCAGGAACAAACTTAACCAAGAAGGCAAAGCCTTAGGCACTGAAGCCATAGAATGTTGTGGACAGAATATAAGGCCTAACTAAACGGAAGCCCCTCTGCCGCTGGGGACTCGATGCTGTTGACAGCTGCACATCAGAGTGACCTGAAGCTTTATTGCAGACCTTGTCAGAATCCCATTGAAGGGTGTGGGGAATATAAAATCTCATTCCAACATTCCTATGGAACCTCAAGGGGCTCTGGTCATAAGTTTTTTTTTTTTTTTAATTAAAAAAAGAAAACCACCCTGACATCTAAGCATATTACAGGCTGGATTCTGTGGTTTACACCTTTAATCCCAGCACTCAGGAGGCAGAGGCAGGCACACCTCTGTGAGTTCCAGACCAGCCTGACATATAGAACCCTGTCTAAAAACAACAATAAAGCAAACAAAAAATTTTTTTAAGCAAAGAAAGCATATTACAAAGCTACAGTGATCAAACGGCGTTGGTGAGACATGCCTGGGCCTTTGCGGCAGAGTGGGGAGCCCAAAATAAACCAGCAAAGGCGCTGAGATCAGTTAATGGGTAACTACAAATATCAGGGGAACTCAGAACCCACTGCATAGGAATGAAGGGAAGACATTTTGTCCACACCCCCAAAGTCAAAATGAATCAAGCCTGGACTTGGAAGCTAATGCTTTTAAATCCTTCGACAATGGAGAGAGCTCGCAGTGCTGAGCGGTTCTCCCCCAGGCAGAAGTGCAGGCAACAGGAAAGACAAATTGCACTACACAATGGAAAGCTTGAGGCTTCAAAGAATCCTGATGACAGAGTTAAGAGGCAATCTTATGGAGGCCATTCCCTGAGACTCCCTCAGATAATTCTAGTCTTCAAGTTTGCTGAAGCTGATTCTGAGAGGACTTCACAGTAAACATACAACAATTGTGGTCACACGATGGCTCAGTGGGTGAAGCAGCTTTGGCCAACCAAGCCTGACAACTTGAGTTCCAAACCAACTCCTCAGAGTTCTTCTGACCCCCACATGTGTAGTCTGTCTCTCTCTGTCTCTCTGTCTCTCTCTCTCTTACACACACACACACACACACACACACACACACACAAAGGGTAGGGAGGGAGAGATGGGGAGAAGAGAGGAACACCCCTGGTGCTATTCAGAATAAGACACGAGCCACCTGAAGGCCTGTCAGTCTAGAAGACAGACAGTCCTGCTTCTGATCAAGTGCTGCAGGGTGGCTTGAACTAAGGTCACGTCAGGAAGAGCCCAGGCTGGAGTTTGGGGACCAGGGCTTCGAGAGATGACTGCAGGGCAACTGGAACAATCACCTATCTCAAGTATGAGCTAGTGAGGATGTGGACTGAACCCCAGTTGGCTTCCTGCCTCAGGTGTGGGTAGCCCTAGATGATCACCAGCCTCGGGCAGATACCCCTCATTGGCCACCCACACTCCCTGTTACAGACCAAGTTTGCCATCCTTAAAGTTCCTGGCTGCTGATTCTTTCTGTCTCCTGCCCTGTGATTTCCACAAAGCATGCGGGTAGGTGAAGTGAAGCAAACCCAAAGTCTATGCACATTGGGGCTCTTGGGACAGGGTTGGCAATGCCATTTCTGCTCCAGGTGCTGGCTACTTCTGAGCTAGACAGACTGCGCGACTCTAACAGCTGTAAGATTTTGTGCTTTTAAGCTGGAGGTGTAAAAACTCCTTTAGGTAGGTGCCATGGTGCTCGTCAAGGTTGGGGAAGGGACCTTCTGAGGTGCAGCCATTGGCAGGGAGTAGCTAATGACATGACTGTGGAGCACTTGGGGCCCATGGCCTCTGTCAGGATAACATCCTCCCTCCTCCCTCCTCCCTCCCACACTACAGTCATTCATGCTCCATGGCCTGAATGATGAAGGCCAGGCCAGCTGAGGGCAACAATGTCACTGTCTACACTTAGAGGGCCTGGCTCATGAAGGTCAAACCTTCAAATGAGGCACACTCACAGACTTCCTGATGGCTGGCCACAACACCTGACTGCCACATCTGTAAAAACCAGAAAAAATCCAGAGAGCTACCACCCTGGAAGCCACACTGCAGCCAGGAGTGTCATTCCCTGAGACTCTGACTGCTCACCTCTGGAGGACATCCTTCAGTCAGGAATGTCACCTGAAAAGTGCTGAGTGCCACAAGCCTCTAGACCATTCTTTAAGCAACCCCAGGGTCACGTCAGGCTAGCTGAAAGCTGTGGGAGGACCTGCAGAGCACGGGGAGCACTAGGCAAGGACACTGAGGATGACCCCAGGGGGTGGCCTGAAAGCAGGGACAACTGGGGCTCAGGAACCAGGATGTGGCAATTTCATTTCTCCATCTGTGGTTTCAGATGCCTGCATCTCAATACGACAGCCAAGAGAAGACGTGACATGGAAGCATAGGCCAGAATGCACACATGCACACATGCATGCATACATCCATGTGTGCCCGTGAGACATGCACACGCTACATGTCCTACACACACCCACACACGCCTCTACAGCCTCACTCCTCTGCCAAAAGACACACTCAGAGCTTCCAAAACTCAGATGTTTGTTCCTGTGGGGATCTCCCAATTGTGTCAGGAACATAGGCAAACCTGTTCTCCCCCATCCCTCCTTTCTGAGCTCCTGATATGAACTTAGCATGTATGCACAAAGAGAACATGAAAGCAGGGGTGTACAGTTTCACAGGACCGTGTGGAGTGGCTGGAGAGGCTTGGAGTGGACGAGGCTAACTGCCCTAAATCCCCGTCCACAACCATCCGTGAAGCCCAAGACTGCAAAGGCCCCACAGAAGGGCTCCTGATACTCGAGTGCTGTCACATGGCTCAGCTCACCACACCCCCTAGGCTTTCTTCAACCCAGTGTTGAGGCCATGGACAGAGAAGTACCCTCCCCAAGCCTCTGTCATAGTCTTTGGGCACTGACAAGTTCTCAAAATGGGCTAAAGCCACACACATAGGCAGTGCTGCTTAAGACCAGTGGGGGTTCCAAAGGAATCCAGCAGTCTGGACGAGGAGAGCGCCTCGCTCGGGTCTGAAAGGTGATCATGAACAGTGCCTTTAGATGACTCTCGGATCCCCTGCAAAGTATGATGCCAGGGCGGCCCCCTGCCCAACCCACTGAGGAAACCCCACAGAGAAGGCAGCACTGCCTTCATGCCACCAGACTGCACGTCCCCAAGCTTTGGGGTACAGTAGTTGCAGAGCATTGGGAGATAATAGCAGTAGGGATGAAATGTGGCCGTTAACACCCCAAAACCCAGCTTGCAGACACGTGGGCCCTTTTCTCCAAGCACCTATCCCTGCAGAGTGGTTATCGTGCAGAGGGAGGGGCTGATTCTCAGGGAGTGTGGCCTGGAAGAGCTGAGAGAGCGATTCTAGGGTTCTGCAGGGGAAATGGATCACGGAGCAGTGTTGGAACAAACCACACAGGCTGGGGTCCACAACCATCAGCAAGAATATCTGAGGTAGCTGCTCACAGCCTCCTAAACCCAGCTAGACAGGGATCTCAGCCAGCCAGGCTAATTTGGGGGGGGGGGGGGGAGGGAAGTCAAAGTGTGGCCACACAAGGAACCACGGCCGCACTCACAGAGCCTAACAGGAATAGACACCATAGCCAAATACCCGAGCTGGGCAGCCCTTTCCTACCCGATAAAAAAGCATAGGAAGCGTAAGGTGGGGTGGGGCCTGAAGTTCCCAACTTTCCTGCATTGAAGTACTACCAAGAGAAAGCTGACATCAGTTCCAGGACCCTGGGGGCTGTGCCTCTGCTGTCCTAAGCCATGTGGTCTCCCATAACCTGATCAGGGTCTGTGACTTGTTACTGCTTCTGCTCACAAGCCAGGCTGGGCCTCAGGTTCATTCTTAGTGCTGGCACAGAAAGAAGAGACCGCCTGCCTCCTGGCATTCCTGTGGGAATTTCTTCTATCCCCATAGGATCTGAGCCATGACTGTGAACAAGGCAAACTAGGTTCTGAGTCTCCCTTTTAAGTGTCACAGGTAAGGCCACACCTGACCGCAGAGACACCTAGGATTTAAGAGGTCCAGGGGAGGAGAAGCTGCAGAGATGGCTGAACACATTCAGCCTATCTGCTGGGAAGGGCAAGACCAAGACAGCTCCTAATTCTTTCATGACCTGCCTCTAGGTTGACAAAAATCAGAAAGAGCAGCAGGCCAGGACTAAGGTCACATGCTTGTAAATTGTGGGATATGTCCCAGGACAGGGGAGCAGTCACACAGCAGGGTAATTATTGATGTTGTACCTCCAAAGACCTTCAATACTTACTCTCCTGTATCCTATGTGCACACATGGCTAACTTGCATGCATGCATACAGACACAAATGCACACACATCTATATGGGTGCACACTCATGCCTGCCTGCCTTAGTATCCACAGTATGCACACAAGCACACCAACACGAAAAACCACACATACAGACACTAGTCTTCAGAGAGACACGTGAAGCCAGACAGTCGAAGTTGATGGATAAGCTCAAACATCAGACAACCAATGTGAGGCTACAATTCTGTGCTCAAGAAATATGGTGTGGGTTTGGCACACTGGCAGCCAGGAATCTGAAGGCTACTCCTTCCTCTGAACAGGGTCTTCAGCTCTGTAAACCACGAGAGGTGGTGGTGGTGAGGATGGGGGTGGTGGTGGACAGCTCTGCTCAGCACCCACCTGGACCATAGTGTCCAACACTCAGGCCCTCTTAGTCCACCATATGCCTCTCTCAACTCCCGGGGTTACGTGATGATCTCAACGCTCACAATCCCCAAGTGCTTCATCCCACGCTACCTGTTCCTGAGCTTCTGTCTACTGTGACTCATGGGAATTAATGGAACATATTCCACTGGGTGTGGGGGCAGCCTGGTGGCAGCTCTGATCTCACATTCAAGGTTCTTAGAAGAATCTGGCTGGGCTGCTCTGGCTCCCAGAACAGGGACTCATAGGGGGGAAGGAGTCCCAGGGACCTGGAGTGTCTCTAGATGTTGACAGCAAGACAAGCCTGCCTGGAAGAACAGGAGAAAGACAAATACCAGTTTTCAGTCTACCCATGACAACCCAGTGTGGAGGGGTGTGGGCCAGACCCAGAGGGTCCCCAAGAACCCATGTACGGCAAGTACAGGGTTGACTGGCAATAACAGGGGACCACATCTTCCCTCAGGACATGCTGCACTGAGGGAGAGGACACTGGGGTCCCAAGAAAGGCCCCACCCAACTCAAACATCTGATCCCAGGAAGGAGGGGGAGAAAGGCACTAGGAACAAGGCACAGAAGTAGGTTATTCAGGGATCCTACCAAACTGAGAACCTCTCCGCAAAGATCCAGGCAGCTGCCTGTGCTCTGAATGGAGTTGGGACAATGTGCCCAATGAATTGAATTAATTACTCAAAAGCCAGGGAAATTTTGCTTCTGCCAGAAAAACCACTTTCCTCTTTAATACAATCCACTCACAGCCCTGCCTGCCTCCCTCAAATTAGTCTGCAGCTGCAAACCAAACCCAAAATACAACACCCCAGCAAGGGACAGCTCCCCCAGCAAACTAAATTATGGTAGGACTAAGCTATCAGGGGAAAAAGTCAGGGAAGATGCTGTCTGCTTCATCCTTCAGGGCCAGGCCAGGGCTGCCAAAATCCAAGCCCCACAGCTCTACGGGGCCAGCCTGGAGCTCCTGGGAGCAAGGCTCAGTATCTCCGGTGAAGCTTGGCTCGGCCTCACCCACTGGGCTGCTCCTGGCAAGGGCTGGGCCTCCTCTGCCTTCCACTGACCCTGGAAGGAAAGGAAACATCAATAAGGCAGGCATGTACCCCAGACACTAGCAGACTGGTCACGGCAAGGTAGGGACCTCCATGTTGCTACCACCACGTCCATTCTAAGTGCCCATTGCCCCCCTGTGAGGGAATGTGAACCCCATTTCTCTCCTCCCAGTGAGGTAGGATGAAGCCAACTCTGGTGCCCCTACTCTCATGCCTTAGGAGATGCTTTCCATGCCAGAACCACAGCAGTGTTCACTCAACACTGGATCCTAAAGGCTGAGGAGATGCACAACACATGGCTTGTCCTGGTGCTAACTAGGAACATTACTGAAAACACCTGGGACTCACACAGCCATTTCTACACGTCATGTGCTCATGTCATTGCACATGGTCAGACTTTACCTCTGTCCCTGCCCATCATCCTGATCATCACCAGACGAGAGGAGATGATTTGAGGGCCTTGGGTCAGAGAGCAAGCTGGGGTTGGGTACAGTCTCCTGGTCCTGTCTGGGTGGACACAGACCCCAGAGCCAGGGCCCGTGTGGGGAAAGGCAGCCTGGGCTCACAGCCCCACTCACCCAACCACCAATCAGGATTGGTGGTCAGCAGAAAGGATGCTCCATCCACCACTTCAGACCCTGCCCCTGTGGTGTACCTGGAGATGAGAAGATCCCCTAGTGGCCACACGTGCACCCAGACACTAGAAACACACCAGAAACCCAACCCAATCCTGCAAAGGCCCTTCAGATTCCAAGGAGGCTCACTCCAACAGGACCAAGTGTAGAAATCGCAGCCAAAGGGCACAGGCCATAGCCACAGGGCTCTGCTGAACAGAGATCTGTGCTGGCTTCTCCAGCCACAGCCTCACCCTCCCTTTGCCTCCCATACCCCAGCTGGTGTGTGCTCCCCAAACACAAAAATTATTTCACCATCAGCCCAAACAAGACAATTAGGAGACAAAAATGTTTTAGAAACATATCAGAAAGCCACATGGTGAGTCTGGCTTGGGCCAGCTGCCTGGGCCTCCTCTCAGTGTGATGCAAAAGTCAGGAACAGAAGCTTCCAGAAGTGGAGAAAAGTACAGACTAGCGCTAGGCCGAAGGCAGGCCAGTGACACACATACTCAGAAGCACCCACCTGGCATCAGGCACAGATGCCAAGACCAAGTTGGCCTCCTCAGCCAGCATGCCCGGAGATTCAGTGTCCCTGGCCAAGGACCCCACCTGGTGTGACCCACCAGAAACAATGTCGCTCGCCTCAGGAGTGACTGGCTGCCATGAGTGAGGGAGCCAGGGTGGGAGCCCAGGACCCATGCTGGAAGACTCTAACAGGGAGAAGATAGGTTAGCCCACACAGTTTCAGCCAGGTACTGTCCTACAGTGTGTACATGTCAAAGCCGGAAGTACTTGACAACAGGTGACCAAGCAGGGAATGTCCAAACCAGGTGTCCAACTCTGGGTTGGGGCAGGTTCCTGGAAAAGGCAGTCCCTAGGCCTTGAGTCACTCACATGGGCTCCATTTAGGAGTCCCCCTCAGCACTGCACCTATGACTTTGAGCTCCTTCCTCCCTCAGACCAGCTGCCTATCCCCACAATCCTTATGGCTGGTTAGAACCCCTGCCAGCCAGCTGAGTCTTGTAGACATGGCGGATATAAATGGTGGTAGACCAAATATCCAAGAAAGGCAAACTGGCATGAGAAGCAGCCCACCTGGGGACTCACTGTTACCTCCTGACCAGGGCTTGGCACTGGAGGTACAGCTGGAAAAGCCACAGGCCTCATAGCTACCCCGATTTCAGCAGAGGCAGAGGCAAGACAGCCAGCTGGTCTAGACTCTGGGCATGGGAGAGTCTAGCCCTCTCAGCCACAGCCACAGTCATTTCAAGGTCATAGTCACCTAGCTGACTGGATGACAATGTGCTCTGGCACTTACCAGGGCAGGAGGAAGGTCTCTCCAGCAGCTCTGACACTCTCTCAGTAGCTTGGCTCTGGTCTGTATCCAGCACCCCACAGCATGGGGGGTCCTGGACCCTGAAAAAGTATAAGACATCAAGGAGTTCAGAGCCCTAGAGAGCAGAAGACCCAGGTAATCCCCCTTCTTCCCAGTGCCCTGAGTCTGCTGACAAGATCACCCTTTGTAATGAATGTACTGTCACAGCAGGCTCTCAAGGGACCATCTAAAGACATTTGACCAGGAACAGTGATGCCACAGATGTGATCCATACTATTTCACAGCTAACATTGCTCTTCAGACAGAGCCCAGAGCCCACAGCCCACGGATGGCCCCAGGGAGACTAACCGAGCCACAGCGGATGCTTTTGCTATCCCAGAGTCTGGCTTGCTGTCTGCAATCTGATTGGCCAGGGTTACCTGCAGAACATCACCCTGCCACATGTGCCACATCTCCCGGGGACGCTGAGGAACCTGAAGTTTAAGTACACACAAACCCGCCAGAAACTCAGGACTGCACAGGGAAAGGACACGTGCAGACTGAAGCTTCACTCCTCAAACACGACCCCCTGCTCTTGGCTCAGGCTGTATCCACCCAGGCACCATAAGTGTACATGGGACTGAGAACGGGGCAGTAGTCTGGGGCTCAAAGGGTAGAGGTCTGCATGTGAGTGTTCTTGTCCAGCACTGGACAGATGGAGACCCTGAAACTCCCCCACACAGGCACATACAGGCAACACTTTCCCCCTAAGAATACCAACTGGTATGGTTTGAATGCATTATGAGGGTGCAGACCTTTCGGCCTCCTTGGGCTGAAGGCTGAGACCTGAGAAGACAAGGGTCATGATGCCCCTAAGAGAGGATATCCCATAGGAGACATGCTGCAGAGGCCTGGCAAGGCCAGCCTGCTTACAACTCACAGAAAGCTGTTCCCAGCTAGGATCCACGCCATGGGCAAGCTGGAGGAAGTACACAGACATCTCCAGGATAGAAGCCATGTCCTCCCGCCGGCCATCAAACTGAGGAAGCAGAGCCCGCAAGCGCTCACAGCTCAAGGAGATCCGCCTCCTGCTTCCAGACAGACAAGCAAAAAAAGAAAAGAAAAAGAAAAAGAAAAAAGAAAATAAAGAAAGAAAAGAAAAGCCTACCCTCACCAGATAGCAAAAGAACCTCTGGAGCCTACCACTGAGCAGCCTCCAAGGCCTGCAGGGCAGCAGGTTCAACCCTGCAGCAGCCTGTCCCATTGGAACCCAGGAGACACACCATAACTCTGGACTGGTGGCATAGCCCTGCAGCAACTCCTGGTATGTGAAAGGGTGAATCCAAGTCAAACTGTAGTAACAGCCGGCCTTCTCCACAAAGCTGAGCGCTTACTTGGGGATCTGGTTTTAATCCTGGTTGGTCCAGATGGGTATAACCTAATTAAACCACAGACCTAAACTCCTTCACCCCACTGGCATACTGCCCATCCCGAGACTTGCCCGCACCTGCGTTCTCTCTCGCTGACCACGTTTCTCCGAAGACAGGGGCCCCAATTTGCAGCAGCTACGGGAGCTGTGCAGAGGTCTGAGCTTTGTGAGGGGGTCTGCAAGCTGTTTTGAGTCTCAGGCTGAGGAGTCTTGCTACAGAGAGAGAAAAGAGCCAAGATCACCTGTGAACCCCACAAGACACCAGTACTCTACATGGAGAACTAGGACATTTGGGGTGGATGTCTGGAAGAAGTGAAGACTCACCTGGGTCATCCAGGAATACCACCTGACCAGCTCATCACCCCTCCCCCACCCTCTCCACACCAAGACGGGGAGCTCTGCCCGGCTGTGCCAGGTAAGGTGAAGATGTAAGTAACCCCTGAGCAAAGGCCTTGGAACCTGACCCTCTCAGAGCCCGTCAACCCAAATTTTACCTGCATCCTGTAATGCCGGAGACTCCAAAATCCTCAGTGGCCCGTTCGTGGCCACCGGACGCCATTGGCAAGAAGTTGGAGGGAAGCAACAAGCCGGAAGCCACAGATAGCCCCTAGGTCTCTCGCCCACACTCTGCCTACCCCCAAGAGCTCTGCATCCAACCAGCACCTGGCTGCCCGCTCCTATGCAAGTGTCTCGCCACCCACCCCGCGCCACGCCTGCCCACCTCGTGCTGGGCTTGCCCCGCCCCTCCTCGTGTTCGACTCACTGCTTCACGTGCAGGCCTTCAGACCACGTGACCTGATCACATCCCACGTGATAGCTTGCGGCTCTGATTCTGGCCTCTTTGCCAGAAAGTAGCGACTTGGTTCCACTCAACAGGTCTCTAGCGGATTTTTAGGGGTGTGGCCACAGGGGTGCCCAGGCCTCTGCTTGCTCTTCTTGGCAAGCATTTGTCCCTTCCCATCCACGGCGACTCTGCCTACAGCTCTTGGGAGCAGATTCCAGGGCTATTTGGAGTCTAGCCCTGCCCTCAAGAAACTCACAACCTAGTTGGGAGAAGGCTGTTCCATAATGTGACGCCTATGGGACCCTGGCCAGTCTCCAGAGGACTATAGGCTGTTCAGGTACGCTCCCTCAGATTCTTCCTTCTAGCAGGTGTTTCTCCCAAGTACACAGTAATCGCCCATCCTACCGGATCACCAGAGCCAGGCAGCACCTGGCCTTCCCTGGTGAGCACTCAGCTGGCCTGCCAACTCCTACCTAAGTGCCTGGCTCCACTCACCAGCAAACAACGAAGCTGCAGTCATTTGAGCCACATGAGTCCTAGGTCCTGCTCACACAGCCAGAAGTGCTAGCCACCTCCATTCCTGGTCTGGGCCCGTACAGTGGTTTGGAGACCGCCATCTGGAGCCTGTCCTCAAAAGCTCAGACCTAGCCAGCAAGAGTCCCTTAGCAAATATTCCTTGAATGACAGGAGGGAAGAAGGGGAAAACAGGGAGGGCTTGAAGGGACATGTAGTGGTGAGAGATGGGTGTTAGGGATGCAGGCATTCCAGCAGAGACTTCTCCTGGGGACCTGCAGAGAATGGCAGGTAGTGCCACAGAGGAAAGGACACATAGTGTGGCCTCTCACCTCTGCTTCCAGTTGGGTGGAGTCATGGGTGACAGGCCTGGGATGAGCTGGAAAAAGGTAATACTTGATGTTGTAAGTGGAACCGTCTTGCTCCTGTCTTCATCCTTGCTCTGCACAGGCACCAGAACAAAAGCATTGGCTGACCCAGGCAGGGGGAGAGCCAGGGGTACTGCTGAGAGGGCTTGCAGGCTCAGGCTGCCTTCATAGGGAGGCAAAATCTTAAACTAAGGGAAGGTACAGACTCTGGAATGAGGTGTGGAAAAAGAGCCAGGGCAGGTTATTCTTTGTACTGGAGGCTTAGGGCTAAGGCAACCCACCATTTCCCAGCCAGATGAGGCAGCTACAGTGCTTGGGGCTCCCACTTCAGGCAGAGACATGTGGTTTCTGGGTTATCAAGGGCTCGAGGTGGAACCAGAAGTGCCTAGGGACACTTAGGAAAGCACTGTGGGGCTTGGGCTTTCCTCGGGGGAAGAAGCGTGGAGGAACATGGCAGCTTCATGCAGGGAACTGACCGAGTGGGACCTGATCACAATGCCTGTCTCCTCTCTTACTCAGGCTGGAGAGTGAAGGCAAGGCAGGCTGCACTCTGGGACTTGGGTCTTCTGGGGCAGAATGTCACCAGATATTCATTTCCCTAAAGCCCTCTAAAATGCCTCCCAGCTTGCTACCTCTGATAGCCCAGTGTCTTAGGGTTTTCCTGCTGTGAACAGACACCATGACCAAGGCAACTCTTATAAAGACAACATTTAATTGGGGCTGGCTTACAGGCTCAGAGGTTCAGTCCATTATCATCAAGGTGGGAGCATAGCGGCGTCCAGGCAGGCATGGTGCAGGAGGAGCTGAGAGTTCTACATCTTCATCTGGAGGCTGCTAGCAGAATACTGGTTCCCAGGCAGCTAGGATGAGGGTGTTAAAGCCCATGCTCACAATGACACACCTACTCCAAGGCCACACCTCTTAATAGTGCCATTCCCTGAGCCAAGAATATTCAAACCATCATACCCAACAAGGTCACCTCTCTGCTGGACCCAAGTCAGTTGGTAATGTAGACCCAGGTAGGGTCTCCCTGAGTGATGGTCTGGATCCCCTGGTATTAAACCTGCCAGAGGAGTCAGTTGGCTATTGGGCAGATGGAGGTGAGGCATAGCCAAGGGAGGTAGGACCCAGCTGGGTGAGTCATAGTCTGTATCTCTTCTGGGGACTATGGAGTAACCCAGACCTCTGCAGAACCAGCTGCACCTCTGCCTCAAAGCATCTGTGTTCAGCCTGCACTCCTGTAGACAGACACGGGTTTGATGGTTTGAATACAAATGACCCCCTGCAGGCTCATAGATTTGAATGCTTAGTCCTGGAGTGGCACCTACTTGAGAGGGAATGGAGGTGTGGCCTCGTTGGAGTTAGAAAGTGTGTCACTGGGGGTGGGCTTTGAGATTTCAGAAGCCCAAGCTAAACCCAGTGTCTCTCTCCTGCTGTCTGCTGATTCTGATGTAGAACTCTCAGCTACTTCTCCAGAACCATGTCTACCTTCCTGCACAATGTTCCCACCATGATGATAATGGACTGAACCTCTGAAACTGTAAGCCAGCCTGATTAAAGGTTTCTCTTATAAGAGTTGCCTTGGCCATGATGTCTCTTCACAGTTATCACTGTGAAGGGTGTTCTATCGAACACTAAGACAGGACTTTTGGGGATACTTGGTGGGAGTGGGACCAGTGATCCTACAGGAGTCAGCTTAGCATCCACCCATCTTCTAGGTATCCTGTGTTTGTCTCTTCTGCCCCTCCTCTCATTGCCACAGTGTGGGTTTGGAGAGGGTTCTTCAAAACACGAAGCTCCTGGAGCCCAGAAGGTTCATATTCAAGGTTTTAGGGTGTCTTGTGAATAACTTGTCTGCCAGAGTTTTGTCCTGCATCACTAGGGTGTAGCACCTGAGGGTGGTACTGTACCCATTCCACTACATGTTGAGAGTTGCTCATGTGACACAGGACTGGCAGAGGTCACTTTGACACCTGGGGTCTAGACAGTACTTCAGCCTAGCAGGTTCTGGCAGGGGTGCCCTAGGGTTCTGGGGCTCTAGGTGTAGGCCTCTACCCAGATGAGCACTGTTGGAAGGAGAGGAAGAAGGGGAAAGCTGGCAGGACACAGTAGCAGTGCCATTCCATTGATGCTTGCCCACTTTAAATGTGGAGGCCCTCTCTATTCCCAGTGTCCCATGTAAGCCCCACGAGGTGAGAGTGCACGGTGTAACCAGCAGGGGGCGTGTGAGGACAAGCACCTGAACAAGGAAAAGGGGGTGGTTGCTGGGGTTGTTGCTGCTGCTGCCTCCCCCTACCCCCACTCCCAATCTTGGGGGAAAAAAAAAGACTTAAGTGTTTCAGGGCAAAGTGAAAAGAGAGGTAATTGCGGTTTCTGACTTCTGCCTCACTAAGTCTTCGTGCCTTTTGCAGACACACACAGTACCCTCCTGTGGGAATTCCACAGGTCCCCTGTGGATGAACCCTCCAGGACACACCCTCTGATCCCCTATAATAGTCCTCTCCTCCTCGGGACCCTCTGCATCCTTTCTTGGGAAGGAGCATTTATTTGGACCAGACTTCTGGGACCACAGGGGTGCGCTGGATGCAATGGTGGCTGGAGCACAGCCTTTCCTAATTTCAGAACTTTATAAAGACTTTCCAGATATTTGGGGATGAGAGTAAGATGAGGTGTAGAGTGTGCCCCTTCTTCACATCCTCTGCAAAGAGTGCTCAGGTGCAGGCATGGGGAGGGACCCACAAAGTATCTCCACATAAGAGAAGCAAAGTATCTCCCACATAAGAGTAGCAGCTCTGAGGACCAGAAAGAAGTGCACCGCACAGAAGGGCAACCCCTCCCAGACAGAGCTACTGGGAAGAGGGTGAGTGAGGTGTTACAAGACTAGTTAGTTTTCTGCTAGCCATTTCTTTGCAGCTGCTGACTGTTGATTCCTGTGAGGAAGGGCTTCCAGTGACCTGTACCAGTGCCCGTGTGGCATGCAAACTGGTGGAGGGGCCCAAGGTAAGCAGTGAGTGAACACTGGTGGTGTTGATCCTGGTCCTGGTCTCTATGCTCCCTTTCCCAGCCCTTTTCTAGCCAGTCTCTGCTTCTCTGAGCCCAAGCACACCAAAAGGTAGTCAGGAGATGCCACTGTTGATGGGGGACTCAGTTTCCCCTGTGTAAAATGAGAGATGGAGCTGCTCTGTGTGGACCCCATTCTGGGGCAGGCACAGGTTTTCACCTGGAGCTTGTGGGGCTGGGAGCAAATGGTCTGAAAACATCAGACAGTGTCCTTGGGAAGTAAACAGCATCTGGTCCTCCCCTGTCTCCCCTAGAGCCAATCAAGAGCTGCCTGTCAGGCAGAGTCACCCCGGGAGGGCTCTCTGGTTTCTGTGACCTTGCTGTTCTGGGACCCTCTGCCATATATCTCTGTGATTTGGTGTCACAATTCACTGCCTGGTTGCAGTCCAAGCAGGGTCACTGTGTCCTTGCAGTCTGGGCTTCAGCTCCAGGACTAGTGGCATCTTCTGCCTGGCACTGTCCACAAGTCCTCTGTCCCACCCCCACCTGAGCCTGACCTCTGTCCCTGCACAGATTTGCTCTCAAACCTGCAGGAGCAGCTGCTGCCAGGAGTGTAGGGCCTGTTTTAGGGGAGAGAAAAGAGAGGTGAGCCCTGTGTGGTACCAAGCTGGCGGTTCACAGTGGCCTCAGCAGGGGCTGGGCATAGGAGCTGAGAGTCTTAAGTGTATCAGCCCTGCCTTGGGTGTATCCATCTCTATTTTATAGGTGCTGGGAAATGTGAAGTACTTTTCTCAAGGGAGTGTGAGCCTCACAGTGTCAGCCAGCTTGTATCTACCAGCCCTGAACTAATGCTGCTAACACCCAGACTTCGTAGCTGAGAAGTAGGGGTCCAGAGAGGAATTTCTGGCCCTCCCAGGTCACTAGACATTGTCCTTGACCCTGAATGTGATTCAGGATTCTTCAGCCCCAAGGTGACAGTCAGTATGGCAGAGGGGGGAACCATGACATTGCTGTCTGGTTTGGTTGTTTGTTTTTTTAGGACAGGGTTTTTCTGCGTGCCCCTGGATGTCCTGGAATTCACTCTATAAACCAGACTGGCCTCAGACTCAAAGATCCTTTGGGATTAAAGGCCTGCGCCACCATTGCCTGGGCAGAGAATTCCTCTCTACCACTCTAGTGCACTTCCCACCAGAGCAGGGACCTTTCCTGGAATTTGTGTTCTGAACAGCCTGGATCCCAGCCATCTTGGGACCCTCTGGGCCCTGAAAACGAAGGAACAGAACTTGATCTTGGCCTCCAGCCAGAATACATGACTGGTTAGCCCTCTGGGTCTATTGTTAAGAAGCGGTGCCTCCAGGGAAGCAGAAAATGGCCCAGGCCCCATGGGAAAGATTTGAGGGCCCATATGCAGCCCTGGCTGGCAAGAGGGACACTCAGACAGCTCTACAGGCAAAGCTGTAGGGTGCTCAGGATACCATTCAGCAAGAGGGCAGGGGTGGGAGTAGGGGACAGAATGGTCCCCGGGATTCCACTGCCAACTGTAGATGTAGCCTAGGTCCTTACACAGCATACCTAAAAATGTGTGAGTGGTGTCATCCCTGGGCCAGTGGTCTTGGGTTCTATAAAAAGGCAGACTCAGCAAGACAAGGGAAGCAAGCCAGCAAGAAGGACCCCTACGTAGCCTCTGCGTCAGCTCCTGCCTCCAGGTTCCTGCCCTGCTTAAATTCCTGTCCTGACTTCCTCTAGCGATGAACTATGATCTAGAAGTGTAAGCCAAATAAACCCCTTTCTCCCCTACTTGCTTTCTGGTTATGGTGTTTATGGTCACAGCAATAAAACCCTGACTAAATAAAACCTAGTTTAGATTTTTAGTTGACGAAGTTAGATCATACGAGTTTGCTGTCTTTTGCAACTGCTCCTTTTGTTCTTCTTGGTGTCCACACAGGTAAGACCACGTTCCCAAGGGCAGCTAGCTTCCCAGGCACAGCCAGAACCAGTGAGGACAAGGCAGAGCCTGTGTGTGGTTGAGCAGACCCAGTGTTGGACTTTGCTCTCTGGCCTCCCTTGCCTTTGAACCTTCCTTCGGAGCTGATGAGGTGGCATTTGCCACCAAGCCCAGTATCTTAGGGTTTCTATGCTGTAATAGAACACAGCGACTAACAACAGCTTGAGGAGGGAAGGGTCTATTCCATTTCATACTTCTAAGTAACAGTCTGTCACTGCAGAGAGTCAGGGCATGAACCCAAGAAGGCCAAGAACCTGGATGCAAAAACTGAAGCAGAGGCCATGGAGGAACACTGTTGTTGTCTTGCTCCTTGTAGCTTGCTCAACCAGCTTTCTTATATCATTTACTAGTGATACCTTCCACCATGACCCAGGCTTGCTCACAGGCTTGCCTTTGTAGTGGGGGCATTTTCTTAACTGAGATCCTTCATCCCAAATGACTAGTGTATGTCAAGTTAACGTAAAACTTACCAAGACTCCCAGCTTCCTGAGTTCAATCCCTAGAAACCACATGGCAGAGAGAAAGACTCCACAAAGATGCCCTCAGACCTCTGCATGAGTGCCATGGCATGTTCACACCCCTCCAAATAACTTATAAATGTCATGAGCATCCTCAGAACTCTGCTTTTCCCACAGCGTTGATGCAGTACCGGGGTTGATGTTGGTTCCTAGGCCCACATAAGGCCTGTGTCTTGCTGCAACTGCCAGGGCACCTCTCTTCCTTCCAGTTGGGTGATACAGAAAGATGTCTCCGAGTGTCACTTCCGGTGACTCTCCAGCCCCAGGGCTGCTCATCTGAGAACTCTGAGCTTTCACTTTGGAATGGCATGTATGCTTCAGGAGATGTCAGGGAGCAGCCATGCCTGATGTAGACACCAAGCTCCTTTCCCTAGGGACAGCTACCTACCCTGTAGCCTGGCAGCTCCAACAGCTCTGGCATTTTAACTGTGCACAGGAAGCAGCTAGGCTTTCTGCCATGGTTAGCAGAGAGTGGCTGCCGCACCAAGTCCTCACCACAGTGACACTGTAGTGTTGCTTTCAGGACTCTCTCAGATGCTTGGTAGGGATACTCAGGAGTGTGCAGGCATGCATGCATAAACACACATAAACATGCATATGCTCATGTGCACTCACATGCAGATGCATATCCACACACACACAAGCATGCGTGTCTGGCTTTACAGATGCATAATCATGTGCCCACACAAGTATAAATCTGTCCACATGCAATACACATGTGGAAATGTACATATTCACATATACATACCTGTGCAGGTGCATGACACAGAAGCATACATTTGTCTATGTGTACACATGGAAAAACACACATTATTATACACTTTGTACACAAATGCAGGCATGCACACACATGTGCATGTACCCATGTGTGTACATATACCTGTGCATATTCTATACACAATGCATGCACATTTCATCCACACCTCTGTGCACATGCATGCATGCCTGTGTCTCTGCATATCCACTCAGCCTGTCAATCACTGATCTTCAAGGTCCCGGCAGAGGAAACACCCTGCCCATGGACAATGGTCTCATTCAGACACTAAACACTTTAGATTCTTAAAAGAAATCTTGCAAGAAGAACAGCCCTCCTGCTCCCCAAGTCCCTGCCCTGGGTGCACCTTCATGTGCTAGTCCTCTGGAGCAGTCCTTACTTCCGTGCGAGGCCTGCCTGAGACCAGAAAGGCACCAGGAACTGCTCTGGCTGGCAAAGCCAGGAGGTTTAACAGTGGGATCAGGCTCTACCTAGGAGCCCACTGTGGCTCTCAGAAATGAAACTATGATTGCCACACATGAGGATAGTCTCTGCATTGCATTCAAACTGAGAAGACAAAGAAATTCTCTTCTCTTTTAGGGTTCTTCAAAAAGCAGATATGTTGGGGCTGCAGAGATGGCTCAGCAGTTAAAAGCACTAACTGCTCTTCCAAAGGTCCTGAGTTCAATTCCTAGTAACTGCATGGTGGCTCACAACCATCTGTAATGGGATCCAATGCTCTCTTCTGGTGTGTCTGAAGACAAATACAGTGTATTCATATAAACAAATCTTTTTTTAAAAGAAGGCAGATATGTCTAACTTTTGTTTTTGTTGTCTAGACAGTCTCACCAGAGTTGGTCTGGAACTTGCTATGTAGACCAGGCTGGTCTCAAACTCTCAGAGATTCACTTGTCTCTGCTTTCGAAGTGCTAAGATAAAAAAAGATTTGCACTGCCACACTCAGCAAAAATTACATTTACTTATGTATTTACTTATGTATGGTCAAGGAGGGAGTTGTCAAGCCTAGCGGCCAGGACCCTCGCCTTTTAAGCCGTCTCTCCTGTGCCTAGTGCTTTGTTTTGTGATGGAATCCCATTAAGAGACTTGTGTGCTTGCAGCAATGTGTCCTTGCAGACTCTCTGGGCTCCTGGGGAGCTGAGTTCAAGGTGGCCTGAGGCAGAGCTAGTAGCTCCTGAATTACTCTGTCAGATCTCTGCAGCATTACACCTTAGAAATAAAGCTGTAATGAGACAAACAAACAAAGAAAAACCAACCTTACCCAGGCCTCCTCTGGCATGGGTGAGGAGGCCTCCCTGATAGTCCTGATGGTGACGCCGCCGACGCCAGCACGTCCACACACCCATGTTGCCCACCATGCTGTTTGCAAGCTCTGCCTTGCTGCCCTGTGATTTTCTCATCACCAAGGAGGCAGAATGTCTCTTCATTTTATTTCCATATTGAATTATTTTCTCATCTTTGGACAGCCACTTGCCCAGGCTGCCTTTCACTTTCTGCTGGGTTGCTTCTCATTCTCTGTGGCTTTGCAGTCAGCGAGGTGTTCTTGTGTCTCAGTCATTTGTCTTTTCTGTTGTGGACAGTGTCATCCCTGCAGAAGAGATTTGGAGTCAGTCCCTCTGTGTCTGGGGTTCTGTGTATTAAATGAAGGCTTCCCCTATACTAGGATTTCTCTGCATCGTCTTCCAATCTTTTCCTTGGCTCAAGGCTATGAAGGAGGTCTGATTTGATTCTGTCCTATCCAATGGCAGGCATGCAGCTTTAGGAGCAGACTCTGGAGCCAAGAATCTGGACTCAACCACTGACCCTGCCAAGGGCAAGGGAACAGCGGCCAGATGAAACAAATCCTGAGGCTCCATCTTGTAAATATAATGAGAGAGCCTAAGCTGAGACTGTCACTGAACAGGGGCTCAAAAACAACCACCTGAATGAACACACAGAGGCCACCACAGCTGTGGTTCAAGGAGGCTAACCTATATCTTATATTGACTACAGAACTCGGCTTTATGCTCTATGGCCACACCCTGAATGTTTTTCATCTCATCTTGGAAATGAAGCAAGGCTTGGCCTGTTTAGTACTTGGATAGGAAAACTTGGCTTTCTCATCCATGTGGTACTGGTTTGTACTGAGGAAAGATGTGAGGTCGAAGGTCATAGAGGCTTGCACCCAAGGTTCCAGGAGGCTGCTGAGGTCAGGTAGTGTGTGGTAAAGTAGAACTCACTTGCAAGGAAGCCTTGAGAGACCACTGTGTGAAACCTGAGCTGCTGTGGAGACGCCAGGGTGTTGGAGATGCCAGACCATAGGATATGAGCTGAGGGAAACTGAAAGCATAGAACAGAGATGGCCCTCAAGAGAGACTGTGTGTGCTACAGGCAGCAGAGATGGAGGTGGGTGGCTACCTTTGGACTGCAATTGATTTCATCATGAGCCTCAGGTGCCCAACATGGAGCCACAGGGTTTGGTGTCCCTGACTGCCTTTTAGATCATTGTGGTCTGATCATTCCCTGGTATGCTCCCATCCCTCTCTTTTGGAGTGAGAATGTTTATAGTATACCATTGTGTATTCCAAGCATCTCTTTCTTCCTCCTTCGCTCCCGCCCTCCCTCCCTCCCTCTCTCTTTCTCTCTCGTGTTACAGGAGTTCACAGTTAATAGATTGCTTCCAGTCTCAGATGAGACTTAAACTTTTAAAGAGTTTTGGAACTGTTAGACACCATGGGGACTCTTAGAGCTGGAATAAATTCATTTTACACCATTAGTCAGTTGTAAACCTACAGGCACCAGAGGAAGAGGTTGTATAGCTTAGAAGTGATATGTCTGGATGTCAGGTAGACAAGGAGTAGACTTGTGATGGACAATATTGATCATTACCAGGATCTAGAATTATCTAGGAGACAACTCTCTAGGCATGTCTTTGAGAGAGTCTCTAGGTTAAGTTAATTGAGGAGGGAAGACCTACCCTGAGGGTGGGCAGCAGGACTCCATGATCTGGCCAAGACTGAATAAAAAGGAGAAAGTGAACTTAGCACTGACATTATCTCTCTCAACTTCCTGACTGGATGCCATGTGACCAGCTGCCGCACCTCCTGCAACCATGTCTTCTCCATTCTGGTGGTCTGTACCCTTCATCTGTGAGCCGTAGTAAACCCTTGCACCCTTAAGTTGCTTTTGCCGGGCACTTTGTTTTCGGGATGGTTGTAGCATGAGGACTCCTGGTGTCTGCCCTGGAGCATCCTCCGTCCTCACTGTGAAATGGGGTCCAAATCCAGAGCTAGGTTTTTATCTGGTGTTTTCTTCGAGGGGTTGTGAACACACGAGCGCCTGGCCAAAAGAGAAAGACAGGGAGGTCCAGTCCAGCCATCCTGGTCTTTGTCCCAAAACCTGCAGCCTAACACTCACCTTGCATAAGGTCCAGCAACAGCCCTACCTACATGGGGTGTTCTTATCATCCTGTGTGGAGGTGTGGCTCCTAAAGATGCCTGTGGTAAGTTATTCTCTGCCAATGAAATGAGTCAGTTCAAGACAGATTAAAGACTATAAAGGCAGGTGTATCAGGAAGCAGCTCTTGAGCAAGTTCACCAACCTCAGAGGTGGGGGAGGGTCAGTGAAGTTGCCATGGGGGTGGGGGAGACAGAACAGATGGGAAGAGAAGACAAAGAGGAAAGCACTCATGCAGAGAGAAGAGACCAAAATGTCTGCATTATGTAGGGAAGAGCTTCTGGGGCAGCCCCTCAGCACAGAGGTGGCTGTCCTTAGTCAGGGTGGTGATAAAGTCATGGTTCCACCTTTTTTATCCCATAAATGAGATGGTGGCCAGCCACGTGTTGTTTGTATCTTTCCTGCTGCTGGCTGGCATCTAGCCATCTAGCCGTCTAGTCGTGTGGCCATGGGGGGGGGGGATTTGAAGTGAGCAAAGTGAGCAGGCTGCTTCCTCATGGTTCTGATGCCTAGGCCTCACATGGATGGGAAGGAGGTGGGGTGGGGGTGGGGCTAGGCAGCACCTAGAGCTGAGTTGTGCGGAGGTGCTCAGCTGCCTAAGCAGTGTTGCAGTGATGAGGGGGAGGGGGAGCGAGATCATGATTCCCAAAAAATTGGACATAGGGAGTGCAGACCAATTTGGATACAATTGTTTGGTTTGATCTAGTGGTACCCATTCTCCCAGCCTTTGCAGGAGACCTGAGAGGCCATGGAGCATATCCCACCCAATAGCCTGGGGTCTAACGGTGGTGGGCAAGCCTCAGAATTTTTCAGACTTGGGACAAACAGTTGAGATGCTCATAACCATAATTTTCAAAAGACAATAATCTTGTCTCTGCTATGGGTTGGGGGAAAAACAACAACAACAAACCTTGCTTGGTGGCCCTGACACCCAAACCTTGTAGCATAATAATAACCTACTTGGTATTAATTTTAAAAACATTAAATTGTTTACACCTGTTAGAACTTGGGTTTTGTCTTCTGAAAATTATGGCTATGACTATAGATTCAAAAGTCTTTGACCCCAAGACTCTCTGGAACAAAGACCTGGTCTTTGTTCTAGAACAGATGGACTTGCCCTGGCCAGCCAGCTCTTGACAGGGGAGACCCAGAAGGAGAGCCTGGTGCTCCAAGGCTACCCATGGAGTCCAAAAATTGAGTCAGGCAGAGAGAAGGGTGGGGAAAGGAGCGGTGCCTCTGCCCCCGCCCCCAGTCTCAGCACCAGATGATAAGTTATTCTCTGCCAGTGAAATGAGCCAATTCAAGGCAGATTAGAATATATAAAGGCAGGTTTGTTGGGAAGCAGCTCTTGGGCACACAAGAGAAGGTCAGTGAAGTTGCCATGGGGGTGGCGGGGGAGACAGAGCAAAGGGGAGAAAGAAAGTGTGCAGAGGGAGAAGCGAGACCAAAATGTCTGCATTATAGAGGATAGCCTCTGGGGTGGGGAGGCCTAGCACACTGGCTGGAAAATTCAGGACAGAGGGCAGGATGTGCCATCCATGCCCTGTGACAGGCAGGGACTGAGGGATGCTGGGAGAACCTGGAGGCCAGGTCCGCTTTGGTATGTAAAATATGCACCTCAGCTGTTTGTCCCTGGTCTGACTCCTAACACCTAGCAAACGCTTGGCCATGTTTTCCTGTACTTAGTGAGTGCCCTTCCTGTCCTTCATGCTGGGCTGTGTCCTCTTTGAACTGTTCTCTCTAGATTGATCACCTAGACGATGACTCAAGACTAAGCTCTCCAAATGGTCTTCCAGATGATCTGGTTAGGTTGGCCCTGAGGCCCAACTTGAGCTCTGTCCCAAACCAGGACAGAGCAAACCAGGATAGAGCAGCACAGAGCGGCTTGTGCTTACCGACTTGTTACTAGTCTACTACTGTACGGTTGCCCTGTGAGGACAAACAACATGGTGCTCTCATTTTCAGAAGAGAAAACAAAGACTTGGATGAAGGGACTTGCTTAGGTTACCTACCTATGCATTTAGAACCCTTGACCATCACTGAATCCCAGAGAGTCCCTGAGAGGAGCAAGCAGTTTCAGCCAGAGCTGTCAGATTTTCCTGAGAGAGCAATACTATCCCTTGCAGGCTCTGCCTTGACTTGGGGTGGAAGTTGGGGGCGTGGGCTATGAGTCTCATAAGTTGAACTCTGTGGTAGTTTGAATACGCTTGGCCTAGGGAGTGACACTATGAGGAGTGTGGCCTCGTTAGAGGAAGTGTATCACTGTGGGAGTGGGTTTTGAGTAGGAGTAGCTTTATCCTAGCGGCCTGGAAGCTAGTCTTCTGTTTGCCTTTGGAAGAAGATGTAGAAATCTCAGCTCCTCTTGCACCATGACTGCCTGGATGCTGCCATACTCTCGCCTTGATGATAATGGACTGAACCTTTGAACTATAAGCCAGCCTCAATTAAATGTTATCCTTTATAAGAGTTGCCTTGGTCACAGTGTCTGCTCACAGCAGTGGAAACCTAGGACACACTCTATGTCTTGCCTTAAGGGTAGGCTGCGGGCCTGCCATGTGAGCAACTGATTTGAGCCACAAAGCACTGAATTCTTATAGAGACAGGCAGGTCACTGGCATAGCCATCTCAAAGGAAACAGGTGACAGAGATCAACTCTGGGTCCTAGCTGCCTCCTGGCTCTCCCTCGGTCACCTAAGGAAAGAACAAGAAACAGAACAAGAAGTGGACCCCTGAATCCTGGAAGCTGGGCGAGAGCCATGTTCTTGCTCCAGTTGTCCCATCTTTACAGAATCCTCTAGGTGCCCTGCCTTGCTTGCCCCAAAGTTCTTCCCAACATGGCTGACTCCCCAAACCCTGGGCCATGCAGTGAACAGAAACACTGACATATTTCAACCACAGCACCCCTACCATGGGCACTCTTCCAAGAAACTCTGGGGGCCCTGGTCCGATCAATAGTCAATTCAAGTTCATAGGGTATGAAGTGGGTAGGCACCACTGAGGAACATGAAGGGGAGGGTGCCAGAAGGGCTGTGGGATGCCCACTCACAGTGCCTGCTCGCTCTAAGGTTGCAAGGACAGCCTACATTGTCTCTATTTCCAAAGCACAGTTGGGTGGGGGCAGGGCCAGGTCTCTGGGCTCCAGATGCAGTTCCTGGGGCCTCATGAAGTAAGCAGAGGTTTTGCACTGACCCTCCCCCAACGCTACCCCCAGATCTTGAGGAAAAAATTCAAAAGTGCCCAAAAGGTCAGGGCATCGGAGCACGCAGCTCCTAGACACCTGGTGGTTCCAGGGGGGCTTGCCAAAAGAAATAAAGCCCTGACCCCTGGCCACGTGGTTCCCCACCTGCCAGCACCTCCCCAGGCCCAGCCAGCTTGTGACTAAGAAATAACAATCAACTCCACTGATGCTATTAAGAAAATGTTATTTTTCAAGTGCTGCCAGATCCTGAAGGGTGAATCTGTGACCTGAGACACACATGAGTGTTGCCACTGGCAGCCATGGCCTGAGACAGCACTGAGCATCCGCCAGCCTCCAGAGGGAGGAAGTGCCCACACTTGTCGGCCTGCTGGTGGTCTGGGGGTGGGAGGCCCAGGGAGTACACCCACTCTTCCCAACTTGAGAATGAGAGAGTCCAAATCCTGCCTGAGGTAGATGTTCCCTTCATCTCCTGCCCTCATGGCTTACTTTGAACAAACATAGGGCAAATCCCTTCCCCTCAGGCCTTATTTGGAGAAGCTTAAGCAGGCCCCGTGGACTGGTGCTGCATACAGAAGTGTGACTGGATGCCTTTTTGGGCACTTTGCTCCTGGCCAAGCCAAGTTGGGGCACTGCTAAGTCAGGTAGTTGGGAATTGGGCTTCCTACCTACTGCGTTCTACTGTGGGTTGCCGGAAGGGAAGATTGACAGCAGGTTGTGGCTGAAAGTCGAGAGCTCTGCCGTGCCAGGGTACAAGGAGCACAGGACCCTGGTTAGGTCAGGAGCCCAGTGGACCACAGTCCCCTACTGTGCCAATGCCCACAGTCCTATCAGTTCATGGGTGCAGTTGAGTCTGGGCCTGTTCTCACTTGATGTATGTAAGCTGCTTACTGCTGCTATGCTGTAGGCAGAAGTTTCTACAGATAGCTGGGGTTTGGAGGCTGGCAAGATAAATGTCCCTAGCTTGCTGCCTCAGGAGGCTGGGAACTGGAGCCTGGGGCTCTCTGCCAGCCAGTCTCCAGATGCTTTGTCTGTTGAGGGCATGATATAGAGGGTATATGAACATGGATATAGAGGGAGAGGGAGACAGGAAAAGGCAAAGGGTGAACGGACTGCTGGCCACTGGGGACGAGACCCTCCTGGTGCGCAAAGGCTGCTCTGACCCGCGCTCTACATGTCCCATCAGTGTCTCTTGTGATTGGGGTAGGAGTCCTTGGAGTCCAGAGTCGTGAATCTCATCTGTTCTGATTTGTTGGCCCTAGAGGGCCTCTTCTTAAACTGCCTCTTGCCACTCAGCAGTGACAGCCTGAGAGGAGGCTTTGGGGGTGGAGAAGCTGGCTTCAGAACCAGAAGAAAAGCTGAGCAACTGGCCTTGGTGCCGACTGTGGGGGCGGGGAGGCTTGCCTGGCTCAGGTCCAGGAAAGAGAAGGGCGCCCATGCCAACTCAAGGAAGACCAGGGACCTTCCAGTAAACGATGTTCTGGAGTTAGCTATGACCACTTCCATCAACCCCCCCACCCCTACCCCCGCAAGCCACACGCATCCTGGGAAAAGAACCTTAAACGGGGCCCTGAGGACGCGGAAGGCGCCCCGCCCCCTCCGGGCTCCGCCCTCAGCCCCTCCCCCTGCAGGTGCTAGTCCCGCCCCCGCGGGGGGTCCCCGAGGCCCGGAGAAGGCTCCCCGGGGTCTGCGCGCGTCCGGCGAGGGCGCGGGCGGTGAGGGGGCGCTGCCGTGTGCCTGCAGACGACCCTGCGCAGGGAAAGTCGGCCGCGGGGACTTGCTCCTGGACGCTGCCCGACTCACAATGAACGACCTGGACACGGAGGTGCTGCCTTTGCCGCCACGGTACCGATTCCGTGACCTGCTTTTAGGAGACCAGCCATTCCCAAACGACGATAGGTAAGTGACGGAGCTGTCCGCGGTGCTGAGCCCCGGGCGCGCATCCTTCATCACCCCCCCACACATCCCTCACCCCCCACCCCCTACCCCCGCACCGTCCCAGCCGCTGTAACAGCGTTCTTCAACTTTCTCGGCTTCCCTGGCGACAAAGTTTTGGGTGGGCTGGGATTGGGCGCCTCTTTCTGCGGAGACCTGGAGCAGGACGTGGACCCGGATGCTAGCAGGCACTGAGGCTCTGCTGCGCAGGGGTTAGGGGGTGAATTAGGGGGCTAGTTCTGTCTCCCCGTGCACGCACGCTCTCATCCCCAACCCCAGCGCTCCACTGATTTGAGGACCAGTCAGAACCACACTCACTATGGCCGCGGAGCCCGGCAGCCAGACAGGTAGTCACCAGGGATCAGTGTCCTTCAGGCTCATTTCAGTGTGGTCACATTTTCAGAGTGAAATCGGTATGACATTCCTTCACCTCAAATTCTCCTCTGTGCTTTAAGCAGGGGTCAGCAGAATGATTCCTATGGAAACAGCTCCTAAGTGAAGGGGCTTGGCAGGAAGCTGAGAAGAAATGCCTTTTTCTGCCTTTCCCCCAAATAACTGTCTTGGTAAACACTAGTGTTCTCGCTGCCAGCCTCAGGGGAGGTGCTTTCGTATCAGTAAGGGAAGATGGTGAAGGACACTGGCAAACTAGGAAAAGCTGGCTTATGATCAGAAACTTCTACTTCTGTGCATCACCTTCTCAGGGCTATGTCACCCCCAACCCTGGACTGGGATGCAGTTTCCCCCCAGTGTAGTTCTTTGAGTTAGAACAGAAAGTACACGAGCCTGCAAATGGTCAGGACACACACTGTGCTCTTGAAACAACCAACTGCTGAAATGACTACTGGGAAAGAATCATTTTTGTGAGTGGGTCAGTGTGTGCGGGCTATGTGTACAGAGCTGGACTGCAAGCAGAGTGATCTTGATCATTGCTTTGCCACTGGGACCAATATCCTACCAGACGTCCCTGGGTGTTCAGAACCATCCATCACACAGAGCAGGGCAAAGACATGTGTGCATGTACGCCAGTGCATGTATGCACGTGCACGCACATGCACACACACACACACACACACACACACACGCTCATGCGTGTATTCCAAGTCTTCACTGATTAGAACCAGGAAGTTTGGATCCTGTGCAGACATGTCTGTTCACTTGTCTTTTGCTATGTACCCCAGGCTTACTTTGATTCATCATCCTCCTGCCTCAGCTCCTTGAGTGCTTGGATTGCAGTTGTGTGTCACTGCCCCTGGTTTAGAGGTGCTTTTAGATTTCATGCTTTCTTGTCTTTTGAACCAAGTGTTACAGTAACACACAAGCATGTCTGAGGAAGATGCCCTGGTTGTGGTCTAGTTAGCAATGTCTGCTCAGACAGAGGGAAAGATGGTTGTCTTAGCTCTGCCATCTGTAGTTGGGGACTCTTGCACTCCTGGGACCGTCACATGGCAGAGCTTGGGCTTCTGTGAATCCAATTTCCTGTGCCTGACATCTTATCTTAAGTCAGTGCCCCCTCCTTCCTGGGTGCCCGCTCCATTGGGATGTGGTGAATTCCGGGAATTAGCAGCTTCGGAAGGTTCTTCCAGTGCTTGGTAAGAAACAGCATCTGTCTCCCCAAAGTGCCTGGAGCCTGACTGGACAGATGCCAGTGACTGTGGCTGGTGTAACTGAAAGACTGCCTCCCTCCCTTCCAGGCATGGATAGTGAAGGTTCCTGTTGTCAGCCATAGGGTGGCAGCCACAGTCTGCCTGGTAACAACTGTCTTCTGCCCTGAGGGTAAGAGACTGCTTTCAGAGCAGTGGCACTTTATGCAATGCTTTTAATTGTGATACATATGAAACATAAATTTTAAAACAGTAAAAGTAAACATAATCAGAGCTGATACAACCCTTGACTCTCTGAAACCAGAACAAAACCATCCTGAAAGGTCTCTCTCCCCTTGCAAGTCACCCCATTGTCTCTAAAATTGTCTCCTGGGAGCTGCAGAAAATGAACGAGTCTGGTCTCCCATGGCCTCCAGACTCTGGCCCCTCCAAGCCCCTAGGTTCTCATCACAGGCAGGTGATACAGAAAACTGTGGGCTGAGATCTACCCCAGAGCGTCTGAGACCTGTATGTACATGGACCCAGCACAGACTTCAGGCTGAGGGTGGAGAGGAGAGGGGAGGTCACTTCTGCTGCCCGGAACCTGCCCAGTGGCCCTGCTGTCACTCTCACTGGAAGCTTTGTCCCTTCCCTCCCCTTCCTCCATAACTGTCTCCCTTTCCTTCTGCACCATTATTGGTCCTCAAAGTGAAGGATGGCACTTGGGCCCTTCTCCACAACTATGATGTTGACCCAGGCAGCTGTGCCATGTGTCTAGGAGGGCTTAGTCACGGACAGAAGGAAGGGAGGCTCTATCTGCCCTGCCTATTCCCAGAAGTTCTCTGGAGTAGCAAGCTGGGGTTCCAGGCTGCAGATGATGGGCTCCAGGAGGGTGTTGCACAGAGCCCCCACAGTCCAAGGTAGTGGACTCAGCAGGGAGTAGCTGGGGTAAGTATGTCCCAGCACAGGACAGGTTAGAGGTCTAGCATGCCCCTCCTTGCTCCCTGGCCTTGCCCCACAACTAGCTCTGCAGGGAAAAAGTGGGGGGATATACACCCCAACTCTTGAAAGGCTGTAAGCAGGCAGGAAGGGCCGTGTGGGTTTCCTGTTCTTCAGAGGAATAAAGCCACTGCTGGTGAGTCACCACAGCCTCAGAGGCCTTGACAGGGAGGCGCTCAGCCACCCACATGTGCAAATGAAGCTGCATTGCCAGTCTGGGCACTCTTGAGGACACCGAGCACTGCACACAGCCTATGAGGGCCAGAGTTGAGATCTCACCCACATTGGGGGGCCCATGTTACCCTGGATAAACTCTCACCATCTGTGCTGAGCTGAGTTCTGAGACCTTCAGGGGATGGGGGAACAGTCAGAGGGAGCTCAGTGGATCCTGTTGTATCCAAGGTTCTAGACCCCTTTCCCCTTATGACACCTTACTGTCCCAGCTACAGGAGCCCTGGGCATCTTAAGGAGGTTGGGTATCTCCACCCAGAACTACCCCTCCAAGTTTCCTGGTCTGGAGGATATAGACTCAGATTCTCCCTCTAAATGTATGAAGACCCCTGAGAGGATATCATGAGAGGCCTCAGGCTGTGGTGTTGATGGAGAGTCTGAATCTCAGAGTCTTGTCCTGGTCTGTAAGAGAAACTAAAAATTCAGTACTACCACTGGCCCTTTGTCCGCAGGATGAACAGAGCAATACCAGGCTGTTCAGAATAGCCAGCCATGGGGAGGTGGAACCTTGTAGGTCACCACTGGCTGGGTTCCAGGCAGGTGAAAGCAGGTTTGTCCCTGGATTGGTCTGCTCAGTTCAAGCCTGCGGGGAAGTCTTCAGGGGTCCAAGGTGCTGCTGCAGATGGCAGACCAGAACAGGCCCCATCTGTGCTGTCCCTAGCTCTCAGATAATGGTTCTCAGCTCACTTCTCTGAGGCAAAAGCATTGAGTATTTTCTGACAGAATCATAAAAAATGGGGAAACAGAGGGAGGGGTGCCCCCCATTGAGGACTGGGTCATGGGAGTATAGGGCCTATGGTACCTCCTTCCTGTCAGGAACTGAAGTGCATCAAGTTGCTCTTTGGGAATTGAACTAGACCCTTCTCATAAGATGCAGGCCCTCCACCCAGGTCTCCAAAGCAGAGGTTGAGGAAAGGTGCCTCGAGGGACAGCCCTGCACTCAGAACTACTCACTGAGATTGTTAATGACCATAGAGCTGGGATGGGCAGTGCTGCTGATGGGGTGGGGCTGAGCCGGGAGTGGAGAACTCCACTAGGACCATCAGCACTGCCTGACAAGTGCCCACTTAGTGCCCTCCTCCTCACTCTTGAACGAGCTTGCCCTTGGGACCAGAGCCTGGCTCCACATCCTTACCACTCCCAGAGCTTCCCACACCGTCCTTACCCCTGCCCTCGTCCTAGGCTGCCTCTTCTGCTGCGTGTTACCATTCTGAACCAGAACCCTAGGGCTCTGCCTCTACCGGGCAGCCCTGCTTGCATCCCACCCCACCCCACTCTCTGTACATCTCTACCAGGACAAGTAGTGTCCTATTTGCACCTTGAACCAGCAGCACATGCTCAGAGGGCACTGGCACCAGAGTTTGTGCATAAAGCCCTCAAGGGCAACTCTAGGGTAGGAAGTACTAAGGGCACCACTAATTCTCCTTTAGGGGTTCCTTGGACCTTGACTAGGAGATCAAGTTAACCCACATGAGAGGAGCAAGCATCCAGTATCTGAAATGAGTAGGGAGCTTTTAGGATGGAGGGTGTGGCCTGGCTTGAGCCAAGGTGATAGTGGGTGGGATATGGAGGTCATGCCTGGCCAAGCATGGAGCTACCGGCTATGAGGACTGAGGCAACCAAGGAAAGGATGGGAAATGATGGCTAGGAACACCAGAAAGAACTGGAGCATCCCCAGCACACTCTAGGCTCGAGCCGCCTAGCTGACTGGAGCCTCGTGCCTGCTAAGAACAGACTTCAAGTGAACTGATGGGACAGGAGATGGCAGACGACAGAGTAGGAGATGGTGATAGACCTGCTAGGCCCTAGAGCAGGCTGAGCGCTCCTGCCCACTGCCTGGCACTGAGTTTCTGTCCTTTGTTCCTGCCCAAGGCTTCTGAGCCCGGGGAAACATCAGGTGGCACCGTCTCCCATGGGAACTTCATTTAAAACACCATCTGAGTGCTTTCCTGGCTCTGCATAGGTTTGACTCATGAATGGGGCAGGCCTTGAGCTGCTGCCTGACTTAATCTGTACCCTTCCCTGGGCTGGGGTGCTCAGCTGAGGGTCATCGAGGTCAGAAGGGCCAGCTCGCTGGACTCCGGGAGCTCACCTGGATATCAGTGTGCTCACCATCCTTCCGTGCCCCGTGGATACCTTCTTGTGCTTTCTATATGATTGACTCAAGGCCTGGTTTCAGCAGGAAGAATGGGGATGAGGTCTGAAAGGTTCTGAAATGTTCAGGTGCTCAGGTGTCCGGAACAAGATGTAAGTTGAGACTTTTCTGATCATTGTGCAGGACCAGGGCTGGTTTCCAAGTGTCTCTACACTGAGTTGTACATGGGGATAAGCAGTTGCTCATGCCTCTACGCTTAGCTATACAGGAAGTCAGCTGATCTATTCCCTACTATACCCTGGGCTCCACAACGAGGAGCAGAGGCTGGGAGGTGAGCACTGGGGCAGAGAAGCCAGGTGACACCTTGATATAGAGTAGTCCCAGGGTTGGCTAGTTGGCTATACTTCCTCCTTCTGATATCGATGCCTGGCATGGACTCTGGGACTTGGGCCACCACCCCAGAGCTTGGAGGGTATAAACAAGCAGGACCAACAGATGGGAGGTGGGCTAGGATAAAGGGAGTAGAACACAGGGGCAATGAAAGGTGTCAGTCCAGGGTACATTTGTGAGCTAAGACAGCATGGTCATCACCTGGGGAGCACCCTGGGGCTCATGTCCCCATTCACACAAGATACCACCTTAGTTGTACACAATCAGCTGGCTAGTCTAGTCCCTTCATGTTCACCTGTCATGTCCAGAGACACCCTGAGAAGATGAATCTGGCATCACCGGGGGCTAAACTCCTCATCTCATCCTCTGAGCCAATACAGCTAGACACTTGGCCCTCAAGCCCATGTTCTATGCCCACATCCTAGTGACTCACTTGCACGACTTAAAATCAGATTCCTCCTGGATTGCTATAAAACAGAACCCAGAGAGCTGCGGTGGGCGTGGAGAGGGGTCCTCTGTGGAGTCACATAGAGGTCAGGATTAGTTGAGAGAGGGACACTGTAGTTCCTGGGGATTTCCCTGATTTCCCACACACTGTAGCCTCTTCACATGCCAGTCTGAGCTTCTCCATTTGGATGCAAACAGGAGGGCATCTTGTGTTTGCCCTTTGTCTTTGTCAGCTGTGGGCAGTCATAGGCAGGCATTGAATAATCCCCAGAAGCAGCTCCCAGCACAGCTACTTCCACAGTCTTGAAGGTCAGAAGTATCCCCCAGGTTCCTGGTGGCATCTAGAGCACGTTGACTGCTCACAAGCCAGGTGTGGTGGCTGGTCCTTGTCATTCATACTGGGGAGGCAGAAATGGAGGTTTGCCGGCCAACCAGTCTGCCTAATTGGTGAACTAACTCCAAGCCAGCCAGTGAGAGACCCTGTCATAAAGGCAGGACAATGGAGTTTCCTGAGTATGACACCAAATGGTGTCCTCTGGCCTCCGTGTGCATTCACATTTATCTACAACATATAACACACACACACACACACACAGAGAGAGAGAGAGAGAGAGAGAGAGAGAGAGAGAGAGAGAGAGAGAGAAAGAGAGGCAGAGGCAGAGGCAGAGGCAGAGAGAGATGTAAGCACTCATGTGGGCATCAGCTTCTTGGGCTTAAGGGGCTAGAGAAAGAAAAGTTATCCTGAAAGGCATCACAAGTGTCCCTATAAGAGAGAGGCAAAGGTCTGGGCTGCAGTCATTGAGACAGCACTGGCCTGATATGCAGACTTTGGGTATTTTACTTCGGGGGTGGAAGGGAGAAAGAAAATGTCAAAACATAAGCCAGAGAAGTTTAACGTAGAGATGACATGCACTGGGTCTCTCTGTATCACTCCAGGTCTCCCCTGCACTTGGCCTGTTGCAGGACATCGTCTCCACGGTTCATCCTGTGAGCCAGTTCCCCAGCAAACCCTCTCGTGTGCATATGTACTGTATGTTCTATCGTTCTCCCCTCTGGGATCCCTGACTATCACAGAAGCACATTTTCCCCCAAATTCCCCTATGAGCACCCAGTCTGCTGCTCATGAGACCTAGAATTGACCATGCCTGATCTGACCTACAGGACCAAGATAATAACGTGTGCCAATCCTAGCTGTGTGCACAGCAGTTAACTGGCAGCCTCTGGCCCTTCTGGCTTCGAGTATCTGGTGGCTTCTTCGTGGGGACTCGGCTTCTCCAGCTCATGTTCGTAAGCTGGACTCTGGGTCTGAGACCTACTGTACCAAACTTGCCTGATGTTGGCACCACCAAGATTTGCATGTTGCCTCTGGACTTGGGTATCCTCATTAGAACTGTCCAGCTGGGCCTACTGGCAGATACATTTCCCCCTTTATCACCACAGGATCACTTTAAGAACTAGCTTAGCTCCTCTTCCTCCATGCACCTAAGGACTGTGAGCCCCTTGCAAACATCTGTCACTTCCATCCTGACATTCACCAAGGATCTGGGCTATATGAGTTCATATTTCTGCATTTACCCATTTCAGCTTCAATCTGAAAGTGGCATTTGATCATCAGCAGAGAGGGCTAGTTGTGCTCCCCAAAATATAATTCCTTCCAAAGACACCCTCCACTCTTTGATCACTGTCTCTCAAAGAGATGAAGTTTAATGGTAATCCCACGCAATGGAAGAGACATCTCCTGTATTCCTCTCTCTGAGCTTATTCTGGAGCTGTGTTCACTTGTCATGGTGATGTCCCTGTGTTAGTATCACTATGCTGATCCTAGAGACCTGTGACCAAATGGGATTAAGAGCCTTGTGATGACATAGTACTTAGGAGTCTCTAGGTGGCCTGGGACCATCTAGGGTCTTCTAATGGAGAGACAAGAGGACCAGAGCAGACTCAGAGATGAATGGAAATGAAGGGAATCAGAAGGATCACTAGAAGCTTGGAAGAGGTCTCTCCTACAACTCCAGCAGGAACCAGCCATGCCAACAAATGTGGAGGCCGTGGGACCCCCGAACCCAGAGCCGTGTGATTCATACATGTTGTTGTCAGCCAATAAGCTTCTAGTTCTAGAAGCCAGATGACTTCTGTGTAGCCTATATCAGTGATTGTTTCCACTGTTGCTCAGGTTTCCCCACTCTTCTGTGACTTCCTCACTCTCTGACAATGCCCTAAGAACATCCATGCCTAAAGGTGTCCTTCTCCGGGGACCGTCTCTCCAGTGAGGATGATGTTAGGTCCGTAGTCCCAGCTCAGAGAATCTTTATTTTGAATCACAGCACCCTGCACACCCCCAGTGTTTGCTAATTATATTATTCTGTTTACTCGACAAGCTTTAAGATCATCGCAATCTGTTCTGAAGCCAGATTTTGAATAATTATCTAACACTTGCTGTAATTCCATTTGTGTGAGCTCCTGCTGACCATAGGCATCTGTTTGCCCCCTTCCATTCTGGAGCACTTCAATTTGGAATTTCTTAGAATTGTCTGCAAATAACCTTTGAGGTTATCCACCCTCCAAAAAAAGAGGTGTTTGTGCCTGTGTCATGTGTCTGCGTGCTACTCTACACCTGAGACATCTTTGTATCTGGGATTTGGGTGATATTTTTAACAGGGTGTAATAGTTCTCTGTCTCTCTTTTTCTTGCACTAGCTTTGCCTGTGACTATCATTCCCTCATACTTCTTTCCCTGAAGAAATCCCAAAGCCACCTCCTTCAGCCCTTGATAGGTACCTGTCCCCATCTTGTGTCCACAAATGTCCTTTGTCCTTCAAGCTCAGTAGACTGAGGAGGATGAGTGGCCCGATGTAATATGTTCTCTAGCTTATTTTCCTGGAATTTAGCGCACAGTTCTTCCCTTTCTGTATAGTGTGTTTCTAAATTCTATATGTATTTTAAACACTTGAGACCAGTTGGGGATTCTACCCATGGGATCCAAAGATCTGTTGGAACAGCGTTTTCCACTCTCTGATGCCTGGTCAGTATCTACCTCTGCCAAGTGATCAGAGCCATTGCCTGGTCAGTAATTCCATTTCCAGCCATCTCTTTGGATTCGAATTGATTCACTCTATGATATTGGATAGTGCCTGGGCTCCCAGGGAGGCTGAGTTGTAAAAATCTCTCTGCTTCCGTCCGTGGAGATAAGCTCTGGACGCTCAGAGCTGCTTTTATTGCGCCCTGCCCTCATTATGCTGAGAGGCGCTTCCAGCCCTGGAGGCCAGTTTCCTTCTGGCCTGGGGTTAGGTTTTGCTGATAGCTAGGCTCTTTGTCTTTAGAGTTCTTTCCCTCTCGCCTGGTGCAGTAAGTATAGTCACACTGCTGTGCACCCCCCAAGATTGTCTATCCCCTTAACGCTAAGTCCTCAGCCCCAGCCCCTGCTTCCGCCTTGTACTGCATGTTTTTATGGATCCAAGGACTCTATGGATCTAGGACTTCATAGAAACTGAGTCCCACAGGCCCTGTCCTTTTCTGAATGGCTTCTTTTCAGCACAACATCCACCTCTGTGGCAGCATGTGACAGACTTCCTCTCTGTGGAGGCTAAGTGGTGTTCTCTCCTGGACTGACTCAGCCTGTCCTTGTGGTGCACAGACACTGGGCTCTCTCACCTCCTGGCTGTTATGTGGCCACACCATTCCTTGTATTACCACACTGACTCTCCAGAACCCCAGAGGTGTGAAGGGCCATGTGTGGCCCAGCTCTGGACCTCCCTTCATTTTAGATCTTATGAAATATTCTTGTCTATGACTTCCTCGCTCTCTGGCAATACCCTAAGAACACCCCTACCTGAAGATGTCCTTCTCCAGGGACCGTCTCTCCAGTGAGGATGATGTTAGGTCCGTAGTCCCAGCTCAGAGCACCTTTATTTTGAATCACAGCACCCTGCACACTCCTGGTGTGCAGGCCATCCAGTTGGGCATGCTGTAGGGTTACATGCCCTTTCTACAGGGACAGACTGAGGGGAACGGTCTTATTGAGAGGTTCAGCTCTGATATCTCCCTAGCAATGCAAGTCAGGGCAGCTTCTTGCTGCCACCCACTTACCATCAGCAAACTGTGGAAAGAATTCTCAATGTTTATGATTTTCCCAGTTTAGCCTAAAATGGTGGCCAGGGTGAAGAGGCCAAACCTTCAAGTTATTTTTCTCTCAGGCAGGGCACCTGCATGCACGCCAGGTTCTTGTACACTGCTGTGCTCTTGGGATTTCACCTGTAGACTTGGGTGACATATTAGCTGGGTATAGTAGCTAATATGGTCTGTTCCTTTTTTTTATTTTTTATTTTTTTTTTTTTTTTTAGCCCTGGGACTGTCATCTCCTTGTTCTTAGTATCCTGCTTCTGACACTGTTGTGTAGATGTGTGTGATGCTGGTGTGTCCTGTCCTGGCTGGGGTCTCAAGAACTGGATTCTGTTCTCTTCTACATTGGTTTATCTCTTCAGGGTCTGGGAGGCTGCCCTCGAGTTGTGGTTGTTTTGTCTCCTGCTCCTGCAGGTTTCACCCATAAGGGCTCCATCCAGTTGGCTCAGAGCCTCACATTCCTCTATGTAAGGCCACTTGCAGTGTCATCTGCAGCCTGGTGCTCCTGAAAGGAGGGTCATTTACACCTTGGTTTCTATGGCGTTCATCCCATGGAGCCTTGGGGCTACAGACTATCCAAGCCTGGTACCCGGCACCTATCGTCCCTTCTTTGCCTCACTCCATAACAGGGTCTCTGACATCTGGAAACTCTCCTCTGTGCCCGGGTGCCAAGGACTACAGCACTGGACTTTGGAAGCAGAGGTGATGATTGTGCTTAAATTATACCTGCTCTGATCTATGTGATTTAGCAACAAGTGAAGCAGAGTCCCACCTGCCCCACATTCCTCACTACCACTAAGAGGTTCTTCACATGCATCAGCTTAAAGTCATGCCAGGTGAAATGTTCGACTCAGACTCATCTATTATCAGATTCTACTCAGGGAATTCAGATGGACATACGGAGACTCACTGTACTCTGTGAAAATAAGCACAGAACATCCAGTACACAAGTGACACACACGACAAAGCAAGCAGCCAGGTCTCCGTCCCCCTGTGCTCTGCAGATGTGCATCTGAGCAGCCGCGTTGCTCATGGATGCAAATGTGTTCTCTCTGAATATCCCTCCATCCCTGACACTAATTCAGCCTTCCATGCTTGCTCCTGGGTGACCATACGTTCCTGGACGTCCTTCTAGCACTTTCTGTGAGCTGCAGTCTGTATACACACCATCCTGTGTTATGCCCTGTTGTCTGTTAGTCTAACTCCCACACACTGTTGTGAATCATCCCACAACATGCCCTTAGGAAGTTTCATGGTCCCGAGAAGGGCAAAGGGGCTTCTATCTGCAGGGGCACTTGATGGGTGCAAATGCATTGTTCCTCTGTGGTCACATGAGCTGTGTTGAAGTGTAGTCAGGGGATGCTCATGTAGATATTAGCTCAGAGACTGAGGGCTGGTTTTATGAGGACTTGGAGCGGAGGCAGATAATTGGAAAAGCCATCAAGGCAGGTTTGTTGTTGTTGTTTTTATTAACACAAAGACAATTTTTTTCAAGTTTAAAAGAAAAAACCGTGGAGCAGGCCAGCTGTAAAACACCCAGCTGTTGTCCTGAGGAAGAAAATGAATGAGAGAAGGAAAAACATCATGCCATTTAAGCTGCCATGGAGGGGACGCTTGTTGCCACATGGCTGACAAGCAACCGTGTGTTGAGGACAGCGACTGTAGTGAAAGTAAGGAAGCCTAAAGCAATAAGGAAAGCATGCTTGGAAAAGAGAAAGAAATGGAGACAAATTACACTTCTCTGGATAATCCAGAATAGCAGGCCAATTTGTGGCCCTACAAGGCTGCTGTCCCAAGTTTCTGTTCTAGTTGGGGGCAGGATTCTGGGAAGAAAAAGTACAGGATCTCGTTAAGGAACTAATTATTCTACCACTCTTTAGCATGGCTTAAGGTGAGCCCACCTTTGTAGGGGGTGTCCCTTCACCGTCATTTCTCCAGCACAGTGGTAGCTCAGGGTATGGACACCCTGATGGAGCATCATTGGCCCTGATGGCGGCTCTCTACCAGAGGCAGATGCTGCAGCCGTCCCCTCCCAAAGGACTGAATCCCATGAGGACAGCTCTGAGTTGCTGTCCTGTTTTGCCAGGGTACATGGAGGCCCCGCAAGGCCAAGGATGGATGGTCCAGCCAGTGTTGAACGGATTCAAGAAAAGGAGAATAGTGAACCCCTACTTTCTGAGGCCTATAATGTTAAGTTGTGGGGGCCGGCACACTCCCTAAGCTAGAGTTAGGATCACTTGGGAGTGTAGAAGCCCACCTTCCCCTCACAGATCTCCCAGAAGGGCCCTGACAACTGGTAGGTCACAGGCGGGAAAGATTGGGCAGGTGGGGTGAGCCTGCAGTCCTGGTCTGGGTGGTCAGGAGACCCTGGGGCTGCAGCAGCTGTTCAGGACTAGTGTGTTTGAGAGCTTCCTGTACCCAGCTGCATGTCTGATCAGCCAGAATTCCAGCAGCGACACCTGGCTGCTCTTACCCACCTGTTACCTGGGTGCGTCACCTGCAGTCTTAGCTGTGAAATGATTGATCTGGGCTAGGAAAACCATATCATAGGTCTGCAGAGATATCTCCGAATCAGCCCTTCAGATGCTCTGCTCCTTATTGCTTCAGTGTAGTGGGGAAAACCACTTCATCCCTCAGCTCCTCGGTTTCCCCACTGTACACTGCTCAGGTTGTTATGGCTTTTGTTTGGTTTAGTGTGTGTGTGTGTGTGTGTGTTGGAGAGGGGTAAACTGGTGTCTGAGTCTGTTCATGTCCCTCTGTGTCCTGCATGGGTGTATGTATGCATGCGCATGTCTGTAGAGGCTGGAAACAGCCTCAGCTGTCTTCCTTGGTTTTGCCTACTTGCTTTTGTATTTCAAGACAAGGTCTCTTCCTGGGACCTGGAGCACACCAATTTGGTGAAGCCAGCTGGTCAGCAACCTCCAGGAATTCCCCTGTATCTGCTCCCCCAGCACTCAGATTTTAAGTGTGTGCTATCACCATGTCTGACTTTTTTTTTTTTTTTTTAATGTATATGTTGGGACTTGAACCCAGGTTCCATCCTTGCATCTCAAGGACTTTAACAATCCTGTGCTGTCTCCTCAGCTCCTGCTCAGGTTGTGAGCTGACACTGTGCAAGTCCCCAGGTACCTGGCACAAACTAATAAATACCCTGTATTTGGAGTTACCACACCTAAGATGGGTGCCCAGTGCAATTCAGCCATCAGTGATGGCCCTTTGAGGGCTGAACCCTGACAGCCTTGGGATAGCATTGGAGGGTGAGGACTTTAAGCATCGGCAGCAGGGAGGATGGGCACACACTTACCATCTCCCATCTGACTAGAAGAGTGGGCCCACCTCACTCGGTGAGGCCCTGAGGTGGGGCTTAGGGGATGGGTGGAGCTCTGGGCTTCCTGCCATCCTAAGCAATACATCATGGTTCCCAGGACACACAAGAGTACCCTGTGATGTGGGTACATGCCCAGCGGAGATAGCTATCTCCTCTCTCCATCAAACTTTCTCTGGAGGTGAGCTACCAGGGGCCACGTGAGCTGTCACCTATGCTACCCTTCCTGTATCCCCTCTCTTCAGCGCAATGATCATTATCACAATTACTATTACTTCTGGTAGGAGTCCGGTAAGACAGCTGTACACTGGAACTGCATCATCTCTGAGGCATCCAGGTTGGGACAAGAGGCTGGGGCCGACCTTGATGCACGGGGAGCCAAGCTGACACCCTCCCCACTCTGGACCATTCCACTGTGCTGCGCGTTGGGGGTGAAGTGTACGGTGGTTGCGCCCGGCGCCGCCCCCGCCACCGCCACCCGCGCCAAGCGCTCCCGCAGGATGGCGCGGGCCAAGCTGCCGCGCTCGCCGTCCGAGGGCAAGGCGGGTCCGGGGGACACACCAGCCGGCGCTGCAGCCCCTGAAGAGCCGCACGGGCTCAGCCCGCTACTGCCGGCCCGCGGCGGGGGCTCCGTGGGCAGCGACGTGGGCCAGAGGTAGGGACACTTGCGGGGACCAGGACCCCGCGGCTGCGCGGGAGGGGCTTCGCATCATTCGCATTTTGTTTAGCACGGGCTCTGCTCCCCCGCCTGGCGTTGCCTGTAACCGGGAGAGGGCGTCCTGGTGTCCCACCACCCCTTCCCTGAAGCCTGGCTTGGGAAGACTTAGATCCGGGGCCCCTTGCTTAGAGGTTGAACCTAGGGCCTTGCAAATATGACCTGGGCTCTGAGCCAGGTGGCCCTGGACCACAGTGCTCCAGGAAGCCCCACTCGAGTGGGTTCAGGAGAGTCACTAAGGAGAGATAAGGACTTATGAAGTGAGCAGCTGAGGCCCAGGCAGGCTCGATAGCAAACTGGCTGGGATACAGTAAAGGTACAGGAATTGCTAAGTACCTGCATAGTGGGCAACTAGGATGCAGGAGACCTTTGCAAAAGGAAGCCCACCCTTTTCATCCTCCTGCAAGCTCCAGGCAGGATGTGGTACCCCATTTCATGGATGAGGGCACTGAGGTCTCTGCAGCAGTGAATCCCTAGCCATAACCTGCTTGTGCCAAGAATCCTGCTGGCTGCAGCGGGGGAAATGAATCAGACCTGGCCTGGTGTGGGCACATCGTGAGCGCGAAGCCTGTTCTGCTAGCGGCTGCAACAGGACTGAATGGAGCAGGCCAGTCAACTTCCTGAGCACTGGCTTTTAAGGATGAACAAGAATTGGCAGGGCTTTCTGGACAGAGGGATGGTGAAACCCCTGAGTGGGAGTCCGGTGCTGGGTCAAGCCTGATGGTTTGGCAGTAGCTTGGCACAACAGATGGCTGGCCTAAGTCGATCACAGCGCCCCCTTCTTCCCTTGCCTACCCCATTTGCACCATTTTCTTGGTTCTCACACAGCAAGGCTGCTGCTACCCTGTTCCCATTTGCCAGAAATGGCTCTTGAGGAGCCTCCCACAGCTGATGGGCAGCTCAGGCAGGAGGATAGTTAGTACTGCTCAGAGGTCTGGGGATGGATCCTTCTTGGCTGCTTCTTCTTCTTCTCCTTCTCCTTCTCTTTCTCCTCCCTCCTCCCTCCTCCCTCCTCCCTCTCCCTCCTCCCTCTCCCTCTCCCTCTCCCTCTCCCTCTCCCTCTCCCTCTCCCTCTCCCTCTCCCTCTCCCTCTCCCTCTCCCTCTCCCTCTCCCTCTCCCTCTCCCTCTCCCTCTCCCTCTCCCTCTCCCTCTTTTGTTTTTTGTTCTTTTGGTTTTTGGTTTTTCGAGACAGGGTTTTCTCTGTGTAGCCCTGGCTGTCCTGGAACTCACTCTGAAGACCAGGCTGGCCTCGAACTCAGAAATCTGCCTGCCTCTGCCTCCCAAGTGCTGGGATTAAAGGCGTGTGCCACCACTGCCCGGCTTCCTCTCCCTCTTCTTAATGGACACGGTGGGCCAGTAATCCCAGAAGCTCCCTCCCCAGCCAATCTGGCCCCATGAGAGATGGGCTGCAGGCATGGCAATTTTGCCCAGGCTTCATCTGAGCCCAGAGTACACACACAGCTGTAGCCACCTCTTCCAGGAAGCCCTCTCCCACTTGCATCTCTGCATGTGGCTGCCCTTGATCCTGTAGCCCACGAGCTGTGCTGCTGGCCCTTTAACAAGGATAGCCTCTCTCCCCTATATGCAGGGTCCTTGCCAACCTCCTTCTGTAGAGCAGAGAGAAGGGAGCTGCCTACCCAGCTGGGCCCAGGCAGCACCTGGGCCTGCAGCTGGCATCTTAACACCTGCTGTGGTGAGCAGTTGGGAGCCAAGGCAGATCCCGGCTGAGGAGGATGAGGCAGACTGTTCAAGTTTCCAGGCAAAATCATGGCCTGTGACTTGTCTTTGCCCTATTCTATGTCTGGACTGCTGCCCAGAAAAGTCAGAGCCTGCAGCCTCTCCACCACTAGGAAGGCAGCAAGGTGGAAAAGTATCTTCACAGCCCCACGCATGTCCACAGTGGTGGTGTGACTCTGTCCACATAGTTCCTGAAACACTGTGCTTTCTTACAAGTACAACAGGCTTGGGCCCTCTCACCCCACCCAACCTGAACTCTCGTTCTCCATCCCCCACTGAGGCTTAGAATGGTTGAGAAATGTAAGCTGGGGAGAAGGGAATCTATTTCAAAGTTTGGGAACCTAGAAAGGGCTGGGCCATTAGCAAACCTCTCAATGTGTCAGGTGCAAGGGCTCCTTCTAGCTCCTGGATCCACTTGACTTGGGCCCCCGAGGAGTCCTTCCCACCTGTACTCTCTGTGGACTCCCCCTCAACCCCATCTGCTTCCTCAGGGACTGGCTGAGCCAATCAGGGATGTAAGGAAGTTGTATGCCCAAGAAGAAGGAGCTGGAAGGTCAGGGCGTGAGGCCAAGCCTCTGCAGAGCAGGTCAGAGGCCACACCTGAGCTGTGCCCATGGGGCTGGGATTGGAGAGGTTGTCCCTACTGGCATATATTGGGAATCTCTAGCGGCTCCGAATGATGCTAGTGTATTTCATAGTCAGTAACAGGATCAAGAGAGTAGGTGTCCTGGGATGCTATGGTGACTATGTTATGGGTAGAATGCTACAAAAAGACCCTGGGAACAGAATTTTGGCAGCCTGGGCTAGCGGAGTCTCCATATCCCAGGAAGAGGGAGGGGCTTGAGGTTCCCACAGACATTGTCATGGGAATCTCAGGATCGGGAATCATCTGTCCTTTGACATCCCTGGGGTCTTAACGTAGAGGTGTAGAGGTGGGGAGAGCCGAGGGCGCCGATGCGGACTTGGGGCAGGGCCTGATGGATGCAAAGGCTTCACTCGGTCTAGGCCCTCTTTCCATCTCTAACAAGGCTCCAGAGAATAGCCGTTAGCATTGCTGTGTCCTCACAGGGTCTCCACTGGAGCCACCCCTTTGAGCCTGGCATAGTGACACTCTCAATGTACTGGGGACAGAGCTCAGGAGTAGAGGCTGGGGCGGGGGTGCCAGGAATCCCCCTCCCCAGTGGCACCCCAGCCTGCTTCTGACCTGGCTAGTCCTGAGGATTAAGGTCCCTACCTCCTGGCTTTGTGACCAACACCCAGGACTGTCTGTGTCTTCAGCCTTCTCACGGCCAACATGTATCTGCCTGGACCTGCACGCCAAGACCCCATCTTAACACCTCCTGACATCTACGTCCTTACCATTCTCCATCTTAGTGGGTCATGGCTTCACACTCCGGCCAAGTCTACCAACAGCCAGCCAGACTCCCTGTCCACACTCCCGTTCCCAGGATCTGCCCCTGACCATCATATGCCAGTGAGTCCCCCATGCCCCTCACAAAGGCCAGGGCAGCTTCTCAGGCTCGTACACTGTCTTGATGTTCTCCCGGGAAGGCTCCAGCTATCAGTCCAGTTGCAGGGAGCAGAGTCTCTCCCCCTCCCCAGCTGCACTCACCCAAGTATTCTTGGGCTTAGGAGATGATTCCCCTGGATCTTCCTTGCTGGGACTTTCTTGTCCTCCATGTCTAGAACCTCATGGTCCCCACAATATTCCAGGACCTTGGGTCCTCCCCTGACCACCAAGTGGCTCCTCTGAACAGCCTCCATACAGCCAGCACCCCTCACCCTTCCCAGACTCCCTGGTGCCTCACTCCCTACTCTGACAGGTGGACACACCCAGGGACCAGGAGGGGCTGCCTACTAGAATATGAAGCAGGATCCTGGCTCACAGAGGTCCCAATGGAGGTTGTACAGGGTGCCACCTGAGGTCTGTAGTGACCTTTGATGAATTCTTGTTTCCTCTCTTGGAAGATAGTTGCTTTGAAAATGGAGAGGGGCTCCACTGAAGTCCTTGGTTGGAGGGCTGACCCAGACTGCACACAGTCAACACTCAACACAGGCTGGTACTGCAGAATTCCTGATGCCCCTTCTTCATGGCCGGGTAGTCTAGGAAAACTCAAGATCAGGTTGTCTGGAGCTGGCCAGGTCCATTCCTCTGTCACCCAAGAAGCATCAGCTCCAAGTAGGAAACCAAGGGAGAGGCCATCCAAGGTTTACTGTGCCCAAATGTGACCCTGGATAGGAACTGCTCAGCTGGCTTCAGCTTCCTCAGTTACAGTGTTACTGTAAGGGTCACTGCTGGACACAGAGTCACAAAGATGCCTGAGGTAGGCTTAACACTGGATGAGAGAGAGGCAGATCCTTATCTCTTGACTAAAAGCAGGATCCTGTCCTCCCTGTGGCTGCCACTCCCTCTGGCCAGAATCCAGGGCCTGCATGTGCCAGCACCTGCAGTCTCTGCTGCTTTCTCCAACACAGAGGGGTAGGCCTGGCTTCCACCTGCCTTGCATGCTAGGCTGCCTGCCCTGACAATACCTATCATGCCTGGGGCTCCACAGATCACAGGTATGGGGACTTCAGGTATACCCCATTACTCTGAGATTCTGCCTGGAGCCCCAATATGGTCTTGGGACCTCATCCACCTTCTATGTTGATGTGTCCACTCTGTCTCCAGGCTTCATGTGGAAGATTTCAGCCTGGACTCTTCCCTTTCTCAGTAAGTGCTTCTTCACAGGGGAGGGACTGTCTCAGGGACAGATGGGTCCTCATGCCCTGAGAACCAGGCCCATGAGGAAAGCTACTCTTGTTCATTACCTTGGGCCACCAGCCAGCCAGGAACATGACAGTGTTGGTCAGAACTTTCAAGGACCAGCATGTGTTTCTTTTTCTGGGGTCTGGGGCTGAAGGCAAAGAGATTAATGGTCCTCTTGGAAAGAATCTGTGGACGGGAAATGGGCTCTCCAGGGGTGGGTGTCTGGTTTTAGTTACTTTTCTATTGCTGTAATAAAACACCACCACCAGGGCAACTTAAAGGAGAAAGAGTTGACTGGGCGAGTCCATGGCTATCGTGGTGGGGAACAGGCAGGCAGGCATGGTGCTGAGGCAGTAGATGAGAGCTTGTATCTTATGTTCAAGCATGAAGCAGAGAGAGCTAACTGGGAATGACATGGGCTTTTGAAACCCCAAAGCCTGCCCCCTGTAACACACCTCCTTCAACAATTTCAACAAGGCCATACCTCCCACCTTCCCAAACTGTTGGTGACTGGGACAAGGCATTCAAGTATGTGAGTCTACGCAGGTTCCTGGTGTTGATTTAAGTCCCTTCTTCATGGCAGAGTAGTCTAGGGAAACTCAAGGTCGGGTTACCTGGAACTGGCCAGGTACAGCCATTCTTTTTTTTTTTTAATTTATTTTTATTGGATATTATATTTACATTTCAGATTTTACCCCCTTATCCCCCTTCCCCCACCACCCAGGAACCTCCTATCTCAACCCCCCTCCTCATGCTTCTATGAGGATATGCACCCACCTACCCCCCCACTCCCACCTCCCCACCCTCGAATTCTCCCCCACATTCAAACCACCATAGTGCCTGAAGCCAGTGGCGTCCAGACCTTCAGCCTGATGACAGGATGCAGGTATGCCACCATGCCTGCATGGCCACAGTGTTCATGTATCCCAGAGCACACAGCCTAGCTCTTTTCTGCTTCCTATGTGCGTTGATGTCTCCAAGGGCCCAGTGCTGCTCTACTGGGTACCTCTCCATCTTCAGCTAAGAGTTAGGCCATGTGACAAAGACTTTGAGACTGGGGCAGCCAGAGCCCCTCAAGGAAGCCTGTTGTGGCTTGCTCCTGGGACCCAGATCCACCACTGTCAGAGTGGTCTCCAAGTAGGGTCTCGTCCGGCATTTCCATTGATGAAGGGGATTGGTAACCAGCATTTGCTCAGTGTTTCCAGCTACTGGCAGTTTGGGGTGCTTCCCTGCCACTGTGGTTCAGCCTATTATGACCCTGTAGCTGTGGGCTAGGTAGCTGGGGCCACAGTCTACACCTCCATCTCCTTGTTCAGGGCCCTGTGGTGCAGTAAAAAACAGGCGTGGACAGAGGTAACCACCGCGTGCAGTGCTCTGAGGAGCACTGGGCCTCAGTGCACCTGAGGGCCTCAGTGCACCTGAGGAGCTGGGCCTCAGACCTGGTAACAGTAGGAAGCAAGAACCTGTCTGTGGCTGCCTGTATCATAGGCTCCTCAGAGAGTCCCTGGGTCCAAAGAAAGCTGCCTTGCCAGGAAAGTTAGTGTTAGTTTGAGAAGCCAGTACCCTTTTCCCAGGCCACACTGGATCTCTTCTCTCAGTTTCCCAGGTGGACCTTGAAGACCCATACCTGGCTAGCCCAACTCTGCTGCCTGCCCCCAGGCTGTATAGGGCTGAAGCCTGAAGCATTCTAAGGGGCCTTTCTAGGGAGCCATAGTCCCCAAGGATGATCCAGAGCCACAGGAATGTGCTACAGATAGATTTCCACTGGACTCCCCTGAGGATTATGAAGGCTTGGGGTTGTAGGAGCATCAGGTCTCTTTCCACTCGGCCAGCCCTCTGAAGATGCAGGGAGGAGCAGGTTTGAGTTGCCCCTGGGAGCCTGTTATTGGGCCCTTCTTACCCACTTACCAAAGCAGCCAGTACCATAACTGTGCTCTCTAGCCCCGCACCAAGGTGGGTCATGTATTTTACTCTGGCTCAGACTGGTGGTTGGGCCTATGCCTACCCAAGGTCTGTGGGCATGGCTGGTGTGTGTGCAGCCAGTCTGTGAGTTTTCAGTGTGATGTACTGAATGATCTAGGCCTGAGATGGCTTTCTGGTTGCGTTGACTTTGACCCCATGGGGTGCTGCTGGTCCTGGACCCCATACCCATCCTCTCTCTGAGCTCAATCCCAAGGGACACAGTGGGATACATCTTACCTTCACCATTAATAAAATACTTGCCTCTGTCAGGTACTCTGTGATACTGGGGATAGGGAGCATCATTGTTCCCAGTGAGGAAGCTAAAGTCAGGCAAGAGGCAGAGCCTGCATCTCTCCAGTTTCCCAGTGGCCACGGGCTCTCCATCCTTACACTCTGTGACTCCCAGGAGCTTCATGTGTCCCACTGTGTCCCTTGGGAATGAGCTCAGAGAAAGGATGGGCATGGGGCCTGGGACCAGCAGCACACCATGGGGTCAAAGTCAATGTAACCAGAAAGCCATCAAAAGGCCTAGATCATATAGGTCCAAAGGTGTCTGTGAGCAGAGGCTGTAAGAAGTACAGGCCATCCATAAACTCCCTCTGCTCTCACAGGGCTGTGCCCTGTGTCTTCATCTATGGCAGATCAAACCTGGTGTCTTAAACATAGGTTGGAGTAAAATGGATGGTTTTAATCCCTGCTTTGTGTGGTGCTAGAGGAAGTGGGTGGCCACAGGTCATTAAAATTTAAAAGTAAAAAAGAATTCATTGATTTCTCGGGCATTATACAGCTCTGACTTCAAGGGAGGCAGGCAGGCCTGTGGCTCCTCCTGGAAGACACCTTCAGCCGTGGGTGGGCACTACCCACAAAACACCTGGGGCCATCCATACAAATGGGTGTTGTCAGCCTAATAGGCAGCCCTGCTGGGAGGTGGTGGTGTTCTGCTCATGGGTGGCATTAGTCAGGGTCAGCCTGGTCCGGGGAGGATGCCATTAGCCAGGTCAGCTTTCTGGAGCTGGGCGAGGATGCCAACAGGGGCAGTGTTGAGTGTCACAAGCCGTTCAGTGAGCAGCACAGGGCCTGGCGGCTTCTTGGTCTTTACAGGCTGCTGAGTTTTCTGATCTCAAGATGCTGCTGGGAAGATGACAAGAAAGACGGGAGGCCTCAAGGGCCCAGGACCCCGGAAAGTGAAGGTGGAAGTGACCATGGGCATGGTGGAGAGCTGGGCACTCAAGAGACCTAGGGGCCGTGGTCAGACATGTGGAAAGCAGCAGGGGACAACCAACAAGAATGTCCCATGAGAATGTCTAGTGAGATGGGGCAGCAGAGTACAGGAACAGAGGGAGGGCCAGGGTTCTGTCCTTCCCCAGATGGGGTTCCCTGTGGTTGGAGAGGAAACATTGGTGGGTCAGCCATGGATAAGTCTGCCCAAGGGAAGTGTGTGAGTCCACAGTGAATAGCCACCCCAGCCACTGGGGGCACACCCATGGCAGGTAGAATTTGGTGCCTTGATCTGGCAGATTGTAGAAGACTCCTGTGACCATCCCTGTTTAGGGACGGCATGGGAGTAAGCCAAAGATGGGGGAGAGGAACCACAGTGGGCAGAAAGGCTGTGGTCTAGGCCCTAAGGGAGATGGAGACAGGCTGCCACCTTTGCCTAGCAAAAATCTTGGCCACCTGCTGAGGGCCCTGTGGGGCTGAGCAGGTGAGAAGAGCTTTATTGAGGCCTTTATTATAGAGGAGGTGGGTGGACAGGAGAGGGGTTCATGAGCTCCTTACATGCTTTTAGGACACAGGTGACCCCTCAGGCCCCGTGACAGTGACTTCTCTGCCCCCATCCCCATCCAGCCTGTCTACCTTGCCTCAGGCACCTTCAAAGAGAAAGTTGCACAGCTGACTCTCCAGAGTCACTCAAGTACAGTGTCCTATCTGGCCTCCAGCTCCTAGCACCGAATTAAAAAAATAAATTGTGCTGCCATATAGGGTATAGTTTTGCACTAGATATAGCCTGGTACACCAGGGCACTGTGGGGACACGGTGGTGTATTCTGGATAAAGTGGGGTGCAGAGATGTGTTGTGGCATGGTGGGTGTGCTGGACAATGTGGGGCATGAAGCTTGCTGGTGTACAGTGTAGTTTGTGGGGCATGCAGGGATATATGCTGGGATAGAAGGGTGTATTGAGGGACAGTGAGGTGCTTGGTAAAGTGAGGTTCAGAAGTATAGTGGGATACGCTGAGGTACACAAGCCATTAGCACTGGGCTGGCCCCTACTTGCCTACGGGAAGCTTGGCTTGCTGTGAGGTCCAGGGTAGATCAAGTCATGGTCCTGCACCAATGGTACCTTGTCCCAAGCAAGATGACCAGGCCCTTGAACACTTAGGGAATTCTGTGACCAGCAGAGCCGCTGTGACCTGGGCCCCTCCCCAGCCAGGGACAGGACATCAGAGCAAGGCTGCTGAGCACACCAGGCTTTAGGGTATGCTGACTGGTGTTTTAACAATATTTTATTATACTTTATATATATACTTTTTTTATATATATACTTTTTTTTTGGCATGTGCTTGTTGGGACAGGCATGTACCATACCATGCATGTGAAGATTGGTGCAGCTCTCTCCACCATGTTGGGACCTGGGGTCAAACTCAGGTCTCTGATAGCGACTAGTTAAAACACTTTGGGGGCTGTTGGAATAGTCAGTGCTAGCCAGGCACTGACATTAAACCCTCCAACTGTCTTGACAGAGCCAGTACCTGATGAGAGGAAAGCAGTGTTAGGATCTACATGCTCCCCCTGGGTTTGGTGCCCCCTTCCCCAGGAGACGGTAACAGTGAGTGGGAAATAGCAGAAACAAGTCAGCTGATGTTTGTCTCCTGTGCCTACAGAGAGGCAGCAACCTCTTCTTGGAGGGTCCTTCCAGGCAGCAAAACAAGCCTGCAGGGCACCCTGTCCCTCTACCCTCTGAGTTGTGACCCTACACTGCCCTATGGTCCCTGGTGCTGTGTTCCATCTCATTACATCCTGGGGACATTGCAGCCTGTTGGGGAGGATGTTCTGATAGGAGCCCTGTGTCCGTCACAGTGAGCCTTGGTCCACTCAAGGATACATGATTGCCCCAGTTCACAGGGAAAAATGCTGCAAGCTGGCCACACCTGCTACAGGAGTCCAGGCTCCAAACTCGAACTCCTCCCATTCTTCCTATATCAGCACTGATGTTTCGTCTCCAGCTTCAGAATGGGTTGGGTAGGGCAGGGCCACATCTGAGGCTGGGGGATTGAGAACAGAGGCTTATCTTCCCTTAGCCACAGTTATTCTCAGTGAACACACGACTCTTCCTGGGTGTGGCACTGGGGCATCAGTGAACAGTGAAGAACTCACTCTCTATTTACACTGGGTGATCTTAGGACCTCAGAGAGCGTGGGTGTGGCCACACCTCAGAGGCTGGCCTGCGTGTGGTGCCATGGGCAGTGGAGGATGGAGTATAGAAGGCTGATGACCAGGCCCACAGGATGGGAAGAGGGACAGTTTACAGATGATTTCTTCCTCCTGACCCTCCTGACCATCCTCCAGATATGATTACAGGCCTCAGAACACAAACCCCAGAGGTCACCAGACGTAATGACTGTGAGTTCCTGTTTAGGAGCTTTTACATTTATTAAGATTTGAGCACCCAATGCCCAGAGCACTGTGGCTGCTGTAGCCGGGATCTCCTTAGGGCCTGGAGGGCTCTGGATGTTGAGCAGATAGTACACCAGTGGCTGCAGGTGTACTCAGGGGAGGCTTTGGGAGGACCATTTGGCTGCATCAGAAACAGACCTTGATGGTCCAAAGTAGGGACATTGTCCCTCCCAAGTTCCTCTCTGCTCATGTGGTTTGAAAGAACTCAGTTGGGCTTGGGGCTCGGCTCCTGGCTTGAGGGTCCAGCTCCTGCCTTGGGCCTGAACGCCCTGACCCTAAGCCCAGGCTTCCTCTCCTCCCTCAGGGTTCAGGTGGAGTTCTATGTCAATGAGAACACCTTCAAAGAACGGCTCAAACTGTTCTTCATCAAAAACCAAAGATCCAGTGAGTCAGGGGCCTGGCATGCTCTGGGTGGAGGGGATGGGCAGGGACTGGCAGTTCAGGAAGAGGTCCCAACTATGTGGGCAGAGGGAAAAGGTCACCTGGGCATCCCAGGGAAGCCCAGCATGTTGAGACATGGCCCCCATGCTGGACCCTGAGCTGAACTGGGCTAGGTTGTCCACAGAAGCCAGCTGAGTCACCTCCCCTCTGTCACTCCAGACCCCCTAGGGATCCCCAACTCCATGCTTCCCCTCCTCCTTCCCAACTTTAAGCTTGACCACTCTGGACCTACCTGGGATGCAAGAAGGGGCTTGGAGGTAAGGCTATGGCTCCACGTCCCCTAAATCGAATCCCATGAGTGAAGTGGTCTTAGAAAATCCCCTGTACCCTAATGCCCTGCATCCCCAAGCCTCTGCACTGAAAGCCTCAGTGCCTTTTCTACAGTGGTCAGATGGGTCTGGCAGGGGGAGGTTAGTATAGATACATCTGTCCTCTGCATCTAGAATACAAGTGGAGGTGTCTATGGGGGAACCACTTCAGGAGGGAGCTGTTGAGAGCCCCCAGCAGAGGGGGCGGGCATGCTCCTTGATGCTCCTGCCCTGATGTGCCTCTCCTAACAGGCCTGAGGATCCGGCTGTTCAACTTCTCCCTCAAGCTCCTCACCTGCCTGCTGTATATCGTCCGTGTCCTGCTCGACAACCCAGACCAGGGCATCGGATGGTGGGTGACCTGTAGGGCTGGGGCTGGGGTCCTGAGGCTGAGCCTTCCCATTGAGTTCCACTGGCATTACAGGAATCTGTATGGGAGACTTGTGAGCAGCACCTCACCAGACTCCCAAGAAGCCCTGTCACAAGAGCCTTGTGGGTCTTCCCTTCTCCCAGTATGACCTTGTCCCCAAGTCATGCCTAGGGCCACTCAGTCTAGCCCAGGATGGTAACTGGGTTGGTGTGAAGATAGGGTACCAGGGTAGAGCTGTGCTTGCAGCCACCGTGTGTTTCAACCACCTGGAGGAAGAGGTGTCTGCTAGCAAGTGTCCGTATAGGAGCCCAGCTGATGAGGCTGACAGTTCTTCCTCTGAAGTTTTCTCTCTGGTCCTCCCACTGCCCTGCCTGCTGTGAGATGCTATGCTGTTTCCCAGCCCATATCCTGTCCGGTGCCATTGTCTTCCCTGAAAGCCGCCGGCCTCCCTGTGCCTGGGGATGCCTGGGGATGCCTTAGCATGCTTCTGGCTCATCCCTGGGCTGATCCAGACTGCCCTCGCTGCCAGGATTGTCCTGAATTGTGTCCTGTGGGGCTTGGAAGCTGGGTCCTGGACCACCTGTATGCTTGTCTCTCCTGCTTCCTACCCTGTTCCTTCTATTTTCTCTATTCTGTGCTGAGGTGACACCCCTCCCCAAATCTGAGTTCTGCATCCCTCACCTCTTGGTTTCCCTCATCCCTCTGGGGATGCTGTGCTTGACCCTTCCCTTTGCTGGTTACTTCCACTGAGTCCTGTTTTTTTGAGCTCCTTTGGCCTCTGATTTGCATACCAGCAGATCTGACAAGTGAGCTCAGATGCCAAAGGACTCCTTAGTCAGAGCTTGGGGTTTGAGTGCCTGAGCTGCTGGGGTCCCATAAATCTCCAGGCAGGAGGCTGGATGCTGGAGCCTGTGTGCAAAGTTTTACTGAATTCCTTTCTTCATTTGTTGTCCACTTTCAGAACAGAAACCGTCACAGGCTATTGAGAACAAACCTTTTATTACTGTCCAGGTCAGAGGATGGAAGAGTCTCTATAGTTGTTTGAGGACAAACAGAGGTTATAGCTGACTCAAAACACTTTTCTGGGTCTGTTTCACCTTTTCCAAGTCCAAAAGCTCAGGACTTCTGTGTCCACCTCCCTAGAGAACCCAAGTCCATCATGTCTGTCACTAGCAGGGATAGTAGGGGTGGGTAGTTGATGAATATTTAGGTGGTGGATGGATAAATGAATGATGGACAGTATACAGCTGGATGAGTAGATGGTTGGGTGGATAGATGCGTGGGTAGTTGGATAGCTAGGAGGCGGGATGCAGAGTAGGTGTCGGACAAGAGGATGCATCAATAGATGGATACATGAATTACAGATCAGATGATGATGGGTAGATGGATGCATGGACCATAGATGAGGTGAAGGATGGATAGGTGAGTGATTGATGATGAAAGGTAAGTAGATAGATGGAGAAGACGGTGAGAGAGAGGGTCGGTGCATAGCTCAAAGACTTCTTTGGGTGCTGAGGAGTCTAACAGCCCCAATAAGGCTTGGGTAAAAAGTAGGTCCATGCAAGAGGAGAGGCTAGGAGCTGCCCCCTTCTGGGTTCTGTGAGCAGCAAGGTCCCAGTGGTAACTGAGCCTGGTGCTGGTTCTGGACTGGAACAGAACTAGCATATTGGCAATGCCCTGCTTCTTCTCATCAGTTGGTTCCAAGATGCTTGGATATGCTTATCTTCAAGTGGTTTGGGGATGGCCATTACTGATGCTTCTCCTTAAGCTAGGAACATTCTTTGGGGCTCTCAGGAACTATCCAGGCTTGTCCAGGGAGCTCTGACCTCCAGAGGGCGTAAGAGTTCACACTAGGACTTCTGTGGTTGTGCGGGGTGGCCCTCCCTGGAGCTTGTTGTCCTCAACCCCCCCCCCCCCCCAGAGCAGTACCACACTGCAGGGCCCAGATCTCCAGTCGGGGATGTGTTCTCTATCCTTCTTGGTTAGAGGGCCTCCCTACATGGTCACTGCATGCCAGGGAGGCTCCTTACATGTTAGAGCACCAGTTCCAATTGAGGCATATGGTGGGCCCTGCGTGAGAAAATGGGGTCCTTTCCTTTCACCCTGAGCACATGGTATTAGCCCTGGAAGTCTGTGGCTGGGCCAGTGCTTTTGTCTCTTCACAGCTGGGGCTGCACGAAGTATAACTACACTTTCAATGGCTCGTCCTCTGAGTTCCACTGGTGAGTTTGCTCCCGGCTCCCATTTGTCAGGCCACACTGGGCCAGGGTGAGAGCTCAACCGTCCAGCTCTAGTGGAGCCAATGCCCAGTCTCAGTCTGAGGTCCATCCAGTTCTCTGGGACATGCTCAGCAGCACCCTAGCACACTGGCTGAAGCCAGCCGCTGCGGCTGCTCTCCTGCTCTCTGTCTGAGGGGCAGACTTAGAAGTGAACAGTCAGGTCCTCCACTCACCCTCCACATCTGGCCACTGGGCTCTCACTACCTTGGTGACATTCTTCTGAAGCCTGAAGAGGAAATGCCCTGGCAGTTGTAACCCTGTCCGGGGCTCACCTCACATCTTTTCCTAGGGCTCCCATCCTGTGGGTGGAGAGGAAAATGGCACTGTGGGTGATCCAGGTGAGTCCCAACCCAGCTCTCCTTGCGCAGTAAGACTGCTCCTATGGGCTCAGTAAGGAGAGGGCTCAGGTTAAGAGAGCCAAGGTCCCATGTTCAGTGAGCAGGGGACTCAGGCCCACTAAGTAAACAGACTTAGGCTCAGTAAGGCCTAACAACTCTTACTCTGATTTTCCCAGAGACTTCTGAGAGCATACTACTCCCCTTCATCGCTTTCTAGGTTAGAACCTGTCCTTCCTGCTGTCTGTCTTTACCTAATCCCATCCTAACTATCTTCCTTTAAACTAGAAGTGGGGGTCAGTAACTCAGGTGAGCTTCTGAGAGGTCTTCCCCAGCTCTGTCTCAGTCCTATGGGTCCCCAGCCTGTAGGATCCTGTAGGACTCACAGAAGCCTGTAGTGAGGCTCCATCCCTACACAGGGCCCAAGGAGTACTGCCAACTAAGCTCCACCCCCTCACCACTGGCTCCACCTCCTGAGGTTCCCCACCCCTCCTGCCTCATCTGTCCTGATGGTCCACAGGGTGCCTCAAAATGGCAGGGACAGAGTCTGGACTGCCCTCTACCCTAGCCAGGGCCTAGAGCAGTTACTGCAGTTAAGCCTTCAAGTCTTTCTAATCAAGACCATCTTACTTCAGCATCAAGGATACAGGCAGCCCTGTACGCGCGTGCGCACACACGGACACATGCACACATGCACAAATACATGTGAGTACACACACAGAGACACACACTCACACACATGCATGCATGTACACATACAGACACATGCATGTGAGCACACATGTATACCCAGCTTTCTTAGGACTTTGTTTTCTGAGTCCCTCATAGGTCCGGCCCTGTTCCCAGATCTGCTCCAAGTCTCTTTGCTTTTCTTCACTCAGGTCATTGTGGCCACAATAAGCTTCTTAGAGACCATGCTCCTCATTTACCTCAGCTACAAAGTGAGTCCCTCCCTGTGCCCACCCTGCCCTGAGTCCCAATCCCCATGAATCCCTAATTCAAAGACTGTCCACTCCCAAACTCCCAGCCCCCTTTCCTGACCCTGACTGCCCTATGGTCCTGCACCTCCCCCCACCCACCCACCCCCGACTCTGAAGTCCCTCTGTTCCCCAGGGCAACATCTGGGAGCAGATCTTCCATGTGTCTTTTGTCTTGGAGATGATCAACACACTGCCCTTCATCATCACGGTGGGTGAGCCCCAGCCCCAAGTTCTGCTCCCCAAACCCCGCCTGACCTCTCCCCCACACACCACAGGTCTTCTGGCCACCTCTTCGGAACCTGTTCATCCCTGTGTTTCTCAACTGCTGGCTGGCCAAGCATGCGCTGGAGAACATGATCGTAAGTGCGGTCCGGCCCTTGCCATCTCCAGGAGAACACTTTTCCCACCTGCTAGCTGCACCAGGCAGTGGCCCAGAGAGTGCATTCCAGTCCAGCCTTGAGCTTCCTCTTTCTGTGGAGACAGCTTTTCCAGGGCTAAGAAGCTGGGACAGGGTGTACGGGTGTGAGCAAGCAGGACCAGAGCTGGGCCACAGAACCAGCACCAGGAGAATGCAGGTTCCAACTACCCCTGTAGCTAGGCTCTGTTGGTTGTCCAAGGTTACCCATCCTGTAAATGAAAGCCAGATGACAGCTATCTCCCTGGTGGCCTGCCCCCTCCTGGCCAGTCACCCTGACTCAGCCCTGTCCCCGTTGCACAGTGACATCAGTTTTGAAGAAAAGGCTTATCTGCCCTCTGGCATATCTTGCATGGCTTATTCTGAGACCAAGCTGAGGTCAGGGTGACCAGCACAGGGCAAGGTTGCCTGTAACCCTCTCCTAGGATGGAAGTGTGCGCAGACCTCTGCTTATTAAGCATCAGGGTATCTGTGGGTTCTGATGGCTGCATTCTCTGCAGAATGACTTCCACCGTGCCATCCTGCGTACACAGTCAGCCATGTTCAACCAGGTGCTCATCCTGTTCTGCACCCTGCTGTGCCTGGTCTTCACAGGGTGAGTGCCTAGACATCTCACAGTCCCATCAGTGGCCATGGCTAGCACACTCCTCAAGCAGACTTCAAGCCTAGAAGACAGGCCAAGGAGTGGTAACAGATGGGACACAAAGCTGACTGTAGAACTTAGGTCCACACATTTGTGTCCAGAGCTCAGGGACACAATGGCCCAACATCTGAACTTGAAAGTGTCCTGCTCAGCTGTCTGTGTTCGCAACTCTGAAGGGATCTGGCCTCTGGGCTGTGTGGGGATTGGGAGCCTTTGGTTTTATGTGCAGTTGAGAATGGAGTCTAGGGCCGGGCAGTGGTGGCGCACGCCTTTAATCCCAGCACTTGGGAGGCAGAGGCAGGCGGATTTCTGAGTTCGAGGACAGCCTGGTCTACAGAGTGAGTTCCAGGATAGCCAGGGCTACACAGAGAAACCCTGTCTCAAAAAAAAAAAAAAAAAAAAAAAAGAAAAGAAAAAAAGAAAAAGAAAGAAAGAAAGAAAAAGGAAAAAAGGAGACTGGAGTCTAGAAGCAGCCAGGGTCTTTTGGAGGGTCACCTAAAGTGGGAAGCTTCTGGCCACATGGGCAAACCTGCCAGCTTCCTGCTTCTGCCTGTGGAGTGGTCCTGCTCCACATCTTCAAGAGGCCTGGTCACCTCCTGCTATCCTTCAGGCAAGAATGACTGGCTACGGATGGCTGCCTGGCCGAGAGGACAGCTTGGCAAGCCTTGGGGGTAGGAACTGCTGCTGCTTGTAGCAGTCCCACCCATCACTGATGCAGCCACACGCCTTTGCTACCTAAGGCTACCCCCTCACCATTGCAGCCCCATCGCCTTACTGCTGATCAGGATGGGCAGCTTTCCCAGGCTCAGACTTAAACTCGGTGCCAGAGGCCCAAGGTCTGCCTGTGGGTGCTGGGCATCCATGCCAGTCACCTGTATCCTGATGATCACGGATGCATCACTCGGGTCCTAGATGACAGGGTCCCCTGCAGTAGTAGAACCTTACCTCTCTGAGATGAGGGAAGGTAGAAAGGTCCTGTTTCCCTGTCCACAGCAGCCAACTCAGGCAGCCCCACTCCACAGTGCAGCCCTGTCTCTTTCCATTCACTTCCTCCCATCCATGGCCCCAGCCCCTGTCCCCACTGCTGCAGCCCCTCCCCCACTGCTGCAGCCCTGCTCTTCCTGTTTCTAGGACCTGTGGGATCCAGCACCTGGAGCGGGCAGGCGGCAACTTGAACCTGCTGACCTCCTTCTACTTCTGCATTGTGACTTTCTCAACCGTGGGCTTCGGTGATGTGACGCCCAAGATCTGGCCATCCCAGCTCCTGGTGGTCATCCTGATCTGTGTCACCCTCGTGGTGCTCCCACTGCAGGTGCGCGCATGCTCAGCACAGGGACATCAGGAGGCACTGCCTGGGGAGTGACAAAGGGCAGGAGGGTCCATGGGGGTTGTGAACACATGTTGGAAGGCCATTCCTGGGGAGCACTGAAGCCAGAGATGCCTGGTCTGTGGGTCACTGCACAGGTTCTTCCTTGACTCTGGTAAACAGTGAGGTGGTGTTCTGCACAGGAGCAACCCTGGAGCACAGGCTTTTCCTTCCTGAGGGTCTTAGGTACACGTGACCTTAGGTACACGTGACCCCTTACCTATGCAGAGACACACTGTGAGGGTGAAATTCACCCTCTTTCCCAACCACAGCTTCAGGGCTGCCCCTGAGCTCTGCCCTTGGGCTACTCTCCCATTTGGATGGGGCACTGAGCCCAAGCCCAGAAGGCAGCTCCCTACTTCTTCCTGAAAGAACTGCCTGCCTCTCCACTGCCCCGTCCAGCGTATGCTGCACTGAAAGCCCAAGGCGTGCTAATCCCACCCCTTTCCCACCACTGTCCCTCCATTTATCCCACCTGCTGCCTTCTCTGTGTCCAGAAGCTGGTGTTGGAGCGTTCTGCTCACAGCTGCTGGTCTGGGACCTTGTCCCTCACCTTACTGAAGGGCCCTGCCCTTCTCCAGTTGAGGTTTTAATGAGGTCTAATGCACCGAACTTCCCCTTGACAGTTTCGTCTTACCTAAAAGGACCATAACCTCCCTCAATCACAAGTCTGTTTTCTTGCAAAAGTTTAGGGTTAGCTTCTCACACAGAGGGCCAAGCCCGCCCAGAATAGCACATGTATGGTAAAATGGAATGGCTCTGCCTAAGCCCCGTGCACACCCCTTCATCCCTCCAACAGTATTTCCACTCCTGAGGCGCTATATACAATACTCTGGAAGGTATCTCCAACCCTCTCTCCTGTTCAGAAGCTTCTTGGCTCCTTGCTATTCTGCATAATTGACAGACCAGGCCTCTGGTAGTGTCCACCTGTAACCTCAGCCTTCAGGGGTTCAAGATCAACTCCCCGTATGAGGATTTTATTGACACGTGTGCCAAGGAACAGGTTGTGGCTTGTTAGACTTTAGCATTTCCTAGCAAGTCCCTGACATTCCTGGGGCTTTGCAAAGTTCTGGAGCTTGCTTATAAACCAGGCTAGCCTCAAACTCAGAGATCCTCCTGCCTCTGTGTGCTTGGATTAAAGGTTTTGTTGTTTGATCAGGACGCAAAGCTCTCGCTATGTTTCCTCAGGCCACATTGTCTTTTTGTCCTGTGTTGACACTGCATTTCTTCTGAGCTCTGTCAGTGCCAATGTGTGCATCTAGCAAGCTGTGTCAGATACCATGTGCTGTCCCTGAGCTGTCACTCTGACCTTCCTGTGACAACCCGTTGAATTTGGGCAGATGTCTGGCCTCTGATTAAAGACATTCTCACTCCAGTTTGCCAGAACCAGAATTCTTTTTTAATTAAATACTTTTATCAGTCCAATGGAGTGATAATACAGGATTTATAACACAGGTTTTTTTTTACACATTTAAAAATTAATGCAATTGTCTAATATTACCCATCTTTGAATTCCTGAGAGAAACACAACATATGGCTTTTTACAGTGTTATGCTGGAGTCGGCTGAGGTTTGTTGGGTTCTCATAGTTAAGCATGTGTCCGAGCGGGGCCTGTACTTTCCTTTATCTGTCGTCACATCCAAGATGAGTCTCTTTTGGTCAGAGTCACTACAGCTAGGGTGTGCAGGTATCTCCCAAGACTGCTAGAAGATGGCCATACACCTGGACTTAGAAACAGACTCCACAGTTATGGAGGCCACAGGTCCAAAATCTGGTGTCTGTGGCATGGTTCACAGAGAGCTCTGAAAGCATCAGGTTGGCCCGTTTCCGGGCCTCAGCGTCTCTTGGCTTACAGAAGAAATTCCAAAATTCCTTTACTTCAGTGAAGACCCTGCACATGGCCTTTCCTCTGTTGCTCACCGTCTCTTCCTTCTGCCCTTCTTCTAGCTGCACTTGGTATCTGCGTCAGCTTATCCTGTGTGGGCTTTGGTGGTATATACCATTGTTCAGTGACAGCCAAGATTTATTGATCACCTCCTGGTGGTCACCCTGGTCAAGCATCTGATTATTTCCTGACATAAAGGCCAGATCCTGATCCCTGCAAAGGCCCCATACGATTTTTCCAGATGAAGTCACATTCCTTCGTTGCAGGAAGTCATCTTTTTTGATCCCCTCCCCAGTCCCTCTACACACTATAGGTCCTGTCCTCACTGTGCTGCCCTGCCCCCACTGCAAAGCCATCGGAGACTCATTCTGGCCCCTCACCTCATAGCCGCATCAGCTCATTGGGATTCTCTGACAGCAGGAGCTGAGGCAGGTATCGCCAGGGACAATCCACCCACGAGTCTCAGCCTTCATTTTCTATCAGGACTCTCTTTGGGGTCCCCGGTCTCTTCCCCAGATGAGGATGAGCCCTGTCCCAGTAGCTCCAGAGTTACTTTGATGTGAAGTGGGAATAAAACTCTTATTTGCCTTCTCGGAGGCTCTGAAGTGGGCCTGACACTGAGGCTCGCTCTCCTCCACAGGGGTTGAGTGTTTAAGACTCGGTGCCCAATTACGTAGGCAACGGATACTCTGGAGGCCAGGTCAGAGTGAGGCTGTGGCTGGCCTAGGACTTCGGGGGAACTGGAGGTGCCCATTATCTGGTAGTAGTTGTGTTTGGTAGTTAGTATCACGGCCGCCTCCAGACCACATGTTCCACCTTGTGCCCAGCTCCATATGACCTTGTGGCCCTTGTTCCACCTACAGGTAGCCCATGGATATTGGATTTGGGAATCACCATAATCCAAGATGACCTCAGGTCCACAAATTACAAACACACACACACACACACACACACACACACACACACACACACGTACTTCCAGATCAGCTCCCATCTGGAGATTCTGAGCAGTGAGCCTGCTTTAGGAATCCATGTCAGTCCTTTAGCTCTCTTACCACCACAGCTGCAAATACCCCTGCACTTTTCATGCGAGGAGACTGAGGCCTGAGAGAGGCTGGAAGCAAGACCAAGGATCTACCCTGGTCCACCTGCGGGGGGCTCCTGTGTTCCCCAACACCCCTTGGATACAAGTCTCCTCATGAGGACCCATGGGAGTGAGATGAAGGTTACAATAGTTACAGAGCGGACACAGCCATCAGGGTCACTGCCACGGTCCTAGAAGTGGACTAGAGATACTCAAGGGTAGAACAGACAGTGGACATCTGACCTCAGAGCCACATGCAGTGTGAGGCCTTGGGCAGAACCAGTACTGTGCGAACCTGGCAGTGCTCACCACAACTCTCCCCACTCAACACAAGGGAACCCCACTGGCAAGGCCTGAACACAGCTTCCACATCAGAAACCTGATAACTGATCTGGTCACAGTTGATAGAGAGACACCCAATGTGTAACTTCCATGCTAAGGATTTCCTAATACTGTCGGGAAAGCCAATAGGAGGAGCCAGGACTCTCATGTCTGTCCAGAGTCCAGAGCATAGGCTCTGGCATCTGCTACTGGTCATGTAGCTTCTGAGGCCACAAGCTGGACTTCTCATGACCTGTGCCACACAGCAGTTTCTGATCCTGGCCCTGCTCTGGTCTCTGCTCACCCTGCTGCATCCTGCCAGCCAAGCAGGCCTGCTCTTGCAGCACCTGGCAGCTCCGTGACGCTGCTGCACTACAGCCTGCCCTGCCCTCCGCTCCCCATCAGGTGCCTGTGATCTTTACTCCCTCTCCACAGTTTGAAGAGCTTGTCTACCTCTGGATGGAGCGGCAGAAGTCAGGGGGCAACTATAGCCGCCACCGAGCACGGACAGAGAAGCATGTGGTCCTGTGTGTGAGTTCCCTCAAGATCGATCTCCTCATGGATTTTCTGAATGAGTTCTATGCCCACCCCCGGCTCCAGGTAAGGCTGTGGGCACCCCTAGGGAGCCTCACCTCACCTCAACCCCCAACTCCCGCTCCAGCGCAGGAATACCACGTTTGGGCTAAGCTCCTGAGTGCTCTAGATCCTGGTTATGTCCCATGTGTGTTGGATGGGGGGTCTGTGGTGGTCCAATGAGGCCCTGGAGTGACACCACCCAGGAAACAGAACCGGTGGGGGTTGGGGGGTGCAGGAGCCTGCTCAGAGGCACTGACATTCAGCCTTGCCAGCAGGACTACTACGTGGTCATCCTGTGTCCCTCTGAAATGGATGTCCAGGTACGCAGGGTACTGCAGATTCCCCTGTGGTCCCAGCGGGTCATCTACCTCCAGGGCTCTGCCCTCAAGGACCAGGACCTCATGAGAGCCAAGTGAGTGCTGGTCAGGACAGCACAGCCAGACCTAGGCCTAAGGCCACCAGGAGTCCCCAGGTAGAGGGAGGTAGGGTCATAACAGTCTTAACTGCCTGAGGCAGGCAGGTGTCCTATATGAAAGCAGGACCAGAGCGGGTGAGTGGGACCCTAGCGACTATCCTTACATGCTAGTCACTGCTGGACAGACTGACAAACACTCATGGCCAAGCTGTGGTCTCTGCCGCTGTGAATCTTGCCTATGGGCAATTTTCCCTCTCCCGCTCTGAGTCTGGGGATTTTCTGTCAGATTTTAGGGAGCTTAAAATAGACCAGGGATGGGGAAAAAAAACGCTGCCAGGAGTCAGAGACAAAGACACGAGGCTGAGGGTGGCTCTTGATTTAAAGACAAGTTGACAGAGTGACTTGAGGTGACAGGAGTGTGCTGTTAACATGTAACTAGAATGTGCTACCGCACCATCTGGGACTCTTCCCCCAAAGCCTCTGTGCCACGTTTTCATTCCAGAAGGTTCCTGTACCCTTTGTTGTGTGGTACAGGTGATGCGGGGCCAAGGGCAAGCAGGACAATGACCCAGGTCCTTCATCCCCAGCACCCTAAGCTGGGGTTCCCATGGATGCAGCCTCTTTTGGGATCCTGCACAATTCATATGAGACTGTATCTGCTGTGTCAGCTCTGGGTTGACTGGCTGGAGAGAGGAAGTACCAGGCAGGCAGGGAGGCACACACAGCTTTTGTGGAGTGGGAGGTGGTGTGAGGCTTCACTGTCCTGCTTGTGAGCTAAGGGTTTCTCCGACTGGTCCTTGGCAGGCCTAGCTGTTTCTGCAACTGGTCTCCTGGGAACCTGGAAGGAGCCAGAAATGACCACCCAAGTCCAAGCTGCTGAGTCGTCAGGCAGGCAGAGGAAAGGACAGATTCTATGTTACAGAGCAGAGTTAATGAAAGCCCAGGACATGGCTCCATATGCTGGGCAGTGCCCTATGTAAGGCTAGCTGCCCTAGGGCCTAGGTAATTCCCACCAATGACACAAGTAGACCCATTCTTTGTGACTCTAAGCCTCTGAGAGCTACAGGCAGAGACCAGAGTGTGGATGGGTGTGACAGTGTGTGGCTCAAAGACCCCTCTCAGGTACCAGTATGCCACAGCTTGGAAACCCTGAGTGGTTTCCACTGGCCAGTTGGTGTCTCCAGGACAGGCTTGGTCCATGAGCATTGTTCAGCATCTTAGCTTGGACTCTGAAGTGGATGTCCTAGCATCCTGACCTGCTCAGAATATGTCGGAAGAATCTGGGGAGGTTGGAAGGCCTGGGCTGCACTGCAGGATTTGATGCTACGATGTGCTGGGCCAGGCCTGGCTGTCTTGACAAGGCCCCTGCCTGGCCATCCTTCCTCACCCCTTACATGCCCGGCCTCTCCTGCCCTCCTGGGGAGGCCTCTGGGTCCTTAGCCACACTCAGCAGCTGCTGCTCTGCAGGATGGACAACGGAGAGGCCTGCTTTATCCTCAGCAGCAGGAATGAGGTGGACCGCACAGCTGCGGTGAGTTCAGGCAGACTCCCCCAACCTCTGCTGCCTGCCTGCCCTTAGCAGTAGGCCTCTAACACCAACCACACCTCCCCCAGGATCACCAGACTATCCTTCGAGCCTGGGCTGTGAAGGACTTTGCCCCCAACTGCCCCCTCTATGTCCAGATCCTCAAGCCTGAGAACAAGTTTCACGTCAAATTTGCTGGTGTGTTTGGGGCCCTGTGGCATCATGGGTATGCAGGCTGCAGGGGTGGGAGCAGAGTACCCCTCTCATATGCTCACCGAGGGCTTGTCCTTGGGACAACATTCCCTCTAGCTCTCTGCATCAGAAAATGGGGAACTACTGGGGAGCAGCCTTGACAGATGATCTGGTCTCCACCTGGGGCCAAGGACTGAGATCAGGAGCCAGAGGTGGTGAGGGAACATTGACCAGAGCCTTTAGAGACAGGGGTCATGATGGGCATCTGGGGGACAGCCCGTCTGGGTAGAGCTGGAGTGATCCCAGAAATGCAGGTGCTCACTGAGGGATCAAGCTGATGCTGAGCAGGGTTGGCTATTCAGACTGGGTTTCCAGGGGATACTAGCAGGACTGGCTTCACATGTTCAGAAAGACATGGGTGCTGTGGGGAGGGACCACAGACAGCAGGGGTGCGGGCCTTGACCCTGCAGTTCCCACAGACCACGTGGTGTGCGAGGAAGAGTGCAAGTATGCCATGCTGGCCCTGAACTGCATCTGCCCGGCCACCTCCACCCTCATCACCCTGCTGGTGCACACGTCCCGTGGCCAGTGAGTGCCCTGTGCCAGACCGACTACCACGCCCTGGTCATCCCGATCAACCCCACAAGGCAGGGCGGGCTCCCTGGAGGTGGAGGGCATGTAATGGGCAGAGGTCTGGCACAGGAAGGGGTCTAAGGAGATGCAGGGTGTATTTACCAATTGGGTGAGAGGGCAGGCCTGGCTGCGGGCGACAGGCCCCTCACCCTGCTCCTCTGGTAGGGAAGGACAGGAGTCTCCAGAGCAGTGGCAGCGCATGTATGGACGCTGCTCGGGCAACGAGGTGTACCACATTCGCATGGGTGAAAGTAAATTCTTCCGGGAGTACGAGGGCAAGAGCTTCACCTACGCAGCCTTCCACGCACACAAGAAGTACGTGGGGCTCAGGGTCGCCTGTAGGGTTGGACCCCGCTGTTCCTGCCACCATTGGGCTACTCATCCTCCTCACCCAGGGCCAGGTCAACATGAGTGGGGGCCCTGGGCAGGAGGTCACAGCGTCTCAGCTAAGGGCAGGCTAACCTGGCTCTGCATACCTGGTGAGGATGGCCAGGACATCCCAGGACGAGGGTTCATGTAAGAACCTGCCGCAAAGTCACTCTTCTCTGAAGCTTTTAAGGCTGACCTGGGATCCCCCAACACCTGAGGGGAGGGCTTGTCCAAGAAGTCCAGGTGTGGTCCCTGGGAGGAGGCTGAGTAGCTCAGGAGGACAGCCTGAGCCCCGGGGTGCCAGGAGTGGTGCTGAAGTTCCATGTCTGCTCAGGTATGGGGTGTGCCTCATTGGGCTGAAGCGTGAGGAGAACAAGAGCATCCTGCTGAACCCAGGGCCACGGCACATCCTGGCCGCCTCGGACACCTGCTTCTATATCAATATTACCAAGGAGGAGAACTCAGCTTTCATCTTCAAGCAGGAGGAGAAGCAGAAGAGGCGGGGTCTTGCAGGGCAGGCACTTTACGAAGGGCCCTCCCGGCTCCCGGTGCATAGCATCATAGCCTCTATGGGTGAGCTGGTGCAGCATGCAGGTGGAAGATGGGTGGCTTCCAAGGGCGCACCACACCCCACCTGCCACTGAGCAGGACCCCTGAGACCCAGCTCTTCTTGGGCAGTGTGAGCCTCTCCGGGCCTTGGGTTTTACATCTGTCCAATTGTGGTACCCCACCTATTAGAGTTTTGGTGAGCATCAGTTACCTGGATAACTGAGAGCCTGTCAGGGTACTGTGGTAAATGAAGTACTAAGCAGAGGCCCCTGGGGTCTCAGCCAGGCATCCCCTAACTAGATGAAGGCCCCGGGATCCATTGAGTTAGTCATGGTTCGTCCCTGGAACTGCTATCTTCCCAAAACTGGTTCAAGTGACTTCCTGAACAGGATTGGGCCAACACTCAGAAGGAACCCGTGGCATGTGTCATCTTCTGCCAGTCCTCCAGGGGGCAGTGGGAAACAGGAAAGAGTCTCAGGTCCCACAGGCGATCTGTGGTGCTAGGTTCAAGCTATGACCTACAAGGCAAGTTGATATCAATAAGCACCTATTGTGTGTCCAGCCTAAGTGGTCTCTAGGGACCATATGCTTTGACTCTGGTACACATTCTCAATGGTATGTGGCAGCAGCTGTCAGACTGAAGTTGCTGCTCCTGCAGTAGCTGCTTTCTCTGGCGGCCAGGTCTGAGGAAGAGCTTGGGGCTGACGCTGCTCCCCATGCCAGCCTCTGGCCATCCCCTGCTATCTGCTCACCCCATGCCTTCTAAGGAGACAAAAGTAACTCAGGAAGCCCATCCACCCCACCCCTCAGGCCTGGCCCACAGAGCCAACCACCAACCCCAACCTGGCAGCCCTGGGCTGAAGTGGGAACAACAGAGGCCAGCAGGTCAAAGTGGCCTTGCTGCTCCTGGGTTACCGTGTGGCCACCGTCCCTAGCTTCACCCTTAAAGCAGATCAACCAGTTTCCCATGAGTCCCAAGGACCCCCGCCATCAGGTCAGCATCAGTCACAACAATCAGTTTGGATGGGGCCCTGTGGGGTCTACTCAACATAACCACCACTCAGGGAGGCTCCTTGTCCTGAAGAGGAAACTGAGACTCAGAATGTGCTGACATTCCTAGGACCGAACAGCTGGCCTAGAGAGTGGGGTGGGAAGAGCTACTGGTCAGGTTCAACCCCTCTGTCCAGGGACAGTGGCCATGGACCTGCAGAACACAGATTGCCGGCCCTCCCAGGGTGGCAGTGGTGGGGGCGGCGGCACGCTGACTCTGCCCACCGAGAACGGCTCCGGTAGTCGGCGCCCCAGCATCGCACCAGTTCTGGAGTTGGCAGACAGCTCAGCCCTGTTGCCCTGCGACCTGCTAAGTGACCAGTCAGAGGATGAGGTGACGCCCTCAGACGACGAGGGGCTCTCTGTGGTTGAGTGAGTGCTGAGTGGAACTTTCTCCATGGGAGGGAGAGGTCCCGGTGTGGGTATACGCCATCTATGGCAATCCCTGCTTCACAAATGGGGTTTTTGGAGTAGGGGCCAAACGCACAGGGAAGCAGAGCAAAGGCCCTCTACGTCACCCCATCCTGGGGAGCACTTGAGAGCATTCTGACAGGGGTTGCTAGGCTGGAGTTATAGATAATGGGGCTCACAGACCACACAGTGGGGTGCATAAGCAGAGTGGGTGCCTGCTCAGCGGCTGAGCTGTCTGCCCTCGGCTGGTGCAGAGCCAGGCACCGACTGCAGACATCTCTGGGCTCACTCGTCAGCTGCTTGGGCTCCTCTTGGCACTGCGGGTGTGACCCACCTCACTTCAGGTGGATGTTCTTGGGGCAGGGTCTGTAGAGGTCACCAGCAGATGATTTGGCAAGACTTTATCCAGAACCAGAGACTACAAGACTACCCCCAAGTTAGCCATCCTGGCTTGGGGGGTCCGAGGCCAAATGTTCCTGTTTGAGATGGAGAGGGACTTCAGTAAGTCCTCAACAGTTTAGCTACCTTGACCTCAGACAGGGCATCCTCCTATTGGGAGCTGCCCTGAGGTCAAGGGTTCATTTGTAGGGGTCCCATATCCTGCAAGAACATATGTGGGTCCCTGTGGCTGTGTCCCTTAGGGCATGAGGAAACAGCTGGAGAGCTGTGGCCCGGGCTCAGTGTTCAAGCATGGCATGGTGTGTACTGGGTACTGTAGGGTAGGGAGGACGAGAAAAGCTGCTGAGAGGCTAGCCCACTGGAAGCACAGGCCTGAGTATCTGTCTGTCACCTGGGGTGCCATAGGCATCAGAGAGAGAGAGGAGAGGAGAGGAGAGGAGAGGAGAGGAGAGGAGAGGAGAGGAGAGGAGAGGAGAGGAGAGGAGAGGAGAGGAGAGGAGAGGAGAGGAGAGGAGAGGAAGGGAGGGAATGAGGGAGGGAAGAAGTGAGAGAATATATGTATATAGATGTGTAAATGTGTAGAGGTGGGTATTGTTTGCGTATGCCTGTTTGTGTGCACATACATGTGTGCAACCATGTTGTGTGTGTTCATGCATGCATGTGTGCACACATGTGTCTGTTATGTATGTGTGTAAATATCTGCACTGAGTATATTTTGTGTAGAATTTTTCTCAAGGAATGCAAGGCTCCCCTCCTGTCCCATCTAAGTAGTTGGAGGGCTGACTGTTAGGAGACTTCCTGGTGGGCAGCGACACTCCCAGCCCAGCTTGGATCCTATAGAGGAAGCAGCAACAAATGTCTCCTCTGCACACACCCCACACCCCCCCACCGCCTGAGCCACTCTAGGGCCTTGGTAAGGGCCAATGTACCAGTCCCAGCCCTGGCCTGGGAAGCAGGGACAGGTCCCTGGCTGTCCCAGGCAGATGTCAGGAGTTGGGGGACAGTACGCCGTCTTTGCTAGTATGGGGTAAGTCTGTGATAGTCTGTGTGACGTGCAGCTTTGAAGCGGCCGGGCCCCCACGGTGTCACGCCATGCTGTGGTGTTCTCTGTCTTCATCCAGGTATGTGAAGGGCTACCCCCCCAACTCACCCTACATTGGCAGCTCCCCGACTTTATGCCACCTCCTGCCGGTGAAAGCCCCCTTTTGCTGCCTGCGGCTAGACAAGGTAAGACCACTCAGCTGTGGCCGTCTGACATCTCACTTTGGCGACACTGTACTTTCGTTGTACTGCAAAATGGTACAGGAGCAGCCCCCTCGCTGTCTTACCCTTGCCTGCCTGCTCTCTGCCTGCCTGCTCTGACTCATAGCAGCCTTTTCTGAACAGGATGAAAGCCAATTAGGACTGTTGTGTCCCTCACCCAAACACCTGTGTGTTTCCAGACGGTGCAGACCATCTCTCCTCCTCATAGAAGCCCACTGTAGAGGAGGCAGAGCCAGATTCTGCTCGGGGTGCATGTCATTCCTTAAGGCGGCACATGTCTGTCCTTCTCCACCGTCCACCTTCCTCTATGGTTCAGTGACTGCAGACATAGGGCGGGATAGCTTCTGACCTGCCCGACTCTGAGTCACCGTCTTAGTTCTAGGCCCCTCCAGTAGTGCTCAGCATGTTACCAAGAGGAAAATGTGTTGCATTCACACGGTGGAGGCACACACTCTGTTTCTTGTTGTTTGGTATCTGAAGCCTCTGATGCCTGCCAGCCTCTTGCACTTCTTCCCTGCACACGCCAAGCTGTAGACTGGGATCAGGCACCTCCAACTGAGGTCTGACTCCATTTGGGGTTGGGGCTTTAGGACTCATCTGCTGCCTGTAGCCTTGCATCGGGGCTCTGGTGGGCAGAGCTAGGAAATGAATGTGTGTGAACACACACTTGCACACACACCTGTGCACAATGACTTGGCCCTCTATTTCTGTAGCTAAGTGGTGCATTGGCTGGCTTCCACCAAGCTTTGTGGGGCATTGACTTTAGTGGCTGCCAGCAGGTTGAGCCCTGGTGGCTGGTGGCCCCGTATCTCCCCAGGGCTCCCACGTGCTACACACTGCATGGCCCTGTTGTTGTTGGCCCACTGGCTTCTCCAACAGCCAGGGTGTCCAGCCTGGGTTCCTCCACATCCTAGGGCTGCAAACACAACAGCTATGAGGATGCCAAGGCCTACGGGTTCAAGAACAAGCTGATTATTGTCTCTGCTGAGACGGCAGGCAACGGGCTCTACAACTTCATTGTGCCTCTGCGTGCCTACTACCGGTCCCGCCGGGAGCTCAACCCCATTGTGTTGCTGCTTGACAACAAGTGAGGCCGGGTGCAGGCCTCATGCTGCCTCACGTGTGTGTGTGTGTGTGTGTGTGTGTGTGTGTGTGTGTGTGTGTGTGACTGTGTGTGTGTGCCTGTGTGTGTGTGTGCCTGTGCGTGTGTGTCCCTGTGTGTGTGTGTCCCTGTGTGTGTCCCTGTGTGTGTGTGGCTGTCCCCTGTTGTCTTCTGTGACCATGCCTTCCTTCGGCAGCATCCCCCTCTAGTTTCTCCTGTAACCTCTTTACCTTATGTCTCCACAACTGAGAGTCCCAGATGGCAGGACCACAGGGATCCCCAAAACTACAGCCCCTTTCATCCAAGGACCCCAGAAGCCTGGCAGCCAGAGCCTATGGTCCAGCCTTGGCTATCTAGCCTCATCAAGCCCAAGGCCTAGGTTTCCTGAGCTGAATAGTGGCAGATCCTTTGACCGTAACCTCCATTCAGTCCCATATTTTGGGGGCCCCAACACAGTGTGGGGAGGATAAGCCACAGGACAGATGGCACCTCCAGGCCCTGCTGTCCCCACAGGCCTGACCACCACTTCCTGGAGGCCATCTGCTGCTTCCCCATGGTCTACTACATGGAGGGGTCCGTGGACAAGTAAGCTGAGGACAGCATGGCCAGGGCTCTGCCCCTCCCCAACTGCCTCAAACGAGCAACTGGTGCCCATCCAGAGGAAGGGGTGCTGAGGGCATTGAGGCCGATCCTACGGCCATGTTGCTTGCCCTGTGCAGCCTGGACAGCCTGCTGCAGTGCGGCATCATCTATGCTGACAACCTGGTAGTGGTGGACAAGGAGAGTACCATGAGTGCCGAAGAGGACTACATGGCGGATGCCAAGACCATTGTCAATGTGCAGACCATGTTCCGGTGAGCACCCGACCCATGGGAGCAAGGCCTCATGGTGAGGACCACAGAACACACCAAATTGTGGCCCCTACAAGAGACCCCACAGCTATGACTGTAGGGCCCATCAGAGTTTACAGACCTCACCACAGGGCCCACAAGAGACTATGACTATAGGACCCACCACAGACCCCACAGGCTTGACCCCAAAATCTATCAGAGACCAACCCCATAGCTGTAATGATGGGACCCACAAGAGGCCACCCAGTCATGACCACTGGATCCACCACAGACCCCACAGCCCTGACCACAGCCATAAGATCCACCACGGACCCCACACAGCCCTGGGATCCATCTGGGATACCACACATTCCTGACCACAGCCCTGGGACCCACTCAGGCTCTCAGCCCTGAGTGGATGACAACCCCAACAATCATTCTTCCCTCAGGCTTTTCCCCAGTCTCAGCATTACCACGGAGCTCACACACCCTTCCAACATGCGCTTCATGCAGTTCCGTGCCAAGGACAGCTACTCTCTGGCTCTTTCCAAACTTGAAAAGGTAAGCGGGCTCCTCCTGGACGGCCATCCTTCATTGAGGAGCCCAGAGACAGGACAAAGAGGAGGGGGCAGGGCTGTGGGAACATCGGCTACTGGCTACTGTCCTGCAGGAGCTGAGGAGGCAGGTTCAGCTGACGGTGCTCCCTGTGGTGCTAACTCCCGAGCACCTGCAAGTCAGTGGTAATCCTCTCTGGGATCAGCCAGGAACCGTTAGCAGATACCTACAGGCCACCGGGTACCAGACAACGCCTCTGTTCTCTTACAGTAGGGATCAGAGAGTAGAGAGACCTGTGTTGATCACACAGCAGGCGGAACAGCAGTGCCAGAGCTGTACCTAACTCTTGCACTTCTGACACTGGAGTTCTGTAGGAGGTGTCAGGTCCCACGGAGGGCATTCACTGGGCCAGATGTGGAACTCAGGGACACAGGGACTCAGCAAGGTGTTATAGACATACTAAGGACCCAGAAACCCAGTAGGAATATGAGGAACTTCAGGGGTACGGAGACAGGTCACTGTCTGTGTTGCTTTGTGTAAGGTGGCTTGGTCCTCCCTGCTATCCACACAAGGGCTGGCTAGGTACTGGGGTAAGGACAGTGGGAGCATATATTAGGATGAGGACAGCATAGGCCAGGTGTGGATGAGAAAGTCATAGCTGCCAATGCTTGTTGTTCTGTGTGACTCCCGAGTTCAGCCTGGGCCAGTGTGCTACAGGGGACCAGCATGGCTGACTAAGGAAGACCCAGGAGTTGTCTGGGGCAGTGTGTGTGAGGCCCTGGGTTCCAAATACAGGATGTATTTTGCAGGTCCTGGGTCACACTCTCTTCTCAGAACCCCAAACTCTCCCTAGGCTGTGGCCCTGAGAGTGTGTGGGGAATACAGCTGGATATTCAAGCTTGCTGGCCAGAAGTCTGCTGGTGTATGCACAGATGCACATCCATGTAGACTACATACCATGCACATACAACACATGCATATGTATATATACCATGCGCACATGCTCATAAACCACTGATGCACACAAAATGCATCATGGACATACCACACATACATGTACACACATATGCATACATATACCACACATACACCATCCTATATACACATCTTTACTCTGATGGCCACCCACAATCTTATGTGTCATCTGAGGACCCCTTTCTTGCAGCAAGAACGGGAGAATGGCTCCAACCTGGCCTTCATGTTCCGCCTGCCGTTTGCTGCTGGCCGAGTGTTTAGCATCAGCATGTTGGACACGCTGCTCTACCAGGTCAGCTGGAATGTGGAGAAAGGTGGGCAGGGTCCCATAATCCCTGGACTAGATTCCACAATGGATCTATCACTGAAATCTGGTCCCACTGCTCTGAACAGGCTTCCCCGGGGCCCCTGAGACTTGATCCTGCTGAAGCAGCAGGTCTCAGTGCCCTAGGGATACACTGGTACCACTCTGGGGGGTTTGGGTCCTGGTCCTTTTGGGACCTCATGTAATGGGATGGCAGGCAGGTGGCTTCTGGGTGTGTGGAGGCTGGAGCATCTCCCTCACGTGGCCCTGCCGCCCCACAGTCCTTCGTGAAGGACTACATGATCACCATCACCAGGCTGCTGTTGGGCCTTGACACTACACCAGGCTCCGGCTACCTCTGTGCTGTAAGTGCGGGGGCCAGGTGTGTGGTACCATACAACAGGCCTGGCACCCTCCGTGGCTCCCTGCAGCACTGGGGCTGTGGGTACTGTTGTAACCCCTCTTAGCTCAGGGCTTCCCACTCATTGCAGATGAAGGTAACTGAGGATGACCTGTGGATCCGTACTTACGGCCGCCTCTTCCAGAAACTCTGCTCCTCCAGTGCTGAGATCCCTATTGGCATCTACAGGACCGAGTGCCACGTCTTCTCCTCTGAGGTACCTTCCCAGTGCCATGTAGTTTCCATCCTTATGGTCCAGCGCTGAGGAGCTGGGTGTGGCTAATGTTTGCCATGGGCTCCTTCCAGGCAGTTTCAGTGCCTAAAACATGTGCCTCCATTGAGGGCAGCTGCCACTCTGGGAAGAATGGTGACCTTGGGAAGCACTCCAGAGCTCCAGGGGGACTGGGCAGGGCGTTGGGCGAAGTCTGGTACAGCTAGCCTACCTGATGTGGGAAGCACACCCTGCCCCCTGAATGGTCTGTGTGGACTCGGAGGGGCTAAGGTGTACTGGGGTAGGCTCCCACACAGCCCTTGATTTCCTTTACAGCCCCATGACCTCAGAGCCCAGGTGAGCACCCCTGGACCCCATGTGGCATTTCTGCTTTACCTTTGCTTCGTGGAATTCTTCTGTACCTTGATCAGGCCCCTGGGAAGCTTGTTGGCCACTGGGCAGTTCAGGGTTGGTGGCGTTTAGCGGTTACCATCCTCTCATACAGTGTGGAACTAAGGTGGGGGCAGATCACCCAGGATTTCAGCCCATCATCTGTACCCCTCACCCCAGCCCAGCTGTGTACATTAGCAGGTCACACTATAGCCTCCAAAGTGGCAGGTGCCTATATGATCTGACCTGACCCCCACACCCTCATTATCCTTCCCAGTCTCCACAAGGTACTGTCTAATGGGGCCCCTACATTTTCTCCAGCATCTCACATGCCCACTTAATCAGGCACAGCCTACCACACCCCCTCTCCGTTTGCTGACTCCCAAGGATGGCCATGAGTAAAATATGGTACAGACAAGGTTCCTAGCATAAGGTCAGGACATGCTGGGCCAACCCTAGACATGACAGCCCAGAGAGGCAATGTCCCCAGGGAAATGGGGACAGGCTGGCTCCGTCCTGGACCAGACTTTGAGCAGGACCAGGAGGCCAGGAGACTGGTGTACAGATGGGAACATAGGAACCCCACAGTTCTTCTGGCCTGGAGAAGGCTGGAGTTCACACTATGGGTCCAGGGTCCATCTCCTCTCCTGGCACCTCATGCCACAGGGGGGGCCCAGCCATAGCCCTCCTGCCTGCCCAGTCTCAGATCTCGGTGAACATGGAGGACTGCGAGGACACTCGGGAGGCCAAGGGGCCCTGGGGCACACAGGCTGCATCTGGCAGTGGCAGCATCCACGGCCGTCACGGGGGCAGTGCTGACCCAGTAGAGCACCCACTACTGTGCCGCAAGAGTCTGCAGTGGGCCCGCAAGCTGAGTCGCAAGAGCAACAAGCAGGCGGGGAAGGCACCCGTGGCCACAGACTGGATCACCCAGCAGCGGCTCAGCCTGTACCGGCGCTCAGAGCGCCAGGAGCTCTCGGAGCTGGTCAAGAACCGAATGAAGCACCTGGGGCTGCCCACCACCGGCTATGGTAAGGGCTGGCAACAAGGCAGGGCCGGTAGGACCATAGCAGATCAGCTGATGGGCATCTCATATCTGCCTGACCCCTACAGCTGGTTTGGCTCCAGCTGCACCATGGCCTCCCTGGGCCTGCTCAGCAAAGGGCAGAGGGGTGTCCACACCCATGACGTATGGAGGTTCAGGGTGACCCACAAACTGACTCTACCACTCTGGAGTCTCAGTTTCCCCACTATAAAGTAAGGGACTTAGAGAAAGAGTAGACAGCTCCCCCAAAGCTCAACTTCAACTTCAACTTCAACCGGGATCCAAGTCCAGTCTTCCCATTCCATGAGAGACGTGAAAGGCAGGGGGTTGGCAGGGCCACAGCCCAGCCCTGCCCTGGTCACCCCTGCCGTAGTCACCAGGGACAAGAATAGCCTGCACATTCCTTCATCCATCCCATGTCCTTCCCGTGGCAGTCGCCACAGCTCTGTTGCTCCAGTCAGTCCTAGGGGAACATCTGTGTGGACAGATTTTTGTAACTCCCTTCTCCCTGTGCCATTTTGGGGTAACACCTGTGTGACTCTGAGTAGGTCTTCTCTAGAGATGTCACCTCTTGATGAGGTCAGAGGGGCCCGGGATCTCTATTCTGGCCTGTGCCTCTCCCCACTCCTTCAGCATCTCAGTACTCAGCTGTTGCCAAGGCCCACCCTGCTTGCTGACGTCCATCGTCACCCTAGAGACACCTCTAAGTAGAAGGAGCTGCACGGGGATCACTGGGGCTGAGACATGCATAGGGAGAGCAGTGCATATTGGGCATTCTGGGCATGTTCACAAGGCAGGGGCAGACTTGGAGAAAGGCCTGGGAAGACTGAGACCAGGGTTTTGAGGCCACCAGAGCCCTCCCCAGTCATGTGTACAGTGTGGAGAGTGTCCCTACAATGCCCTAGATCTAGTGACCACCCCAGTACTTCTGCCTGGATAACCTGGTGATTTCCAGGAAACTAAGCACCAAGGCTAAGGGGATTCCAGCATTCATGAGCCTTTGCAAGTACTAGCAGATGCAAAGTCGAGCCCGTATGACCACCTGCCCTGTGTACACTTAGCCTCTGCCACCCTGGCCCTGCCAGAGCTTGCCAGATAAAGCCCAGATTCCCTTTGGCAACTGACTTGCTTCTGAGGTGACTAGTGCTGGCCACCACTCTACCAGCGTGGATGGTGTCTGCGTGCAGCTGGCCACTGCCCTGAACCCATTCTGCTGTGCCAGCGTGCCCACCCCGCCACTGCTTGCTGACCTGTCTCTCTCTCTGTTTCTGTCTGTGCCTCTCCTATGTGTTCCATAGAGGACGTAGCAAATTTAACAGCCAGTGATGTGATGAATCGGGTAAACCTGGGATATTTGCAAGGTAATTCTGCTCCAGTGGATACTGGCCACCACACAGGGGATGTGCCAACCCTTTGCCACCTTGACTGGGCCAGGCAGTGACCAGAAGAGATGAGAGGGCTTTGTGTGTCCACAGAGGGTTCTCAAGCCTTCTGCCTTCCTCCTTGGTTTGTTCTAGCTGAGGGCTGTAGGACCCCAGATGATGGAGCCTACCCTGGTCCCAGGCCTTAACTCAAAATACTTCACCCAGTTTTGTTAGGATGTGCCTTGCCATGTAGCTTTGTCCTGACTAGGCAGTAGGCCATCCAACAACAGCTTGTCTCTTTGCCTAGTCCTACGAGATGTCCAAAGTCCCTGTGTGTCTCAGTGGGCAGGCATGAGGATGGAACTTAGGGTTGGCATTCTGTGCCAAGGCATAGACAGAGTTGTATTACTCAAGCCAGGTAGACTTGGGGCTTCAAGAGAAGTCTCTGCTTGAGACAGAGATCTACTTCTCATCTGGGTGCTTAATGGTACTGAGTACCTCCTCCAAGGAGTATCCCTCCCTGAGGCTCAGAGCAGAGATTAAGCCACTGCCTTCGGTGCCTCCCTTCAATATAGGTTGTCAAGGAGCTTTAGGGGTATCTGAGCTCAAGTAGGTAACAGTTAAGCTGGGTCCGTATTTGCAAGGATGGCTGTGGGCAGCCACAGAAGCAAAGTGTTGGCATCTCCTGTGCTTGTGGTTTTTCTCATTCTGCCACCCATAACAGCATTCATGGAAGCTGGGCCCTCTGCCGGGCACATGGGGTTCTGATCTAGGGCTGGTGACTTCCATGAACCAAGCATACCCTGCACCCAGCTCTATCTGCTTCCTGTGTGGCTCCTAGGCAAAGGTGGGCAGGCGAGGACCTGGGCAGCTCCTGCAGGGTCACGAAATGCTCTTGGGTGTACACTGAGCATCACCTGTGTGCTCATGGGGGGAAAATGTGCTGGAACTCGGCAACAGGAGCTCACAGTACCCTATGGGCGTCATGAAGTGGCATCAAGATGTCAGGCCAGAATGTCACACCGTGTTCAGAAAAGGGCAACACCCAAGGAGGGGTTGGGCCCAGGGGCACAGGCCCTGGAGTTACTCTGGTTCTGGGATAAGTAAGCTGAGTCTCAGGTTAGTACGCTCTAGCTACATGGGGAAATGGATATAGAGGCCCAGGGCCTGGATCTAGTGAGTACTGGGCTGGAGGAAGTGGGAGGAGGTGAGGGGACACAGCCGTTGAAGAGGCCTGACCTGTTGGGAGTTTCCATTCTAGAAGTGCATTCGAGCCAGGTCTTGTCCCCACCCCTACCCCTGCACCTGCTGTCCACCTTTACCAAACATAGGAGCTGCTGAGGCCACTTCAGGGCAGTTAGCTGGCCTTCCTGGCCAAGCAGTTGGAGTCAGTACCACAAGACTGACCACAGCCCCTTCCCTGCACTACAGCTGGAATTTGGCCTGGCCCCCTCAACTCAACACTGAGCCAGGCCTAGTCCCACCCTGGGCTTTGCTAGTCTCAGACATTCCAAGATCTGACGCTGGTTGGTGGAAAATCATAGCCCTGGGCCCAGCCCTGAGGAGGGAGGATCCAGTAGCTTCTCTCAGTCAGGGCTTTTAGCCCCACCTCCAAGATGACTGTATGGTGGCCCTGACAGACAAATCAGTGGCTGTGGCTGGAATGTTGTATACATACCTGAATACCCTTGCCTCTGCACAAACCCTGCTGTCCCTGCATTACCCACGCCACTGTATGAGGGATTTGGTCCCAGATTCACACACCTCCCACTTGAAACCCAGCATGCATCATACCATGGGGATCTCGACTGTAGGATTGGGGGGAAAAGCAAAAACTGATGTTCATGGGACAGAACAGCCCTCATATATGGAGGGCAGGCCCCCAGGCCTTTCTACCCTGCAGAAGTACACAGAGATGTTGGCTCCATTTCAACTACCCCAGGTACAGCCTGGCTGAGGTATAGCCATCCACTAGTCCTGAGGCCCAGCCTGTGCCCCTTCACCATTTCTCAGAAGTATTTTGTGCCATATTCCTTCATCCTGGAGCTATGGTTCCGAGAGCTGAGGCTGCTGGAGCTATGGTTCCGAGAGCTGAGGCATGCCCTTCTGTGGCTCAGTTGGCTGCTGGCAGATTCTTGTTTCACAGAGGGGTCAGTCTCTTTCTTAGGGCTATGTCCAGCATGACCAAAGGACAGAGAGAAATGGGAGGGACCAGGTCGAATATGCTCTGTCTCAGGTCACCTTCATTTTGTATGCCTATTGAATGCCTACTGAGTCTAGAGCTACTTTTAAATATGAGGTAGGTAAGCTAAGGTCATCAAGTTGACGGCCATTACCAGGACTATATGTAGCCATACTGCCGTGCCTGCCAAGCACAGGCACGAATGAGATACCAGGCTGCTTCTCCGGACTGTCCACATTCCCATGGGTCATAGTCCGTGGTTACCCTGGGGGCTAGGAGCAGCAGCAGAGCCACAAGCAGGAGGGAATGACCCTGTTTTCTGATCAATGAGTCCAAAATATAGGGAAAAGAGGTGGCCTTTCCAGTCCCCAGGGATGGGGGCTCCTGCAGGGCACTTCAGGGAACGTGATAAGAAGGCCTGAGCAGCTTATATAGTTATGTAGGTGTGAGGTAGATAGAGTGTGTGTGTATGTGTGTGTGTTTGTGAGAGAGAGATGGCTGTGCATGTGGGTATTATAGGCATGTGGGTGTGTCCCATATGTGCAGGTGACCATTCAGTAGTGTTTATGGGTACACACATGTATATGTGTAGGTGCATGTATATAGGGTATGCACAGGTTCTTGCAAGAGTAGATATATAGGTGTACACAGGTGTGTTTAAGTATACACAGTTATATATGCAGGTGAAGGCATGCATGGTTATGCACAAGTGGACTCAGGTGTTGTACAGGGAAGAGTGCATGTGGGCACATGCACCTGCCCATACAGATCTGGAAGAAGCAGGTGTGCTTGGTAACTCTGCTCTGGCCCACACACTGGTGAGATATCTTCTGAGGTTGGCTCAAGATCAAGCTGCACAGGTGAGTGGGAGTAGTGCTTTACTCTTCGTATGCCTGAGCCCTGTGGCAGGAGCTGTGGACAGGTGTCAGAATCAGTCTGTGACCAGCTCCCCTGTGGCCACGCAGAGCTGTACTGGGTGGGGCTGTGGTGACGCCTAGGCTATGTCCTTTACAGACGAGATGAATGATCATCACCAGAATACCCTTTCCTATGTACTCATCAACCCCCCGCCAGACACAAGACTGGAACCCAACGATATTGTGTGAGTACAATGCACTGGCCATCCCAGCATCAGGCATGGGGGAGGAGGGCAGGGCTCACACCTGGCACAGGGCTGGAGTGGCTGCCTATCTGGCTTGCCATTCCAGGGCCTTCCTTGGTGTCTTCTGCAGGTACCTCATCCGTTCCGACCCCCTGGCCCATGTGGCCAGCAGCTCCCAGAGTCGGAAAAGCAGCTGCAGCAACAAACTCTCATCCTGTAATCCTGAGACCCGGGATGAGACCCAGCTCTGAGCCCCATGCTAGGGCAGACAGGAGAATAGAGGGGACATTGTCACAGGCTGGCCTGGCCCAAGCAGGCTGCATTATGACTTTATACAGTGGCTCTAAGACTTGCCCCCAGAAAGGAAATCCTCTCAGTGGGGCCAGTAGTGAGACCACTGGACCACCCTGGAAACCGGCATGAGGCATTCTTTTAACTTATTTTTACAAATCTGAATGATTTGCATCTCTTTACATAGCTGCACCACAACTCGTGACTGGGGGTCTGGCTAGAGTGTGAGGCAAGCAGACAGAACCAGAACTGGACACTACCCTGGATCCCACCATCTTGCATGGCTTCACTCAGCAATTTCTGAAGGGATGCTGAGGTGCATGGGAAAAGGAACAACCTGGAACTGGAGAGTTCCGGAGGGGACTGGGGAGACCTGCATAGAAGCCAGCTGTGTTCTCTAGCCATTCAACATGCTGTTCTGATCAGTTTCTACATGGCTCTGGGACTACACCAGGACCTATGGTTGCCTCTCCCCAGAACCAGGGGCCAACCAATAAAGGTGCCGTGTTCTTTAAGAGAAGAAAAACAGAGGGGCTTAGTAGAAACCTAGTCAGGAGACCCTACCCTGAGCCTGAGCTCTACAGCCCCCTGCTGGGGGAGGGGGTACTACAGTGGATTCTCAAGAAGTCCTGAGGCTGTGGCTATGCAAGTCAGATGGTTGTAGCTGTCACACTTGAGCTTCCCCAGCCATGGCCTTTGGGGGACACAGACCTTGCAGATGATGTGTCTCCATGGACCATTTCACACTCAAAGTCTTGTCTCTAAATTCCTGATCTGAGAAGCACAATTAGCGCTGGGCCCTGACCATGCCTCAGGTCTCCAGGGATTGCTCCAGGCAGCTGACTTCATTCTTGTTTATGGTTTGTATGATCAGAACTGGAACCTTCTATTAAAATGGATACATCCTGCAGGCTTGCATGGAACAAGGCAGCCCGTGATGGCTCTGGGACAGTGGGTGTGGAAACAGCTGAGGCTCACCTGTTTTAGGGTTAGAATTGCCTCATGTATTCCTCACCCCAGACTTCACAGACTAGCTCCCAATGCATGGCCAGCATGGCCTTCCTAAAACAGTAAGAAAATCCTCTGTGGCTGCGGTAGCCTAGGCAGCTGCCCCAGGGTATGTGTGGATGTAATCCCCAGAGGATCCCTTGGCAAGCTGTCCATCAGCTTCCCCATATGGCCCAGCATGTCCCAGAGGTAGGCACAACTCACCTAAGGCCCCAAATCCCTGGAACTTTACCCCACACTTGGGAGGAAGATGCCCCTGATGTGACTGTGTGAACTTCCCACTTTTGGGTGCTTCTTGAGTGTCCTGTTGGGGTGAAGGGTTGGACCAAAGGGCCCACTCTTCCTCAGCCAGAGCAGACGGAAAGTCAGGTGAGCAGGAGATAAGGGTCAAGGCAGCTGCTTGCTGTAGCTTGCCTGAGAATAGCACCTAAGTCCCCCCTTCCCATAACCTGCCTGCAAATCCAGCCTTCCTACCACCACACCATACCTGTTGGAACCTTGCTCACAGAGCGTGCATGAGTCCTGGTGAGGTGTACTGGGACAGAGTTGGCTGTAAGGACGCAGGGAAGACGTTTTGGGGCTTGGGTAGAAAGCAGGTGGTTTACATGGAGCTTGGGTGGCCAGGACTTACCTAGGCTAGGGTCTGTCAGTGGCCATCACTCTGCAGCAGGAGGGGGCTGAGTCTATACTCACATCTATCTCCCTACTCAGCCACCTGCCTGGCTGGCTGCTGAGCCAAGATAAACAAGAAAGCTGGTGTTCATCTAGATGGGACTAAACAGCCTTCAAGTCCATGCTGGAAGAGCTGCCACTTCTGAGGCACTTTGGGGAAAGTCACTTGCCCCACATGTGGATCAGGATGTTTACTCTCTTGTCTATCTGCAGCATGTAAACACATTTTCAGTCTCAGTGTGTGTGTGTGGGGGGGGGGTTGCTCCTCCCACAGGTATAGGCAGATAATTCCAGCCCAGTCTTTGCTAGCTTTTAGAGATGCCCGACTCTGGGACTGGCACTTGGGCCACAAGGATTTGTGCGCTGAGATAACAGTCACCAGATCAATAAAGGCCACATGCACACCTGGAATTCTCCATAGCTTCCATTGCCGTCATCTCCAGGCCTGGAAGACCTTCTTTTGCAGTATTCCTGTCTCCCGCTGGCCTTCAGGGCTCTCATGAGACACTGGTCCCCAATGGTCAGGGTCTGTCCCAGCCCAGGAAGAGCCAGAGTTTAAACAGCAACAAGATGTTCAAGGCATACAAAATCAGCAGGAAGCCTTTGGTTTTTCTGATCCTAACTATTTGGAATCATAGCTCAAAATGCTGTCTTGGGTGCTGCAGCCTGAGGGGCAGCTGGGCCGGGGAGCCATTCTGTTGTGGGGGCTGGGAGCCTGGGTAATGGTATGTGTTTGCGGCAGGTTCCAGGCTGTCTCGGTAACACACATCTACAGATGGGCAGTGACAGACAGAGAGGAACAGCAAGCTTAAGTGCTCAGTGCAGAAAAACAGAAGGGCAGAGACAGAGACCACAGTGAGGGCTAGCATTTACTAACAAACACAGAACTAACACCAACCCAGCTACACATCTGCCACACCAACTGAGGGTAGCTTCACCGGGCAGTGACAAGACAGACCTGCAATGGACAGAAAGAAGACTGAGACATGACCCATCCCCCAAGTCCCTCTCACTCTACCACCGCATGTACCCCAAGCTGCAGGGCATCTCTTAGGGGGTTTCAGGACAGATTCCTGAGAGGATGTGACTGGCCTGCATTTGCCAGAACCCCCAGGCTGTGCTCAGCCCCACCATGCTCTCACCCCGCCCTTCTGACCCCTCATTTTAGGCCCCACAGTGTCACACCACAATGCCCTCAAAAGGACCTTTTTAAGTTGAGTGAGTTTCCCCATTGGGTAAGTCTCATTAGGAAGACAGTATAGCACACAAAGAGGAACTGCATCTGAGTGACGAGAACAGTGTTGCTGTGGAGAAGCTAACAGTTTTAGATGCTACCTTACTAATTGCAATTATTTTGTCTTCCCTTCTAAGAGGCAGGTTCCTTGAGAATCGGGTTCTGTGTGTCCAATGCTTGCTGCACACAATGCAGATACATGCCTTTGGTATCAATAAAAGTTTTGGGTATATTAATTGGTTTTTATTCTCATACATTATATCCCTACAGCAGTTTTCTATCCCCCACTCCCCTAGTCCCCCACCACCACTTCTCCTCTCCCCCAGATCAACTCCTCCTGTTTCCCTTCAGAAAATAAAATTAAATAAACAAAATCAGGCCTCCCAGGGATATCTATTGAACATAGCCTAACAAGATACAATAACTTGATATAAGCTCTTGCATCATGGGTGGATGTGGCAACCCAGCAGGAGGAAAAGGGTCCCGAGCATAGGCAAAGGAGTTCAGATACCCTCTACTCCCATTGTTCTTAGTCCCAGAAGAACATGAAGCTATACAACCATAAGGTATGTGCAGAGGGCCTAGCTTAGAACCATACAGGGTTTGTGTCTCCTTACTGCAGTTCCTGTGAGCTCATATGAGCATAAGGAGGCACATGTCTGGCCCAGGCCCTGCTGTATAGTGTCCCAATGCAACTGCAACTCACAAAGGGAGCCCAACAATACTTTAGCCTTGAGCTAGGGGTGACATCTGCCTATCTAGATAAACAGCCTCAACCCTGGCCCAGAGTCCAGAGCCCTAGGGGGAAGTCAATGTCCATGCCTAAGGAGCTCTGCATGGGCCACTCTGGGTAACCCTAATGGGAGCCTGTCAGAGGTGGGCAAGTCTGTGTACACAGAAAGCTCTGCCCTTATCCTTTGTTCAGACCCTTTGCAGCCAGGCACATCCTAGTACTTTCCTGGCCCAGGGCCTGCTCTTCCTCCAAGTGGGAGCATCCAGCTCTGAACATCTTATGCACATCAACAGAGATGTCTAAACAGCCGGCTGTGGTCCAGGAGACAGCAGGCAGTGGGACTCTTATACTGTTCACTCCCAGCCTCAGCTTAAGTCCGTGTTCACTAACTGGGCATGGCCTTGTCTTTTGCACGGCTGGAGGAGCTCCTCCCTCACAGACTCTGGTATACTCAAGGACTGGATAGGGCAGGAGGGTGGGTACTCCCTTCCCCAAAGAAACTGAAGCACAGGCCCACTGGTTAAGAGCTCAGAGCAGCAAGGCCCAAACCTGGACTTTGAAAGTAAACTTCTTAGAGCCTCCATCATCCCACCAGGTTAGACTGCTGGGATAGCACTACCTTTGGGTGGTACCTACACCAACTCTCCATCTTGAGACCTCAAGGAAGCCATAAAGGGCAACCAGGCTGGGACAAACCTCCCTGCCCCTCTCCCCAAAGCAGCACTTCTGGCTCCTGCTCTGCCCACTCTCACCAGGGCTCTGGAACCAACAAGATAGCATTGGCATTAGCCAGTGCTGCAGGCTGCACTGCTGACCTGCAGAGGCTGGTCTAGCCCATCCTCAGGGGTCCCTACTTTGGAGGCACTGACGTATCTGTTAAAATTTCACCAAAAAACTTTACTTTTCCTAAGCCATGTGAGAAGATGCACTCTTATCTACTAAGGCACAGTGAGGACACAAACCAAGCGGGGTGTGGTGGCACCTGCCTGATTCCAGAATTCAAGGAGCAGAGGCCAGCCTGGTATACATACCAACACCAGCTGGGGCTACATTAGGCCCTGTAGGAAAAAAGTGGGGGAAGGGGGGAGTGTGTGGAGTGGGAGAGGGTTGCCTAAGGATGGCCTTGTAGTTAAGAACTGCTGCTCTCCCAGAGGACCCATGTTTGGTTCCCAGCACCCACCCAGCAGCTCACAAGCATCTATAACCCAAGTTCTAAGAAACAGGAAACAGGTGGCTTGTGAAACAAACAAAAACAGTTTAACTGTCACTATGCAATAGCAGCACCGAACACATTCCCAACACCACAGCGGTCACAAGCTCAAAAGGGCAGCTATGGCAGGTAAGTGGACTGGTGTTGAGCAGATAAAGCCTCTACTACTGAACAGAACCTAGGAATAAGACACACAAGGGGAAACCTGGTAATAAAGGTGAGCCCAGCACACAACTTGTGAGAATTTACCTGCGTTGACTGGCTGTCCCACTCCCATTTAGAAAGGTCTACCTTGAACCACAGACCTAGTACAGAGACCAAAAACCAAGTTGTTGTTTTGAAACAACAGCTGTATCCATTCAACTAAAATAAACACGCAGAAGCCCGTGTTTTCAGCTCTAGCCCCTGGAGCTTGGCTGGTCCTAAATCCCCATAAAACAGCAAGCATGGGGCCACTCTCTCAGGCCACCCGGCTTTGTGTCTAGAACTAATAACAGTGGCTTCCAAAGGTTTCCACCAGTCCACAAAATCAAACATCAAAGAACACCCCTCCCTCCCAAGCACAAGGGACTATTCTCCTGCCTAAGGCATGAGACACTTTCTTTCTCTGTATGACAGGGTCATTTCCAGCCAGGAGACAAAGCTGAGATACCATGGATCTTATTTTGGAATGGAGACAGGCACCCTACTCTCTGAAGCTTGTGGTGCACAGAGGAACACCAACCAGGATCTTTGCTCAGGCACCAGCTTTCAGACCAAGTGTGACGTGGGTCTCCCTTCTCACAGGAAAGGTGCTACCATACTGCTGCTAGGTTTGTAGCACCCATCCTAACTATAAAGAATTACCACACCCTGACTTGAACCATTCATGGGGTGCAGCCTGGGCTACATATTCTTCCTTATCATGCCGGTGTTGTTATAGCTTCTCCTTACTACCTGGGGAATTAAGGAAAGTAGACAACACTCAGAGAGACCCTGGATGGGTAAGGACACTGATTATGCTTTCCCAGGTCACAACCCCGGCAAACAGTAGGAGGAATGAAGGGGAGGGGCTAGGAGAGGAACCTGTTATCTATCCATGCACTAAGTGTTTTGTCAGGGAAGTTTGCATCGCAGCTCTGACACCATAGCCATACCTTTAGCACAGGCCTTCCATGATGTCCTGGTGGCACCAGGAGATCCTGCAGACACCACTCACAAATTTGAGGGCTGGTACAACTTTTCTCAACACAAACCTAGAAAAACCTAGGAGGAGAAATCCCCACTGAGGACCTGCCTCCTAGGAGTTTAGGAGGGTCCAGCCTGTGTGAAAATGGCAGCAGAGCAAGCCAGGGGAAAGCAAGCCATTGAGCTGCATTCCCCCAGTCTCTGCTTCAGTACCTGTCTTGGCTTTCCTCAATGGTGGATTGTAAGCCAAATAAACCCTTTCTTCCCCAAGTTGCATTTGGTCATGGTTTTTATTATGGTTTTCATTTATCACGGCAGCACAGAGCTCAGAACACCAGTGACACCAGATAGCAGAAGCACCAGAGTGTACCTCAGACACCAGGGAGACCCTGAGCCTGCAAGGTACAAGTTTATTGCCAAGGAATCAGTGAGAAACAGGAGGATGCTGGGCATGGCTGCCTCTCAGTGGGGCTTGTGACTTGGTCAAAACCACAATGAAGGAGATAGTACTGGCTTTACATATGTGACACTGGACACAGGTAACCATAAAATGAAATCACCAATAGGTTCAGGTCACCAAGATCAAAGCCATTTCACTAGGTAAACCAGTACCAACCTATAAAGGTTTACCCAAGGTGATTAACTTTCAACAAGAAAAATTTACTTTAACACTTTCTTCTTCAAAATAACAACCATAGTTTCAAACAATCCAGAAGTATATTTTGTACTATGTCACTTTTCAATATTGCCTGAAGTAGCCTGGGCCTGGAAAGTTTGACTGGAGATTGTATTGCAGGAACACACCTAGAATACCAGGTCAAAAGGTCACACTAGAAATGGTATCTTTGGCATGCATACACACACATGTACACAGGCCACCTACACACATTCATGTGCATATACTTATATGCACATCCCATGTCTACACACACATACACCTGCACAGCCCCCTACTATATCTCCACGTCTGCACATTTATTTCTGAAAAATATTTTTAATGCCAACCAACCTGGGCTCCTTGGGGTCTGTCATTACTAAGGAATGACCCACATGAACTGTCATGTACTGAATTACTTGTCTGCCTGAAAGGCTAAGATGAGTAGTCTTCCCAGTACAGCTGGTCAAGACAAAGTATCCCTGGAGAATCCAGATCACCACTGCTAAGTCCTGTACCGTAAACTCCCTAATAAAAACTACCGCTGTGCCAAGGCACACAGAAGGCATAGGTGATTCTAAGCCATCAAGTCACGTGGCCTCCACAGCCTGCGCTCGAGACACCCTTCAGGACAGGCCACATGCTAATTCACTACATCAGAAGTGGAGCAAAAGTGTAACTTTCTGCTCTACACTGGGTCTTCCAATTCTTCATGAAAAATAAATTCCTAGGTAACATGAAAGTCATGTGCAGTGCCCTGAAGCCATGAGCTGCGCGACACTGTCAGCAGAAGGAGTCGTGACAACCACACACGGTTAACAGAAAGCCAGCTCGTTACTTTATTACATTGTAGTGCTCTCTTAAAATAAATATGGTAACATCAAGTGCACAGTGAGAAATGAAAACACACAGGGCAGCCGGTGACAGGCGGTCACAGACTTTACTGCTCGTACGGCACAGCGCCTGCCACCCCTGACTGGATACAGTCACAAAGGAAGAGAAGACCAGACCTCACCTCACCCCTCCAGCCTTCTGTCCCATGCTCCCGTCCCGTCTGCCTGACATGGCCAGTGCTAACACTGAGACGTCTGAGTTCCCTCTGTGTTCTTCAATTCTCTCCTGCAGTTGAGACAGATTCAAGTAACACTCTCAAAAGGAAATGTGCAAAACTACAAGTGGCTCCAGGGTCTTCGCACAGCTGGCTCGTTGCTGGGGCACCTCTGCTCCCAGGAACACCTGTTCTGAAGCAGTCAGCTGCCACAGGGACCAGCGGGGAAGAGACCTGAAGCAGCTACCCCATTCTGAAATAATTGCAAGTAACCACCACGTTTTAAAAGAGGCAAAAAGCAGAATTACCAACCTCACCTGAGACTGCACACCGCACCGAGCATGCTGTTCCTCCAGAAGCAAGAACTATATGGTGGGCAAGCCAGGCCATCACAACACCACGAAGGAACCGGCAGCCAAGGGTGTAACGTACGCTACTATACCAAAATCTGCCTTTATTAAAGTGAACATACCAGCACGTTGCCTAGACCTAATCAGTGGTGGCTAAAGCCAGCTTAGCTGCCGGCTTCCATGAGGCCAGCATCAGCTGGCAGTACCCCACAACCCTCCTGATTGTGTGGCAGAAATACTCCAAATATGTAAACGTCATTTTAGCAGAACACAAACTTTGCCGATTTCAGTGCTTTTAGTGAATTGACATTTTCAGTAAACTTTTTCTGAGCAGCAAGGAACAGGTTTTTTTGTTTTTTGTTTTTTGTTTTTTTTTTTTGTTTTTTTGCTTTTTTGTTTTTTCAGAAATCTTAGAACTGGATATAAAGGTTGGCAGTAGACACAGTCAATAAATATCATACAATTTCTAAAATGAAAAAGATTTCCCATACGAACTCCTTTTATGAAGACACTCAAACACCCCGACCCAAACACGCCTGAGTCCTATGAGCACACATGACCACAGCTGGCCAACGTGGGGCGTCAGGCACTGTGCACAGGGTGAAGGAGCCAGAGAGCGGGTCATTCAATTTATCCTGAAGAACTTCAAGTGAGGCCCATAGCCCAGGATCACCCCATGGTGTCCCTTATTCTGAGGATCTCTGGTCAGCAGACCACAGCAGCCATGCCCAGCATCCATGTGTGCATCAGTGGTGAGAGGATCTTCTCTGTCCTCTAGCAACCTCTGTAGAAAACTGTCCGTGGCTCATCATACTCCGTACCAAATGGATGAAAATAATAAATCGGGATCCTGCCAGCACATCCTCTCAAGAGTCCTGACTGCTGTGGTCACTTACGGGTCTGGGTCTTCTTTGGCACTGTGGGCCGCTTGGGCTGCCACAAGTGGTTATGGATCGTGAGTGCATCCACACTGACCGACATGGTCTTGGCTGGGATCAGGTTAAACTGCTTTCGGTCTGAGCTGTATTTATACAGTTTGTCAATCATCTTCTTGGTGATGCTCTTTGGCCCCGTGCCAGTGAGTTTGTAGATTTCTTCAGTGTCAGGTTGGTAGCAGTAAAGTGCCCTGAACTGGCAGCCCGCATCTCGGAACAGAATGATGTAGTGGTTGGCGTCACACTTCTCCAGCTCCTGGGGAGTAGGAAGAGATGGCAAACACTGAATTCCACTCTTACACCCGGATTCCCATTGTTGCCCAATGGGTGAGTATTATTCCAAGGTAGTAAAAGTCCAAACAGCATGCTCTTTTAAGGACAGATAAAACAGGTCTAGCATAGCCTGTCCCCTTTTCTGTTCTCTGGGAAACTCTGTACAAAACTGTCTGTGGCTCATCACACTTTGTACCAAACGGATGAAAATAATAAACAGAGATCCTGTGACCACAGTCTCTCAGAGTCATGGCTGCCGTGGTCACTTACATGTCTGGGTTTTCTTTCTGTATGCCAAGTCCAGAATAAGGAGATCCACAAAGACAGACAGTATGTAGACCAGTGATCACACTATTCTACTAAATACACCGAAACCCACTGAGAGATGGCTTTCAAAGAGTGGATTTTGTGGTCTCAGAGCCTAGATTTCTTCTCCTCCCCACACCCTCCCCACACACCCCCCCAAGTTCTCAGTCTTAGAACTCACTCTGTAGACCAGGCTGGCCTTAAACTCAGAGACCTGCCTCCCTCTGCCTCCTGAGTGCTGGGATTAAAGGCCTGCGGCACCACAGCCGCTTCTAATAAAGCTGTTACCAAGAACCTGCAGCCAACAACTGCTGACACTGCTCCCGGGCCTTCCTGTACAGTGTGTGAGAACAAAGTTCCACTCGGTAAACGTGTGTGCACTCCTCCAGATAAACTTTCTGTATCAGCAGTTCCAAAGTATGGTGAAGACTCCTGACCTTTCCAGCCATCTGACTCCCGTGTTATAATCTCAGCCTGCCATCTCCAATGAGTGCAAGGGAGACTCTGAGGCCATGCAACAAGCAGGGTGTGCCAGAGCGAAAGAAGGTTCCAATTCTCGCCCATAAAGCCCAAAATTTAAAAAATTTATAAAAAATGACTTACTCACCTTTGCTTTAGAAGAGACAATTTTCATAAATATTTATGATTTTGCCGGTGTAATGGGCTTATTACTGTTTGTTTTATTCTCTGCAGTAGTAGTATGTACATGTGTATGATGGAAAGGGTCCATGTGTGTAGGTCAGAGGATAACTATTTGAAACTGGTTCTCTCCTCTCACCTATTCATGTGTTCTGGGGATCAAACTCATGTTGTCAGCCTGAATGGCAAATACTCATTTACCCACTGAGCCATCTCACTGGCCCAGAATGTTTTGCCTACATATATGTCTAAGTACCACATGTGTGCTGGTGTCCACAAAAGCCAGAAGAGGGCATTGGAGCCCCTAATATTAGAGTTACGGATGGTTGTGAGCTGCCATGTGGGTCTAGGAGTCAAGTCTCTGTAGCAGCATATTTTCCCCACAAGTTGGGAGGAGCTAAGGTGGGAGAAGTAAGGAGAAGAGGAAGAGAAGAAGGAAGAAGAGGAGCTGAGGAGGCAAAGATGTAGGAGCCATGGATGACCACGCATGTACCGAGAGCAGTCCTGGGTAACAACTTATATCTAGGTTAGTTAATTGGTTAACTATACTTCCAATTGTGTGGGCATCTTGATATTTGACCATTATCAAATATATAAAGCTATTGGATAATCTTTAACAGTAGAGTCTCATTTCTACCGGGTACTGCGTGGATAGCAGGATGGTCTGGGCTCTCTCACTGTGGAGACAGTGTGGAAGATTGGCAGAGCCATCTCCCACGTTGGCATCTCGTGGGTGGCAGGGCCGGTGTGTTTGGCTGCCTGAGCAGGTGGCCTGAGCAAGTGGCCTGAGCCAGCAGCCTGAGCCAAGCAGTGGCAAAAATATGCACCACTGCTCGTGACCTAAGGCCTAGCCTAGTTGGGAACATGGCGGCTCGGTAACTACAAGCCTGAACGGGTGCTGCCGTTTTTAAATATTTCCCGCAACAAACCTCAGCCTCTGAAAGAGCAGCCAGTGCTCTTAACTGTCTCTTCAGGGCACCATCAACTTACACATTTTTAAAAGACTAAGTAGAAAAGGAAAAATCGAAGTCTGTATATACAATACTGACCTAAACTACAGGAACAGTGTCTAGACATGAACTGAATGAGCCCTGGTCAGGAGGAAGAGTGTCACCTGCAGGAAAGGCAGATGTTGCACATCAGGGTCCCTGAACATTCAAGATCAAGTATCCCCTGGTGCGCAGCTCTGTAAGGAAGCTAGCTGGTACTTTACTTTCCCGGGTGTGCAGATGAGTGCTGACAGGAAGCTTCTGGTATTTAGCTTGCTGATCATCACATTCACTCTGCCTTCCCTCTAGAGTTCGGAACTAGTTTTATTCACTAGGTACCACATGACTAACACTGGACAAAAATTCTCGAAAAGGTTATGCAGAAACCATGGCACCAGTTGTGTGCCCCACGACCTTAGGGGAGGCATGCCATGGCACCACCTGCACATGGAGGTACACCGCCCTGCCTGCATCTTCCTCCTTGGCATAGGCTGTAATAGAACTGAAACCAAGAGTTTCTTTGCATGTGTGAAAAAAAGGTATTCTCAGGGTCATGATGCCTCTCTGTATGAACATCTTCATGGTGAGAAAAGTCTAATTAAATAGGCCACTCTGTGTCTACAAGCTGAGACCTGACCAGTGGGAGGAGACATATACATTTAGTATATAGTAAGTAGATAGGCACTAGAAAAACAAAAGTGGACATACATTGGGCCCTCGGGACCAGAAGAGGCTACAGTTAAGTGAAAGGGACTGAGGGAACTTCAAGGAAAGAACTTAAACGCCCTGTTTCTCACATGGCAGAACCCCCCACACACCAAGAGGACAGAGGCCCACAGCTCCCACGGGGCCTGTCAGAGAGACCTGAGAATTTCCCTCACCTGCTCAATGCAGCTGGGCCAGTGGTTCACATGTGAGCATTCCTCGTTACTTCTTATCTTCCAGTCTGAGTCCCACTGTCCTGTCTAAGCTCATGGTGGCCTTGCCTGTGTGTACACTGCTCACTCAGGGTTTAGCACTGTTGCTTGTGTTTCCTTGCCTGGGTCACTGTGAAGCAATCTCTACAGCCACGCTGCACAGACGCTACTCCTATGGCTTTTGTTCTTTTGGTTTTTTTTTTGTTTCTTCTCTCTCTCTCTCTCCCTCCTGCTCATTGTAATAATTACATTTTTAGTTACTTATGCTGGGGGACATACATGCTGCAGTCAGAGGACAACTTGCAGGAGCCAATTCTCTCCACTCTGTGGGTCCTGGGGATCGAACTCAGGTTGTCAGGTGTAGTAGCAAGCACCTTTACCCCGGCCCACTTTCTTTAACTGTCACCTTCCACAGCTCTAACGATCTCCAAATCTGTGAAGCCTAATAATATTCCCACACTGATTTTTTTCTTTTCAAAGTCTATCTAATACTTTTATCTTATCCACCCTATCTGTCTCTCACCACCGACCTTCTTAACTAAGATCTGAGTACACCCCATACTATCCTTGGTTGTTTATCCTCGAGCACGTATTGAAGTGAAAGGGGCCACTTTTGTTAATTATCTAATACATATGCAGTGATAATAACTTAGCACAATTAACATCATATTCAGGGAATAATAGTTTACACCAGGTGCCCTGAGCTACTAAATGTAGAAACTATTTTCTGAACTGCACGTTCAACAGTACCACATCCCAACTGAACACTACATATGAAAGAATACACTTGACTTAAAAAAAAAAAAAAAGCAAGCAATAAAAGCACCAGATTCATTAGCCTGGATACATAAACACACGCACACGCACACGCACACGCACACGCACACGCACACACACCTGGGGCTGGAGAGCAGGTTCAGCAGTTAAAAGCACTTCCTGCTCTCCCAGAGGGTGGGAGCTCAACTCTTGGCAGCTACATGGTGGCTCACAACCATCTGTAACTTAAGTTCTAGAGGATCCAACACACCCTCTTCTGGCCAACTCGGGCACTGTATGGACATGGTGCACAGACATACAAGCAGGCAAAATATCCGTAACACATAAAATACAAATAAACATTTTAAAAATAAATAAAACAAAACAAAAAACCAAGACAACATAATTCCACAAAAACTAACCAACCCTAGAGTAAAGGCATCAATTGAGAGTGAAATGCAACTCCTGAAGAACTCAAAGTAACAAAACCTCTGGGTTATAGGCAGAAAAGAGTCTCATTCCAAAGACATACAAGACATTTCTAAAGATTACAACAGAAAGTTTCCCAGAACTAAGAAAAAGAGACTTAAATATACACACAGGAAGCATTAAGGACAACAAAGACAGATCAGAAAAGAACCTCCTTCATTATGTTATAATTAAATATGAATATACAGGACAAAGGCTACTATTACTGGAAGCACCGAGAAAGAACCCCCCTAACCCAGCCCTCAGGGGACACAGCAGTGTTAACTGTGAAGCTTAGCAGCCCAGAGAACCTGGTGTAAACTCTACATTATTCTCCGGGTATGATGTCAATTATTAGATCAACTACCAACTGCTGGGTATCACACTGTACAAAGGACAGCACATCACTCAACTGAAATGTCAATAAATGAACAACTGATTCAAGAGGAAAAGAGGTGGTCCAAATACTACTAGGTCAACAAAATAGTAGAAATCAACATACAATTTTCAATAATAATACTTTAATAATTCAATAATGTATTAACTGTCTCAATTCCCAAATCAGAAGACAGACTAATAATAGACCACACTAAAAAAAAAAAAAAAAAAAAAAAAAAAAAATCAGACATGTTCCCTGATATCAGATACAAAAAGTTCTCAACAAATTACTTGCAAACTAAATTCAAAAACGCATCAGAAAGATCATTCACTACGATTAAGCTGGCTTTATTCTAGAAATGAATGAATGGCTCAATATACAAAATCAATAAATGTTTTTTATATATTTGTATATAAAGTTTATTCATTGCAACAATGTGAGAGGTAGCCAAGCATGGCAGCTCACGTCTGTAATCCAGCACTTGGGAGTCTGAGGCAGGAAGATCACCGTGTGAATTCAAGGCTAGCCTAGGATGCACAGTGAGTTCCAGGACAGTCCAGAGTGAATGCTTGTCTCAAAAAAAGAAAAAAAAAAAAAAAGTGTTGTGGGTAGCCCCAGCCTTCTGTTTTGATACTAATTCCCCTTTCCTGTGAAGGCTGCAGAGGAGGTGTGAGTCATTACACAGGTGATTTCTAGTGAACCTTCTGCCCATCTTAATTTGTAAAATAAAGGCTGGAGCCAGTGATTGGACAGAGGAAGGGGAGATGGAGTAATAAAGACTGGGGAGAGAAGAGAGAGAGGGAGGATGACTGGACGGAGACAATGGAGGAGGAAGACAATGGAGGAGGATGACTGGGAAGCAGGAGGTAGAAGGACAATTGCAGAGTCTGGAAAACCCTCAAGTTATAAGGGTCTCATAGCTGGGGAACAGAGTAAGTAGTGTAGGGTTATCTGCCCAATCTAGGCTTACAGATTATATTCATAATTACTGAGTTGTGTTTTCATTGACTGGTCCTATTTGAGTTGGAGATTCAAATATCTCCCACAACAAAGAAAAGAAAAAAGTCTGAGAATCCTTGGAAAATGAACAATTATAAATCAAATGATACTTAAAAAATGAAATGAGGCTACAATTTCTGATTCATATTCTTTTTTTAGGTCATGAAAATAACTTATAATAGTTAAATGCCTCTTGAATATACATGATATCTTCTAAAGCTAAAAGTAATATGCACTCAACCAGGTTTTAAAATCTATTTGGCCCTTCCGGTCTGGGCCAGAGCACTGAGCAGATCTTGGGTGGCAGCTCTGCCCCCAACCTCCAAGAACCCAGAGGAGGCAGGGATCCCAGGCGCTCTAACTTGGACAGTGTCTTAGAAACTAGTTCTCAGATCTGAGGCCTAGATCAGACCTCTGGCAGGTCTGCTGTTGTGTGGACCCCGGATTCCACCTAGGACATACTGGAAGGTCCACTCAATCCAGATCCACAGAGGAACAAATGAACTCAGAGCTTCAGACAACATATCCTGAGATATTCTAGAGGAGACACTGCACCCAGAACAGCAGACACCTAGCTGGACTACTACCTTGGAGGCACCATATCCTGAGGCATCCTAGAGGTACCACTGTAATCAGTGCAGCTGGAAAAGATCACAGAGACATCTGGACCCCTAGGAGATCAGACACAAGCTAGATAACTAGAAAGACAGGCTTCAGTCAGAGACAGCAAGTACAGGCAGCACTAAAGTTAACCAGATGGCAAAAGGCAAGAGCAAGAATGTAAGCAACAGAAACCAAAGTTACATGGCATCATCAGAACCCAGCTCCCCCATCAGAGCAAGCCCTGAACACCCCATCACACCAGAAAAGCAGGAATCAGAATTAAAATCACTTCTCATGATGATGATAGAGGGCTTTAAGAAAGACATAAATAACACTCTCAAAGAACTTAAGGAGAGCACTGGTAGACAGATAGAAACCCTTAAAGAGGAAACACAAAAATCCCTTAAGGAATTGCAAGAAAATGCAACCAAACGGGAAAAGGAATTAAACAGAACCATGCAGGATCTAAAAATGGAAGTAGAAACAATAAAGAAATCACAAAGGGACAATACCCTGGAGATAGAAAACCTAAAAAAAAGATCAAGAGTCATAGACACAAGTATCACCAACAGAATACAAGAGATGGAAGAGAGAATCTCATGTGCAGAAGATACCATGGAAAACATTGACACAACTGTCAAAGAAAATGCAAAATACAAAAAGCTACTAACCCAAAGTATACAAGAAATCCAAAACACAATGAGAAGGCCAAACCTAAGGATAATAGATATAGATGAGGGGGAAGACTCCCAACTAAAAGGACCAGTAAATATCCTCAACAAAATTATAGAGGAAAACTTCCTTAACCTAAAGAAAGAGATGTCCATAAATATACAAGAAGCTTACAGAACTCCAAATAGTTTAGACCAGAAAAGAAATACTTCCCGCCATATAATAGTCAAAACATCAAATGTACAAAACAAAGAAAAAAATACTAAAAGCAGTAAGGGAAAAAGGCAAAGTAACATATAAAGGCAGACCTGTAAGAATTACACCAGACTTCTCACCAGAGACCATAAAAGCCAGAAGATCCTGGGCCGATATCATACAGACCCTAAGAGAATACAAATGCCAGCCCAGACTACTATACCCAGCAAAACTGTCAATCATTATTGATGGAGAAACCAAAATATTCCATGACAAATCCAAATTTACACAGTATCTCAACACAAATCCAGCACTTCAAAGAATAATTGGTGGAAAACTCCAACACAAGGAGGGAAACTACAACCTAGAAAAAGCAAGAAAGTAATCTTCCAAAAACCCCAAAAGAAGATAGTTACACAAACATATCTCCACGGATGTTAGCCCAAAAGCTTAGATTAGCGAAGACTCAACCCACAGACCACATGAAGCTCATGAAGAAGGACGACCAAGAGGGGATGCCTCAGTTCTACTTAGAACGAGAAATAAAAATGCTCAAGGGAGCAAATAGGGAAACAAAACATGGAACAGAAACTGAAGGAGAGGCCATCAGGAGACCTTTCCACCTGGGTATTCACCCCATGTACAGCCACCTAATCTGTTATTGACCCCAGGTGGAAAGCAACAATACCAAACAACCAGAGCCCCCCAGGGTCTAAACCACCAGCCTGGGAACACATAGGGAGGGACCCAAGACTCCAGAGGTATATGTAGGGGAGGATGGCCCTGTCCCATAAAAAAAAAAATGAATGAAAAATGAATGAATGAACACACAGTGGGGGGGGGTGGACGTGAGGGTGGGGAGGGGATAGTGAGGGGGGTAGGTGTGGTCACTGCCTCACAGAAGCATGAGGAGGAGGATGGGATAGGTTTCTGGGTGGTGGGAGGAAGTAGGCTAAGGGGATAAAATCTGAAACGTAAATACTACAACCAATTTTAACAAGCGGGGGGGGGGGAAAGTCTTCAGAACCATCATCTTTAAAAAAAAATGTCAGCCCCCTGGGGGTGGGAAATTTTTTTTTCTTGATGCTAAAACTTGTTCTGAGAATTGTATATTGCAGAATACACAGCCTTGGTGTATCTACTCATCAAGCATACTGAGCAGGCCTGCCCAAACCTCTGATGTCCTGGAATTCCATCTGGATTCAGTGAAGACACAGCATCAGAGGCTTATCAACTTACTCTTTCCCCCACCCCTCTTCTAAAATCTCAACGCCCTTAATCAGCTTGAAGAAGTTAAAGAAGAGTCAGCGACCCTATTCCCTGAGCTTGGGGACTAATGTGATTAATAATGGTCTGTCTTTCTAGGGACAAGTAGTGGTTTTGTTGGAACAGGGGGGATTAGCTAGGACTTACTGCATAACCATAACCTACTGGTAGAAATCTGTATAATTATAATCAAGATGAAGTTATAATTTCTTAAATGGTACAAAATTTACTTTGATCTCAAATTTAAGGTTTTCATTGGTACGAGCCTCTTATTAATATAAAAATGAGATGAATATTGATACACTCATGGGCATTGTGCCTGTATAACACATTTAGGAATACAATGCCTAGACCCAGCCCTTTTTTAACTTTTTTAACTGATTTGGGATGGTTAACCTATGAGTTAAGGGACTATAGCAAATTCATATTTTTGAGTTTATTGTTAGGGTGTTTTCCATATTTTACTTAGAAATAGCTGAGAGGAGTTAACGGAAAACAGTCCAGGTTACCTTACATGGATAGTTGGTTTTCAAAACATCAGAAGTCCATAGAACTGATGCTACAAATATTTATATATTAATGTTCATAGTAATTAGAGACCTGTCTGCTCCTGACAGCTTCCTGTCGTGGATTCTAAGAAGAAATTGAGCATCCTTGGAGTTACTCCAGTTGTGTGGTAACAGCCACTAGGCAAGAATTGCCTCTCTCCATCTACAGACAAATTACTGTCCAGAAAAGGACACACATGCAGAACAGTCGACTGATTATATCTGCCTAGATAGAGTAATCAGTCCTTAATAATCCTGCATCACCAAGGTCTGTCAGATGATTCTGGGCCAGAAGGCTGAAGATTTGATGCTCCAACGTTCAGTAGTATAGGGGCTTTTCAGGTGTTCAGAGGTCTCTATAAATTGGCTAAGTTTTAGAAGCTATGCTTTGTGCTTCCCACAATTATAGTTAACTCAGTCATTCTGGATTTCTGACGGGGTTGAAAACTTATAGCTATTTACCTTGAGAGAAAAGATTTGAGTGGATGGTCGTCAGCTGACATTCATCCTAAAGCCAGGTTCAGAACTAAATGTTTTAGTTAGGATAGATGACAGAGGTGCTGGTTAGTCAACAAAATGATGGACTGGGTATTAGGACTATCTTGTACCTCACTGGTACAAATTGGCATAATTATGCTCTAATTGTATTTTGAGAGAAAAGTTTCATTTTAACAGGAAGGGTGATGTGTAGGAGGAGCTAAGGTAGGAGGAGTACTGAGAGGAAGAAAAGGAGTAAGAAGAGGAGGAGAAGAAGGATAGGAGAAGGTAGGTGATGAAAGAAAGAAAGAGGGGGGAGACAGGGAGGCAGATATTCATGTATCTCCACCAGTCAAAGACAGTTGTTATATCTAGGTTGGTCAGTGGGTTACACCTCTGATTGAACAATTCCAAACTTACAACGCTTATGATTAACATTATTTAAAAAAAAATGTATAAATGCAAAAAGGAAAAGGGGGCATGGGATAGGGGTTTTCTAAGGGGGGGGGAATGGGGAAAGGGGATGGCATCTGAAGTGTAAATAAAATATCTAATAAAAAAATAAAAATAAATAAATAAATAAAAACAAAAAAAATCTATTTGGAACATTAAACATGATAGAAATGGAAAAAAATCTTGAATGAAGTCCTCTATGAAAGGAAATTGTGGCAGGTTCCTGATTAGACAGAAACTGTTCCATCTCCAAGGGAGAATATGCAGCGTAACTGTGGCTCCATAGAATGAATTAGGCAGTGCTCCTTCTGCTGCTATTTTGTGGAACAGTTTGAAGAGAATTGATATTAAGTCTTCTTTGAAAGTTTGACAGAATTCTGCACTAAGCCCATCAGGTTGGTCCTGGACTTTTTTTGGTTGGGAGACTTTTAATGACTGTTCTATTTCTTTAGGGGTTATGGGACTGTTTAGATGGTTTATCTGATCCTGATTTAACTTTGGTACCTGGTCTCTGTTTAGAAAATTATCAATAAATGTTTTAATTTACATATATGTATGTGGTACACATATATGTAGTATACATACATACACTTACAATAAATAAATCTAAAAAATTATAATAAAGAATCCCAAAGAAACCCAGAATAGAAAGAACATAACTCAACATGATACAGGCTGTGTATCATCTACACTCAACGTTATCTTATACGGTCGAAACCCAGAAAAGCAGTTCCTCTAAAATGGGGAACAAGACAGAGTACCCATTGTCTCTGCCCTGATTATTACAATAATGAAGTCTTAGCTCAAGCAGTAAGACAAGAAAATAAAAGAGATATAAATAGGAAAGGAATAAGATCTCTTATATGTAGATGATAGGGTCCTATACACAAACCCTAAAGACTTCACTAGAAAACTCTTAGATCAGATTAAACCCTTCCATCACAGTGACAGAAAACAAAATTAACATACAAAATAAGTGCCCTTCCTATTTACAAGTGGCAAACAAACTTGAAGGGAAATAATTACATTCAAAATAGTCTTTATAAAAAACAAAAAAAAAAAAAAAATAGCCAGCACTTTGGAGGCAAAGGCAGGCAGATCTCTTTGAGTGTGAGGTCAGCCTCATCTACAGAATGAGTTCCAGGACAGCCAAGGCTACATAGAGAAAACCTGTTTTGAATCCCCTCCCCAAGGAAACACCCCCCCCCCACACACACACACCATTAACCATGGATGTTGAAAGACCTCTATAATTAAAACTTTAAGACACTGAAGAAAAAAATCTGAGGAAAATACTAGAAGATGGAAGGCCTCTCATGTTCATGGACTGGTGGGATTCATATTGTGAAAGTGGTCATCCTACCAAGAGCAAGCCACAGACTCAAGATTCAATATAATCCCCATCAAAACTCCAGTGTCAAATTTCACAAAAATAAGAAAAAATAATCTTAAAACTTATATGGGCTGGGCAGTGGTGGCACACGCCTTTAATCCCAGCACTTGGAAGACAGAGGCAGGCGGATTTCTGAGTTTGAGGCCAGCCTGGTCTATAGAGTGAGTTCCAGGACAGCCAGGGCTACACAGAGAAACCCTGTCTCGAAAAACCAAAAAAGATGTACCAAAGATGCTACACAGCAAAAGCAATCCTGAGCAAAAAAAAGAAGAAAAAGTACCCTATATCTGACTTCAAAACACACTCCAAAGCCATTACTGGCCATGGTATGGCACCAAGATAACATGTAGACCAGCAGAGTAGAAGAGAAGAGCCAGATATAAGCGTATTGTATTCATTTTTAAAACATTTTTTACATTTGTGTAACTAGTAAATGCTCTGTTTGCATGTGTGTGTGTGTGTGTTTGTGTGTGTGTGTGTGTGTGTGTGTGTGTGTGTGTGTACATCACATGTGTGTCTGGTATCCAAGGAAGCCAAAGAGAGTATTGGATTCCCTGGAATCAGAGATACAGGTGGCTACAAGTCACCATATGAACTTGGGATCTCTGCAAGAGCAGAAAGAGCTCTAAACTACTGACCCATCTCTCTAGTCTTTTACAGTAATGATAACAACAACAACAACAATAATAGCAAGAACAATAATTAATAATAATAATAGATGTCTTATGGAAACCCACTAATTTCTAACTTTACTAAAATATAAAAAATTTTAAAAGGAGTTTTAAAGGAGTGGAGATGCCCTGCATGAGTGGACAATGTTCCTCCCAAAAACCATGTGTCATTAAACAAAAAAACCTCAGTGTCAGGCATGGAATACTTCCTTACAAGTCAAGGAGGCCAAAGGCCCCCAAACATAGAGTACTACCACTGTCCTTGGCTGTCTACTCCCTAGACGGTAAGACTCTACTGCTGAAGACACAGCACAGTATTCTGGTTGTCGTCCTCCCTGGACCACTGCACACTGCTCACCAATACCCACACTCTAAGCATTCACTGTGCAGATGTGGTCCTCCCTCCTGGCACTCATACTGAAAAGTTCCCAACTGTGAAGAACATGTCAAACCCTAACTTTGACCCTCACTTTCTAACTACCTTCTGGTTCTTGAACTTAGAAAGGCTACTAACATCTTTCCTTGTTCTCTTTCTCTGTCTCTCTTTTGCTCACTCTCTGTCTCACTCTTGCTCTCGCTCATTCTCTATCTCTCTGTTTGTCTCTGTCTCTCTCTCTCTGAGACAGTCTCATACTACAGTCCAAGCTAGCCTCAAACTCACAGGAATCCTCCTGCCTCGGTCTCTTAAATACTGAGAGTAAAGGCATGAGCTACCACACCCAGCAGACAGACAGCTTCAAGGAAGTGAAAACCGACACAGGAAAGATGAGTAGTTTTTTACCTGACCCAACTTTTAAGTTCTTGGTGACTCAGGTGCCCAAAGTGTCTCCAAGACCCACCCTTCTAAGTCCTGTTCCAGCCATGGACACTCACTAGCAGGACAGCAGGGTCACCTGCTTCCTTTCTGTATCAAGGACACTGTCATTTAAAAATATCTAATCTACACTGGGGACAGAGTGCGTGCTAGGTGGCAGGGTACTCATCGACTATGAATGTCTGAGGCTCTGGGTTTAACTGCCAGCACCCAAACCAAAAACAGAATCAAATGACATCCGTATCCAGTCTCCCCACAGGAACGTGGCCCACTGGACCAGGTCCTGGCCCCCTCCCGTGGCCAACACACCATACCTACCATGAACAGAAGTATCCTCTTCCTCGGCTAAAGAGACCCATGTCTACTGTTGTCCCAAATGAAACCATTCATTGATTTAATAATCCACCTTTCTGTCAAAATCCTGTTTTTCTACAGCGGTCCCCCACAACCTTACAAGAACTCTGTGTTCCTGCCTCAGGACACACACCCTTCTACTTAGTAATTAGGAGAAAAAGACTCCACATCTATTCAGTAACAGGACAGCTTAAAATAACAGGAAGAGAACATACCTCTGCACAAACAGCAAAGGCTAACAGAATTTGTTTTTATTCTATGTATAACCACTATAACATTTAACACTTGCCTCCAATATTGAATTCTTGTGAGGTTCGTTCACTTTCCCAGCCAGACAGCAGTGGGAGATGGCATTGTGAATAATTGGTTTGTTTGACTTGCTACTGGGCTCCTTAAAGAGTTTAGGACCTAAGAAAACCAGATCAAAAATTGCAAAATTATTAGCATAGGCCACAAGCACACACAAAATAGCAACACTTCTCTCAGAAGCAAAATACAAAAAGCTTAGATCGTGGACAAGTATGCATTTGTGAAAACATAAAGACCTCTTCAAACCTACTCAAAAAAAAAAAAAAAAAGACAGATTAAAGTAATTGTTGCTACTTTCTGACTTAAGTCTCTTTACTATACAAATTACAAACCCAGAAACTGGAAAGTGCCCAGGATGTATGATCCCGCTTTATCTCTGCTCTCAAAACAGCAGGGAGTTGGCATTATATTGCCTACGGGACAAATGTGAGGTCTGATCAGGGTCACTACTGTGTCCGTGCTGTGGACAGCCAGCAGTTAGATACAGCTCTGACACTGAGTAAATATTTAATTTAAAAAAAAAAAAAAAAAAAAAAAAAAAAAACACTTTTAGGCCAAAATAAAGATTTATTTTAAAGAGTGTTATTAAAATAAAGTTTATTTTAAAGAGGCAAGTGCCTCTGTGGGCAATATACCCTAAAGCCATTGTGTGGCTATTACCTGTGTACTCGGCCACAGAGGCCAAAGAGGAGGCTGCCGATGCAGTCTCCCAGTCTCGGTCTGTGCTCCGACTGGGGTTGCGGCTCAGGATAGGTAAGGCTTCCAGTGATTCAACTCTGCAGGCAGAAACAGACAAGGTGCTCAAGGTGCCCTTCTCCTTACTTCTCCATGACCACCCATACCAGCAGGGCAAGAAGCATGCCCACTACAGCAGGGCCTTCCTGTGAAGGTGGAGGACTTGATAAGCCTTTATTGGCCACTGCCAAAGAGTGTCACCATGAGTGCACGGACTGACTGATGCTGGCTCAGGTATCGATGACCACAGAAGACTAACAGTCACCTAGCAGAGGATCAGTCCTAGGGCAGGAGGGGCTGAAGTGGGGCTAAGGTAAACAGCTGTGCCTCAGACGCTCTCTGATCCCTGGCAGGACTGGGCTGCACATGCAGGGATGCCGAATCATGAACATAAATACCAAAGCTGAAGCCTAGAAAACTTCGTAGAAGGTAGTCGGATGCTCTCTAGGCAGGCTGACAGGGATGGAGTAGAATCTAGCTAGACAACTAACTCCCAAACAAAACTAAAAAAAGCACCATCCAGGGCTCCCTAGGAGTCCTCCAAAGTCCAGGAGACAAAAGCTCACTAGACATCAAGGAGGAATGAAGGCTCCTCTCCACAGACAGCACTCATGATGCTTGTACATGACACTATTCAAATGAAGCCCCAACTATAAGAAGTCAATACCATGTAGCTCCCAGCTAAAGCTACAGTAAAAATTCATTGATGCCCAGACAGGTACCCACAGCACCTGTAAAATTACTTTGTAACACAAAGAGGGGCTTTTAACAGCTGGTAGAAAATGAAAAATACCACTTTAAATGATGCATTGGTTCCTGTCTGACCCATAGTCCAAGGCTGTGCCAGACGACGATTTGACAGCACTATGGAATGATACACACTGAACTATGCGGGTAATGGGGCTAAGTGTCACCCACTCACTCCTATGCAACAAGAAGTGCACACATTTAACAGGGAGGCCAAGGGGAAAGAATGAAGGAGGGAAAAGCCAGTGAGCCCTGGTAGGGGTAAGCTGGGTTTCCTCCTAAACATTGTGGAACTGGCTATAAAATGTCTCTCCTTCAGCTTTGATCTGGAAGCTTCTCCTTCTCTGTACAAGCGCACTAAGATACCTCATAGTTTCTTGGCCTCCTTACCGGTGAGAAGGTGTGCCCCCCGAATGAACACTCTCAGGTTCCGTTGTTGCTGCAGATGCCAACGATAGGCTGGAGCCGGAGTGAGTTTGGCTCAAGTTATCTGCTGTAGGAACAAGAAGTTGACAAACTGTGAACAAGTTTACCAGGCCTATCCCTGCTGTCCTACTACAGAGCCTCCCTCTGTAAATCCCAATTCTCTGCCCAAACCCTGCAAGTCCCTGGCCATCTCAGGTCTCAATCCTTAAGCCTGTTTAAAGGGAAGCTTCCCATCCCATGAAGCACTCAGGATGAAGAAGCTCAGCACTAAGCAGCCAGCACAGCACAGGGTGAGGGTGCTTACGGGTGGAAGAGCACTTGGTGCCAGAGTCACTACAAGACTCTTCCCGGTGAACTGACTTTGGCCGAGGCTTTTTAGGCTTTGATTTAGGTTTGCCAAGTCCTTGCTCCTCCAAGGCCTGTTGCTGCTTCCTCCGCAAGTATTCCTGTTTAATGAGCTCTCGCCTCGCCTTCTCCTCCTCCTTACGAAGTCGATCCTCTTCAGCCTTACGCCTAAGAGCAAAATGGAGTCACAAGACTGGGTCAGAGGTTCTCTTCCTAAGGACAAATGTACCAGATCCACCTCCTGCAATCCTAAGATCTGTGGTTCTCTCTGTAGATTGTTGGAACCGTGGGAGTTTAAGGCTGGGACTGAATCACCTAGAAAACTCTCCGGACCACAAACAATGTATTTCCTATGCTGCATGCTGGCAGCCTCATCATTAAAATGGGAGTGAACACACAGGGAGTGAGGGAGTAGGGCTGGTGTGAAAGTAACAGAAGCACCTGGCATGAGAGCCGCACAGATCTGTACTGTCATGGCTATCGCCATGAATGCCAATGTCCAACAGCAGGAACAAGGAGGGAGTGAAGAGCTGTGAGATGCTGGCCCCTGTGATGAACCAGCCTGGCCCTGTCTACCATCTAAATCTAGGCTGCCCAACTGGACACAGACAAATGGAGGCTGCTGAGGAAGATGTTACCGGGCTTCATCTCGCTTGAGCTCCACTTCCGCCTCCAGCTGCTGCTTGCGTGCACGAGCCTCTTCAGCCTTGCGCTGCTGTTTCAGAAGGAAAGCTGCTCGCTTCTTAGCAAGCTCATCTTCTGCTTTCTGTTCATCCTACAAAGCCCATTACTTTATAGTCAGTGGCAGTACAAGGAACTCCTTAAACTATCCAACCTAGGCTTACTCTGATCCAGTAAGGACTTTTAACATACACTTAGAAAATCTGACTTCATTAGGAGAGGGAGTAAGACAGAGTCTATGTAGCCCTGGATATCCTAGAACTCTCTATGCAGACCAAGCTGGCCTCAGATTCAGATATGTCTGCCTCTGCTTTCCAAAGGCATGCACCACCATGCCCAGCTCTGAGTCTTTTTAATTAATAAGCTTATTGCATATATATACACTGTGACACAAATGGAAAAAAAAAAAGTCCATGCCATCAAAATAGCCTGTTAGATGACCTTCACGTGCCCTGCACCAAATTCAGTTTCCCTACAAAGCCACACATTTCTCCCTATCTCAGCTAACATCAGTGTGACTGCAATCATTCCATACAAAGTATGACTGGGAATGAGGAGGTAGCTCAGCAGAGAAAATATCTGCTGGGTAAGCATAAGGATCAGAGTTCAGATCCCCAGAACTCACAAAAAGCCAGGTAGGAAAGACAGACTTGTGTGATCCCAGTACATGAAAAGTAGAGACAGGGAGTCTGTGGACCAAACTTGCTTGCTGGGCTGACTGAAATGTTAAACTCCGGGTTCTAAAGGACACCTTGTCTCGTATTGAAGGTGCTCTATGGCCACATCACCCTGAACCCATCCGCTCTTGTCTAATACAGAAGGTGGAGAGCAATAAGGAAGGTAAAGCACCCAATGTCAGCCTCAGGCTTACACACACGCGCGCACGCACACGTGCACGCACGTGCACACACACACATGTCAATAAAACATGCATCTTATAAGGCTGAGACTGTACCATGTGGTCAGGAGAAAACAGACATGATCAAGAAGAGGAGAAACCCTGGAGGCCATACTTCTTATCATGTCTGAGAAAGAAGTGCAGGGCAGAGAAACAGAGACATTTCAAAGCTTCTCTGCTGCTGGGTTTCCATATCAGGGGTTGGTAAATTGAAGCATACAGGCCACATCTGGTTTGGATATCTTTGTACAGCGTTTGAGTTCTAAGCACTTTTTACATTTTTCAATGACCAAAAAGTCATCCAAAAACAAAGTATTTCAAGACTCATGAAAATTATCAGGTTCTAGGATGTTCTGCCTGTGACTACATCTGGTTGGGTACATCCTCAGAATGTATAGCCCCACAAAATCAAACATGTTTCTTCTCTGGCTTTTTATGGAACCTACTTAGAACAGAAGTTCATGAGATATCCTCACAAATAAGGCAATGTGACTACACTTCAACAAACTTCCAACTTACCTTGAAGAAGAAGCCAACCCCAGGCTTCTGGTCACTATCTCCACCAAGCTCTACCGAGCTCTCATGGCCAATCACCTCTCCATCCTCATCAGGGGCCTTCAGTTCAGAGAGGTCCACCTCAATGAGGCTGGCCTTGCTCCTCAGCGGCTCCTCCATCAGGGTGTGTTCTTTGCCTGTGATGGCAGAGGCACTCAGCCCTGTCTCTTTTACACTTGTATCCAGACACTCTTTAAAGTTCATCTGTTCTGAGACAATGTTTGCATCTTTGCAGGAGGACAGAACAAGTGTCCGGTGGTTACTCTCATCATGGAGTCTGTAACTGTCAAAGAGACACTTCTCAGGGAGTTCCCCTGGGTCGGAGGGTGACCGTGGATGGGTACTTGGGGGTAAGGACCTCGAATGTGGGAGTGTCTCCACACTGGGTGTTGGAGTCTTGCTCCGAGAACAGCCCTGCTGCCTGTCTTTTGGAACCTTCAGTTCAGCTGGCCTTCCTGACCGGGAATTCCGGCCCTGGCCAAGCCGTGGGGGTTTGCGGTGGCCAGGCACACCAGTTGGAGAGAGTGGCTCAACAAAGTGGACTGGGGCCTTTACTTTTTGGTCCTGGCAGTTATTTTTAGTGCCTGGTGTTGGTACTGTGGGGGACTTCATGAGAAGCTGCTCCTGCTGCTGGGAGATCTTCAGTATAGCCTGCTGCAGTGTACTGATGGTCTCATTAAGCTTCTCAATGGACAAGTCACACTCATTCACATCTACCTCACCGACACTGTCCTCCAGGAGAGCAGTGGAAATTACTCTGTGCTTCTCTCCATCATGCAGAGTAGCTGGGTCCCTGGGTTTATGTAGCTGGACAAATGCCACATCCTGAGAGTCACTGAGATCTCTCTGCTCTTCTTTGACAAGGAACCCTTCAGTTTTACAAGTGCCATCATCCAAGTCCTCCCCATTGTGCTGTGGGAATTCCTTCGTGAAGTGTTCGGGTCTCAGTGGCTGTGGGGCACCATCGGTCTTCCCTTTCTTTACCACATGCAGAAAGGCTGCCTTGCCCAGCTTCAGACGCTGCCGTGCAGACAGCGCCTCCATCTTTTTCTTCTGGGCTTCAATAGCTCTACGCTTTTCCTCCAGCTGCATGTGCAGCTGCACCAGCTCAGAAGCCAGCAGGCTGGCAGGGTCCTTACTGTGCCTGCTTGGGCTCTGCTCTCTCTTCTGGCGCCATGTTGTCAGAGGGGCTGGGCAGCTTTCAGATGCATCTGGGGTGGTCTTCTGGGAGCTGCTGCTGCTGGACTTGGTCTCACAGCTGTTGAGCCGCTGGAGCTTCCTTTCAGCAAAACTGGTCATCTTCACACTTCCACTTGCCATGGACATGCTGCTGAGCTGAGAAGTCGTGCTCAGACAAGGGCTTGAGCGGCCACTGGCATCATCTTTGTCTTCGTGTTCCTTCACTTTCATATCCTCTTGTAGTTTGGCTGACTCTTCCTCACCAGCATATCTGGGGATAACCACAGGATGGTCCTCACAAGTAAAATCCTGCTCGGTATCCTCTACATCGGCCACATCAGAGTCTGAGTCCTGCCTCAGGATGGTCCAGGGTTCTGAGTCATGGGAGCTGGGACTCTGTGAACCAACATACCACCTCCCCTCATCTTCCTCAGCCCTGCCTACATGGAGAAAGAAACCATCAGCAGCCTGCCCCTGAGGTAATGGATCAAATCTACCCAGGGCCAGAGGCTGTCCTTCCCCTGTAGCTTCTGCCGACTGTGGTCCTACCTCTGCAGGATCAATGCTTGCAGCAAATTCTGAACAAGGAATTGGGGTAAAAGTTCTGTTCAGGTCACGACTGCCATGGCTACCAGTCACTTTCTTCCGTACCATAGGCTGGGAGCCCTCACTAGGCCTCTTGGCCATGATGGTCCTTGATCTCCCTTCTCCACGCTCATCTTCCTTAGTGGTAATCTGCTTCTCTTTGGCTGGCCGGAGTACTGCTGGCATCAGAGGCTCTAAGTAAAAACTGTCAGGCTTACTCTCCATCGTGTCTGCCTGTCTCTGGGGAGACCTGATACTTGCCACCAGGCCTGGGGCCTGAGGTGAGATTCTGGGAATCTCTGGGGAACGAGGAGACACATCTGTCCTGATGATGGCTACAAGCTCCTCCTCCTCATCCTCAATGTTGACATTGCTCAGGAGGCTTTTCCCGTTGGTCTTTCCAGCTGAAGAATGGGGCTGGTTCTGTGGGGTCAGGTGGATAATGTTAGATGCCAAGCTATCTTTGCTGATAGAGCGGGCTAAGCTGACACTGTCACCAGAACTGGGGTCCACATCACAACTTGCAGCATGATGGAGAGCAAACGGTGTTGGCTGTGACACAGGCCTGAAATAAGAGGAAAAACCAACTCACTGTTCAGCAGCCTGAAGGGGAGGAGCTCAGGGTATGAAGAGCACCAGTCTTACATGAAGATGCTTTATATAAATGTTCTAGGACAAAAGAGCAGCAGAGGCAACTTCTGGTGAATGACTCAAAACCGCTTTGCCCAGCCCTCCCTCCTTCATGCATCCTTTAAAGCAACCGAGGCCCCGATGGCCTTGGCTATCTGTCTATACTTAGCACACTACAAATGAAAGCTCAGATATCTTTCTAAACCCTTGAGTAAAATCACCACAAGAAACATGAAAAGCAAACGTACCCATAGCACAGGTGGCACTGTTGCTTTTACAGACCTCTCGGACACCTGCTAGATCCTCACGTGTCCCTCTATTGCTGCGACACCATAGAGCATACATTCACTGTGCAAGTACATGCTGGCATTTCTGTGGTGTCACTAGCTGCCAGCTCTCTCCCTGAAACACATCTGAAGAACTGCTGCTTAGTCTAACGAGCACCTGAATACAAACAGTTCCGTTACTCACCTGTTTTTTTTATCTGGCCATGCTACTGCTGCGCCACGTGGCTGACCATCAACCCTAGTTAAGGAATTCGATCTGTGTCGCTGATCTGTAGTTTGGAAGAAATAAGCACATTCAGTGTTTAGTAACAAACCCTGTACCATTTGCAGTTCTTTCAGTGTAACAGCCATTTCTCTGGGTGGTAATAATAATCTTAACTCAGGGAAGTGGATGCCCACAACAGTATAGCGTCCAGTAGCTCCGATAAGTGAAGTGCAGTGCTACAGCACAGGAATCATACAGATGTTTGGGGCATCTGCCACTCTGTGCATGCAGCACACAACTTACCAGAGTTGAAATGACATTTATACCACAAGATTATAAATTCTGAGCTATATCAATACAAATTAAATTTATTCTGCTATTCTTAACTAAAATGGGTACATTAGAACAAGGTCATTTAATTTTGAGGAATATTATTTTACTAACCATGGAAAAAAAAGTTGAAAAAAAAAAGAAAGAAAGAAAGAAAGAAAGAAAGAAAGAAAGAAAGAAAGAAAGAAAGAAAAGAATCATGTTCTCACCAGGGATTTCCTCAGCCTGCGACACTTTTTGCTGTTTCTGTCTCAGTGGCAACAAAGGATGGGCTGGACTAAATGTGGAAGCTCCTTTCCCACTAAATAAAAATAATTCAAAGAAAATAATGAGTTTAACAAACTTCAAGTTCAAAAGCAAAGGATATCGAGACAGCTCAGCAGAGAAGAACACTGGCTGCCAAACCTGATAGCCTGAGTTCTATGTCTAGGTCCCACACAGCAGAAGGAGAGAGCTTACTCTTGAAAGTTGTCTTCTGACTTCCACTTAGGCACTGTGGTACATACGTAACCATAAATACAAACACACACACACACACACACACACACACACACACACACACACAAAACCAATCAGTCCATCAGTGTAGAAGTAATAAAGCAAAGGTATGTAACTGAAAGAGACTATTAAAAACTTGTACTAAGCTGGGAGCAGTTAGCAGGTTTCTCTGGGTAAAGTCTTTCCATAAAACTAAACCAAAAGAAAACCAATGAAGTTTTGAATTGGAGATAAAAATCCCCAAACTGGAACTGAGGAGATAGCTCAGTTGGTAAAGTGTTTGCTATGCAAATATAAGGTGGACCTGAGTTGCTAGCACCCAGATTAAAAAGCCAAGTAGAGCAATACATATTGTTGACCAGCTAGTCTAGCCAAATCAGTGAGCTCTGGGTTCAATGAGAGACCTTATCTCAAAAGTAACTGGAGTGTAATCAAGGAAGACATTCAACATCAACCTCTGGCCCCCACACACAGGTGCATACATGTGTATAAACACACTTACACTCACAAATCCCAAAGCTGCAAACACAAATTATACACCTTCTGGCTGTAGTGTATGACACAAATCCCAAGTGACTACCACAAAGGGGACCAGCAAGGTGGTTGAGCTGGGTAGGAACAATGCACGATATATATGTATGAATGTCATGATCTATATATGTCACACTCACAAGCTAGGTGGCAGTAGTGCACGCCTTTAGTCCCAGCAGATGATCTCTGAGTTCAAGGCCAGCCTGGTCTACATTGCAAGTTCTAGGCCATCTGAGGCTAAATAGTAAGACCCTGTCTCAAAAACACAAAAATAAAAAAATTGAAAAGACCACAAAGATGGTACCACTCTATCAAACTGACTGAAAATGTTGAGAGTAACCTGAGCGTGGACAAGCAGGCACCCCACAGAGCTGGAGAGAACACCTGAGCATGGACAAGCAGGGCACTCCACAGAGCTGGGAGAGAGCACTCACATATTGTAGAGGACAGTATGGACACAGCTACAAAATCTACAACTATTCACACCTTTTCTACTTCTTTGATTACAGCTTGAGTAAGAGGCGTCCAGGCTGTGGCCATAAGGATCATCACTTTACATGAGACCAGTGGGCGCAGCGCAGCGCAGCGCAGGCACCAATCAGGTGAGCACTGCTCAGTGCAGCTGCATTAGCCTGACACCAACTATGGGGCCGGCACTAGCTTCTCATCAGGAAGAGCACACTCACATGCAGGGCAGCTCTTTTGCTATTTTACATTAGGGAAGAATTTGACCATCGGACAGTAATAAAAGTCTGGGCAGGGATCACAGGGGCATTCAACACCCTGGGCAATAGCTACTAAGGTTAATCCCAAGATAGGGGTTAGTCCTTCAGAGGCAGAGGAGACACAAGGAAGAAAGGGAGACAAAGGGGGGAAGCTGAACAGAAGGGGTTAAAAGGGAATCCTGAGAAGCCCAGCAGAAGACAGGGAAGAGGAAATCTAGAACCCACAGCCACCCACAGCACCAAGGACCAGAGAACTCAAACAGAGTCAGAGTATGCAACAGTGTGAGCTATCCAGGGCAAGAGTTTGATGAATAAGAAAAGCTTCACAGCTACTATAAGTAGAAAGGGTCACTGAGCCAGTCAGTGCATATGTGATGCCAATGCTGCTTCAACCAAGTTCCATGAGTGAGACAGACAGACGGACAGAGAACACGAGTGCACAAACACAAACGCATGGCACGCCATATACCTGATCTAACCACAAAGACCCAGCACAAGGACTGGATGTAAGGACTGCCAGCAAGAACGCCTACCTAGGTAGCACATAAGGCACACGTGGCTGTATAGCTCTTTCCTTGTGATGCTGTCACTTCTCAGCCACCCTCTGTACCCATGGGCTCTGAGCCACATACAGCTTTCCATTCTGCTCCAAAGATCGAATCCTGTCAGCGACTCTCAGCCCTTAAACACTCCCAGTGCCATCTGACTTGCTTTTTGGGCCCTGAACATTCTCTTCCTGGCCCAATCCTCTAGCATCTTTCAAGTCAACATGAGAAAGCTGAGGTCCTTTCCAACGTGTATCTAACTAGACATTCAGCTGTATGCACTATTCAAAAATCACTTCTGAGTATTGTTTTAACCTTAAATCTCAACTCAATCTCCACATTCTAAAACTTTGTTTCTGTTTTAAAATATTCTCTCAGGTGGCACACACATAAGGGCTCCTCCCACACTGGAGGTTCACACTCCCTCCCAGGAGAGCTCTTTCATCTCACCCTCAGGCCACTGGCATGGTTGTACCCAATCAACCAGATCCAGCCAGCTGACGATGATAAAACTCGGTTCTCAAAACCCCCTCTCCAAGAGCTCCCATTTACTGTGTCATCATCCACTGTTCACTGAAGCCGATGAAGCAGCCAGCTTACAGATACCAGCCTTCACTCCTACTGGCTATCAGACTACACTTCAGAGTCAATTCTGACTGCTCCTTCAGCTTCTTTCTTATTAGATCATCTGTGAAACTGTAACTCGCTGTGAAGAGACAACAGAGACATTCCTTTTCTGTTCTACCATTTGATGTGTTTAAACTGTATTAATTAATTGTATTACATAAATACTCTTATTTAAGAATGCTGAAGAGAAGACTAAGTGCCCCAGAACTGGCACTGTCTTGGACTAGGAAAGTACTCGGTGCTCTCTGCATTACTTACTTAAGAGGTTTCTCGGGCTCTCATGTAAAAGGAAGGAGGATGGTAAACTGACCACAACAGACTTACAGACACTCAGGTTCTTCCGAGTGGAGGTGGTACCGATGACTGCCTTCGGTGAGAGGCTGGGTGGGTGGTGGCAGGTCAGCAGGGCTCATAGCAGCAGGGCTACCCAGGAAGCTGCGTTTGGTTGCATTGGAGATCGGGACAGGAGGTCGGCTGCTCTTCTGCTGTGACACTGTTTTAGCTACAGAAATAGCAATTTTATACAAATATCTATTAATTATAGTTATAATGTCAGCAAGAAACACTGAACCTATAGCTTTTAGAACCATGAAAACAATTCAACTTTTACTTGAAACCAAACTTCTCAACATTGGTTAACAGGTTAACAGGTCTAGGCTAACTTACAAATATGAAATTTAAAAACAACACTGACAGACAGAACAGGCAAGCCTGAACTTCATGTCCGCACAGCACTGACACACAGGCCACCCTGATCTTCACAGACATAGGGGCTGCCTAAATCCTTTGAGCTCTCAAGAAAATGGCTATGACCATTCGTGTTACTCACCATCCTTCAGCTCTTGAATATCTCGGGGCTGAACAAAATCTGGTTTGACATTCTCAAACCACCAGAAGAGCTCGGCGATAAAAACCATAACATTCGGCTAAAACAAAACACACAACAACCCAGGCACAGTAAGTACCTGCTCAACGGCAGCTAGCTTTAAGTGCATGTCTGATGGCAGGCTTACCTTCAGCACTAGGGGAGCGTACAGCATATCCTCCAGGGTGAGATAGAAACACTTGTTCAGATGCTCATTGGAAAACTCCCTCAGAAGCCGGATGTTATACAGGCTGTCAGCCATCGATGGTACCTCCTTCAGGCAAATATCTAGTAGATACAGACAGGCAAACTGTTATGATGTGCATATTGTGCTCACAAGGGTGCGTGTAGATACACCATTCTGAACTGAAACTCTATGTGCAAGAGTTGGTAATAAAGGAAGCAAGGTTACAAAATTTTAAAAGACAGTAAGTTTCACAGGTGATACTAAAGGAAGAAAGAAAATACGGAAAGTGTCCAGACTCTGCATTTACAACATAGACTATATGAGACTTCAAGGCTCGAGTCCTAAAGGGAACAGCCCGCTTGCCTTACGTGTGCAAGGCACAGGAGCAGGCAAAGATGAGCCAAATGAAGTGGAATCACCTTTTAGAAATATCTGTGTTCTGGGTCACAAGATGGCTCAGTGGGTAAAGGCTTTTGCCCTGCAAGCCCAACAACCTAAGTTCAAGCCCCAGGACTCACATAAAGTAGGAAAACCAGCTAGGTGATGGTGGTGCACACTTTTAATCCCAAGGAGAAAAGGCAGGCAGATCTGAGTTCAGGCCAGCCTAGTCTACTGAGCAAGTTCCAGGATAGTCAAGGGTATACAGAGAAACCCTGTCTCAAAAAAAAAAAAAAAAAAAAAAAAGAGAAAACCATCTCCAAAATGATACCCATATCCACATGTGTGCCAATTCTCACATATACATATACAATATGCATGCATACATAGTAATATTAAAATAAACGTAAGGAAATGTTTGTATTTTCTTCCGCAAGCAGAGACCTCTGCCTAAAGTTAATTTCATATATGCAAAGGGCAGGAGCTAGAATATGCATGAAATCACAACTGTCAAGCAAGGTCTCTAATCCTTCAAGTCAAGGAACTGCATCTAGTACAAGCCTCCTCTATGAAGAGTGAGTGAGGATCTTCCCAACCACCCAGGTAAAAAAAATTCAGGAGGGCAGACCTTCCACTGGGAAATGTGGTACGGGCAGTAAACAGACCCCTGAAAAGGGGCCTTGGTGTTTGTCCAGATGCTCCTTAGTAGGAGCCAGTAAACAGCAGATGTAAGAACATGAGACAAATGCACCAAGGCTTTGCCTCTGAATGTTCCACCTTTAAAAAAGAGGAACCAGAAGGGTGGTGCACACCTTTAATCCCAGCACTCAGGAGGCAGAGGCTGGTAGATCTTTGAGTTCAAGGCCAGCCTGTTCTCCAGAGTGAGTTCCAGGACAGCTAGAGCTTGTTACACAGAGAATCCTTGTCTCAAAAAATCAAAAAGAAAACAAAAAGAAAAAAAGGAGAGAGGCAGAGGGGTATTTGTTCAGCATGCTCAAGTACCAAAACAGGGTGGGGGGATTCTTTTTCAAAGATCTCAAATGCTATTTCCAGTCTAGGTCATTAGTCCAGGAGCAGGGTGTGTCCATGTCGAGTGAGGTAGCGGCATCTGATCATGGGACACTGTTTGCCACCACTCCTGACTGCCCAGTCCTTCCCTGCCCTCTAGGATACGTGGCCCCTCAACACACAGCTCTGACTGAACGTTTATTTTTCCATGGCTCCTGTACCCCTGCACCAAATGACTGCCCTGGGCCAATGCCACAGTTTCAGCCAGTATACAGTTAAACAAAATGTAACACTTATAAAAATGTAACACTTATAAAACAAAGGCCCCACATTCATATAATAAACAAACAAACAAATACAGATAAAATCTGTGAAAACTAAGCACCAAGTACAATTCTGATAAGAGGAACAGAATCAGACATAGGCTACCAGGTGATAAGATTGTGAGTTCAATCTGTCCATCAACAAACACACATTGGCAGTTAGAGGACAAAGCTACCCCTGCACAATGTCAGCTAGGAAACAACAAACAGGAATGAGGCAGAACACCCAGTATCGAAAATCAGATGAGGAAACAGATGACAACTGAAGATCCCGAGTCTAAAGCTCTCTCTCCCCAGGAGTTATCATAAAGTATGAATCACGTCTCTCAAGTGGTCTTAAGAGGCCACCACACACCACCTTGACCAAGAGCACAGTGGACACAGATGCTGGGATACACAGTGTCGTCTCAGGCAGACAAATCATAAGGAAACACCAAACCAACCAACCACCAACCAAGGGACAACGGAGCAACTCCACAGCCTATATATATAACTCAAGCATGGCAGAGACTGGGTGGACACTGTGGCTTTAAGGAAACCGTGAGTGTGGCGTGAAAAGACCTTCCCGGACCTTCCCTTGAGCCCTGCATACAGCAGCGCTGCCAAGCCTCTGGTCCCTAAGCTACTCTGAAGACAAAGTGAGAAAAGATCACCCTGAGAAGGCTAGACTGAGAAGCAAATTCTTTGGCTATCTGCTACATATCTGCCAAAGTACAATGTTACAATTTTGCCCTTATGTTGCCTTATCAATCTTGGTAAAAACAAAAGTATTTACTGGCCTGGCAATATATTTATAAAATTATTATTTTAGTGATACTGACTCTCCACATCTAAGAATGTGAAGCCTCTTCCAAGAACTACAATAATGTTTATGACTTTTTTTTTTTTTTTTTTGCAGTTTTAAACTTTATATATTCACATTTTCTTTTCACATCCTGTTTTGCTGACTAGATTAACTGGCTCTCCCCAAGCTGCAGTCCACATGAGACTCATGTACTGCACACTGGGCTAGCACCACCAAGACTCCTCCTCCTTGAAAGTTTGGTAAAATGCCCCGGCACAAAGTTCCCACAAGAAGTCAGTCCATGAGGCCCCCTGTCTAGTTAGTCACCCTACAGGACACAAAATACTACTCCTGGTCTTATTTTGGTCTACATCTGTGACAGCCTGGGGACTACACCTACCACCAGGTAAAACTACATAACTGGCAGGTCAAGAATGACACCTACTGAGGCAGCTGTGTAAAAGCAGATGCAAAGGTTAGATTCTTCCAACATTTTACACAAGATTTCAATCTGTGCTAACAAGGCAAGCCAGCCTTAACTATCATCTGGGGGTCTCCTTCCAATGTGTCAGGAATAATCCTCTTATTCAAAGACTAGATGCATTCCATCTTCCCTACTAGCTTTTGGCACAGTTTATAAAACATACAAACTGTCAATTCCTTCAAAGTTTGGTAAAATGCCCCAGCACCAAGTTCCTACAAGAAGTCAGTCCATGAGGATGTACTTCCTGATGCCGAGTCATCTGCCTTGTACTTACGAGTCTCTAGCTCCCCCATTCCTTTTTCTCCAACGCAGAACTATCCGTGTTATATAACATATGAACATATTTGGTGTCTACTAGACCTGAATTTATACCATTTTGTTTTCTGCTTTATTTTCCCCCAAGACAGGGTTTCTCTTCCACCACAGTCCTTCAATTGGACACATCCAGTGAGTGGATTCTGAGATTTGGCTATGCTCACTGAAGGGGCATCTACACTTTCTTTGGGTACATCATCTATTTTCTCTGTCCATTCCTCCTATATTGATTTCATTTTTTTAGTTTTTTCCTTTACTTCCTTTGCTCTTTTTTTTTATATTTTCTGGAAGATTCTTTTTTATTTCTACTCAGCCATCTAACTCTTTAGTACACTCTTACACTTCAGTTACCAATGCCCACTACCTCAGAGCTCTGTGGAACCTAACGTGGACATACTGTATGACAATTTTTTTAGATGCCTCTTTCCAGTCACCATTCTTGGCAACTAGATCCCCAGCCTCTTGCTGTTGTGTATTCTGTGGCCTGAGTATTTGTTACAGCCAGGGGATTTCCTCAAATGCCAGGGGGATCTGGGCACCCCTTCACTGTTAGAGGTAGGTATTAGGAAGTGGGTTTTGCTGTAGGTGACCAAGGCAAGAAGCCAGCTGATGCCAAACATCAGCCACTGTGGAACTTGTCCTAAGACCAGTTTCTACAGAGAAGACTCTGTCTCTGCTTTGCATATGAAGCATATCAACCTTATGGAACCAAGCAAAGAATTGAGGCCTAGTAGTATAGGACAAAAAAGCTCACACAAAAGCCTTGATTCTGGTCACCTCACTCCTACCTGCCCTATGCTGGAGTCTGAGGCCATGACTTATAGAGGCTCAGTCTCTCCCAAGGTTGTTCATATGCCTAGTCCCTGGACATGGAGGCTGTTACTGGAAGCAAAGGGATTCCCACAGAACTCTCACAGTTCTTGAGACTGACTTACAAAGACACACCTAGGCATGACTGCTGACCAACATCCTTCTGTCTTTCTGTGACAGCTCTAGGATTCTAGTTGGTGAACCATTTGGCCTCTGTACTTCTATTTTACTTCTTGGCTAGACAGCTTGTCAGAGCCTGGGTCTTACAATTCAGTCACTTGCTCTATAGACACAGTCACAAAACTTCATTTTTCCTCCCTTTACTTTTCTCTGGGATTGTGTCCTTTTTTTAAGCCACTGCAATAGGTCTAATTCATGAATTCCCAAGCTCCCTGCTTTCCAACACACATATATATGTAAGGTGTTCACCCCCCTTACAGCACGCTTCAGGGTGTGTCCTATACAGTTCTGCCATTGTTCACTGGCTCAACACCTAGTCCACACTGGTTTGTCCTACATATTACTTTAAATGGTTGTAACATATCAGTGAAAACGAGTAAAAAGGACCAACTCTTACAGACCTTACCCACCAGCTGACTTCTCTTATTGGGAAGTGTGGAAAAACCTGTGACTTTGTGACTGACTTTTAATGTCCTAAACTGGCGGGAACATATACTTTGGGATCTGGTGTAGTCTCTTTCATGGCTTTGACCAAGTTTTTTGTTGCTGTTGTTTGTTCTTTACTATGTAGCCCTGACTGGCCTGGACCTTGCTTTGTAAACCATATGTCCTTGAACTCAGAGTTCCACCTATCTCCATCTCCTGAGTGTGTGTGTGGTGGGGGAGGAGGGTGCATGACACTAAAAGTGTGTGCCACAGCACTAATGTCATTTTTTGCAAATGTCTGTGTACATGGAGACCAAGAAACAACTTGCAGGAATCAGTTCTGTCCTTCTACCTATAGGTTCTGAAACTGAACTCAGGTCATCAAGCTTGGCAGCAAGCACCTTCACACCCTGGCCCATCTTGTTAGCCCTGACCATTTATTTTTATTCAGTGTACTACAATATCTGGTGCACTAAATGCAGCCTGCCAAGTTTGTATTCAAGTTTTCTATGGCTAACTAAATTCCTGTTTCTGGCAACGTGGCTTGTCAACTTCTTCACATTTTTTTCAATAAGGATGTTAGCCCCAATATTACTGTCTGCCTTCAGATCCTCAAAGGACAGATTTAAAAGCAAGCTACAGACCAGACATAGTGGCATATGCCTTTAATCCCAGCATTTGAGAGGAAGAAGCAAGAGGATCTCTGTGAGTTTCAGGCCAGCCTGGTCTACATATTGAGTTCCAGGGACAGCAAGGGCTATGGAGAGAGAACCTGTCTCAAAAACAAACATGCAAACAAAGCAGGCTGTATCTGGAGCTGAGGAGGACTGAGGAAGTACACTGGCAGCAGAGTGCAGAGCTGGCAAAGCACAACGGACAGCGGTGCCCATCTCTGAGCTCAGTACTCCCGAGGCCACAGCAGCAGAGTAGTCAAGAGCAGTCAGTGTCGAACACCTATAGCTCCAGGTCAGCCTGAGCTACAGTGGAAGGAAAGGCCCACAACTCTGGGATGCCGTGCCTGGCTACTCTCCTCCTCGCAGGTCTATTTCTTCTATTTGCATTTTACAGCCTTCAGGATTGTAAGCGTTCTGCATTCTCTTCCACCAGGTGCGAAATCTGAGGGTTCCATGGAGGCATGTTTCCTTGGAAACTGTGGTTTCTGGAGATGAATATCTCCAGAGCTCTGGAGCTCCTTCAGGGCCAGAGTGTCACTAGCACTAGACCAGTTTTACTTTTCAGTTTGGGGCAGAAACCTAGTGCTGCTTGTATGCTAGGCAAGCCTTCTATTACTGAGCTGTATCCCCAGACATATAATATTTCTTTTTTTGTGTGATGCTGGAGACAGAAGCGAAGACTCAGTAACGCTAAGCAACTATCTACACTGAATTATTTCCCGAGCTGTCTTTTGTTTTGTTTTGTGGAGCTAGCCTCCCTCTCACTCACTTCCTCTTAGTCCTCGGAGGCACGGGTACTTGAGAAGCCTCCTGGTATAAGATAAGGCTTTTCTGATACTCCTCCCCATGTCCTAGTCATAGGACCAAGGCCAGCTGAATGTGAGGGAGCCATTTGTCCACCTGCAGGTTTTATCCTCCTGGAACCTGGGGGCATCTCCCTGTCTTTCAAGCCACTTGTGTCTGTAAAAAAGAAAATGTATTATCTACACTTCCATGCCTGGAGTAGGCATTAATACCAGCCTAAGATGTCCAGTGCTAAAGTCTGAGATAAAATTCCAGTATAGGACCGGGTCAGGTCCCTGACCCTCTACCTGCCCACTCCAGACAAAAAGCACTTAGGAAATAGAGCCATGGACAACTCAAAACTTCATAATACCCTGGCAGGTCTGTGCCATGCCCTTCATAGCCATCCACTTTCCTCCTCCTTTGCTGCAGGTCACAAGCACCTAGAAAGACGACGTACTGTGGCATCAGAACAGTGCTCCATCAGGCCATGGCAGGACACAGACTGAATCGAGCATTCATTCTCATGTCTTCAGAAAGTTCTACAGAATTGTTTTGTTTTGGGCTTCTAACAAGGGGTCTCATTTAGGCAGCCCAGGCTTGTCTTGGTCCTAACTCAGCCTACCAAATACCAGGATTATATGTGCGTGCCACCCTGTCTGGCTTAGGTTCTAGATGTTTCAATAAGGAAGGATTTTAAACCCCACTCACAGGTAAAGTCACAAAACACGATGACATATTACCCAAATATTCAATGGGAAATTCCTTTATCACATAAGGTACAGATTACAAATACGTATTTGGTCTTTTGGAATTTCTAGGTATGTGGTAGTATCCCCACTGACACAGGGACTCCATGCTACTTCTCTTGCATGTTAACTGCACACTGTTCCCTTTCAGGTCTGTTCAGGGAAAGTGTTCTGCACTCACCATCCAGTTTCATCTGCTCTGGGCAGTAATAGTGAACCACTGCTAAGAGAGCAGCGCCATCACTGCCGTCTCTCATCAAGTCCTCCAACAACGGGAAGTAGGGTGACTGCCTAGCAGAGAGGTGCTCTCGCCGATAGCGGACCTGCAGTTGATAAAAGGAAAATAGTCTCTGCGTGTGAGATCGCTTCACCCTGTGTTACAGGCACACTGCTAGAGCAAGGTTTACATGAAGCCTAGAGCCACATGAAGACCGACTGTTATTGCCTGGAAAAGTTCAGACTGTGTGGATGTCCTCTGTCCAAAACAAACAAGGCAGATCCAGGGACTGGGTTCCATGGTTACACTGCATGGCAGAGATTCACTGCTAATACCACCAGGGCCAGTCTAACTCTAAACCGACTCTGGCAGTTGGCATACGTGGGAAGGAGACAAAACACATATCTATACTATCATAAGCCAATGCATTACAAACTAATGAGAAACAAGTTAAACAGTGGGCATTCAGATGCTTGAAAGACCCAAGCTACAGACAGTGTTCTAAGTATTATCAACATTAACATTGGTCATTAAGAAGTACAAAATAGCATTAATTGATAGTTTGAGAAATTTCAGAAACCAGATTAAACAAAATTTCTCACACCATCACACCAGCCACCAAGAACTACAAATGAAACATCAGGACTAAACTCACAAGATCATCAAGCAAATGCCAGGCCAAGGCTCCCTTATGTGCACACCCGAGGAAGCTACCTGTCAATATTCTATACACTACAGTCCATCCATGTCTTTCTATCCATGGTCAGTGAAAGCTTAGCAGAGAAGGGGCTGTTCAGTGTAGACACAACTCCTTAAGAGCTGCAGTGTACCGCTCTCACCTGAATCAGTGCCCAGGGCAGGGAACCCACCAGCCCACATTTTCTCCAGAAGGAGCACATGCACTAGAAACTAAAAACAAGGGAGCCAGCACCTGCCTAGAACAAGAACTGTTGGTTTCTGAGAGTGCTGCAAGGGAGTCCAACTCAATGAATCATCTTGGAATCTAGACTTTCAGCTAATACTTCCATAAATATTTGGCATAATCAGTAATGATGCTGAATAGTCCAACACACGTTAACTTGTTTCTCAGAGCCCACAACACATACTATCGTAGGGAACCCGCCTCATACTGTACCACACGTGCAAAGTCCACAGGTTCCAGCATGCAGTGCATCACAGCATGCTCCAGGCCAGGCTTTCAGAGACAGTAGACAGGGAGTGAGCAGGCATGCAGTAAAGCAAATGGTTTCTTGAGTAAAGATGGATGGCATGGGTAAAAATTAGGCTGACATGGAACTACAAGAGCCCTTCCAGAAGGCTCACATGGCTGCTGTGCTCACCCACACCTTCAAACTTCTAGGTGTGAAATGTTTAGGTAAAGCCCATAATCTATAGATCTTGACCACACATTTTCTTGTTGGTCTATTTACTGAATGAACACCACTGCAGGATACCCATAACCTCTCTAACAGAAGAAAGTTAAAGGGGATTTGTTTTGGAGTATAGTTCTCTTTTTTCATCAATCTTATCTGAAACCAAAGCTCTCTACAGGATACCTGAGTGTGTGCCCCTGCCTTGGTCAAATTCAGTACTCAAACATTCATTAAGCATGCCTTCCTCCTCTTTCTTACAAACACTTAGCAAGAAGTGCACTCAAGGTTTACATGAGCCTTTTGCAGTTCACAGCCATGGGGTCCCAGGTGGGGACCCAAAGGAAAATCTGGGCCAAATAATGAAGCTACAGGACCCAAACAAGCAAAGGGCACATACAAAACCATCTGCAAAGAGATCCAAAAGTTCGCACAAAAAGGCACCACTTGGCACAAGGCATTTCCTATAAGGGCAGCAACAAACTGGTCCATTTCCCAAATGGGCCACCAGTTAGGTACTGCTGAAATTACTAAATCAAATTCTGTTTTTTTAACTTTGTGTGAAAATTCATATGAAATTTCAGAAGCCCTGCATTTGAACTGACCTAACTCAGACTGTAGAATCTGAGCTGACCTCCATATAGACCTGCGGGGTAGAAACAAGGAGACCACATCAAAATACACTAGCAGCCGCCCTCTTAGCAGTCCACCTGTACCCTCAGAAGGAGAACACCTTTCCAACCTGACAGCCTAGAATACAGTTTCTAGGGAAGGTGGTGAGAGACAACACCCCTCAGGCAAAGTAACAGCAGAAAGAAAAGGCCATGGATTGATTCCAGTCACTAGGTCACCCCCAGTCCTCTTGGCATCTGCTAAGAAAGACAGTGTCCTGTCTGTCAGCTGCACTGTACTGGTCACTCAGAGGTCACTAAGAGCCTAAGGGAATGGACATGGCATCCCAGAGTACCACATAAGAAAACCCATCAGCGTGGCCAGCAGGGCTCATGCTAGACAAGCTACAACAGCCCCCAGTGGACACTTAAACAAACAAACAAAACCCAATCTTGGGTGCGAGCAATTTAATGGAAGCGCATGATGGCAACAAGATGGTTTTGCAGATGGCAGATGGCGGCCTGGGTCACTTACGGGTACTAACTTCCAATACCACTTGGAGGGAGACTGCTCAGGAAGCAGGAAGGAAGGTGGAAAGGAATGTCAGCACTGCAGGTCCAAGTGTGGCTGTGACACACATGCTCACACAGAATAGGCAGAGACAGCCTCTGGTAGCAAAGGCTTTCCAGTGTGCATGACCTCAGCTAATCACAATACCAGGGAATTTAACTGGAAGATAACCTGTCTCCTTTACAACTCTATGCGTCACAATTGCAAAGAATAGTTCCAAACTTGAGAAAGTCAGGGGACCAAGCTAAAGGTCTGTTCCCTTTGTCTATGCCCATGTGGGCCTGTCCTCATCCAAAGATTAGGGAGGCACTCAGCTCCAGCCTGATTCTCTACTGACAAGGCTGACTCGAGCTGACCAGTGTAGAGAGAAAACCACAAGGGGAGAATATATATTGCTCTCAGCAGCAAAACTGTGTCAACAGTCAGGCACTCCTGGGTACATTCCACTGACTGTGACACATGGCCCTGGCAAAAGACAAATGGCCAGGGAGGAAGCCAAAGCCAGAATGTGGAATAAATGTACCTATCTGCATCCATGCCAAGGTACACACGTCCCACTGTCTCCAGGGGCTAGGCTTTAGACCCCCAGCCTCATGGCACCTCACAAGCCATCTCAAGAATCTGCATGGGCACAGCTGCTAGTGGGCATTTTCTGCTCAATTTCTGACCTTCTGAAGTTCACTCCCAGCACAGGCTACATTGTTTCCTTACTGAACCCCCAAAGTCCTCCCAGAATACCTCTGGTTCAACACACCATCAGACCTTTTGGGATTGGGCATAGAAGACAGGTTGCCCATGGCAACACCTAACTGAAGCATGGAGAATCAGCCACCAGGAGAATCTAAGAGGCTGGCTTGCTTAGGTGATAAAAATATAGAATGAGCAAGTAGAAACAAAGATAATTCTTTAAAACTACTAACATTAACTTAGTATCTTGCAAAGAAATTAAAATTACCCTTTACCTTTTGATGAGCAGGACTTTCCAGTGGCTGCTGTTTTAATTTAACTTCTTTCTCTGTTATCTCTCTCATTTTAAGATTTACCTAAGGCAGAAGAAAATGCATTAAGAAGGCCTCTGTTGTCCCATGTCATCCCTGTATCTCCATTTCTTCATCAGGAGATCCCACAGCACCTATTGATCACTCTTAAGACAGAGGTGCCATCAGGCCAATTACAAAGATGCAGAACACCTGGATTCTATGTGACTCAAGATTTGCCCTGAGTCTCAGGGTCAGCCTGCCCCTGCAAGGAAACCACTGTGCCTTCAAATGCGAGTGCAGGACTTTCCTCACCACTGTGGAGTCAGGGCTAGACCCGACGTATACTTCACACAGTTGTTTGCTGCCACCCCATAACAATCTACCTAATTTTGGGTCACACCTCATCTGACTACACAAAGTCAACACAATATAAAACTCAGTTATAAAACCCAAGTATAAATCCCTTAAAAAGCATAGATTTAAGTAATCTCTCTTGAAATGAAGATAGTATCAAATTTGTATTTCTATTGGCCAATGAGACAGTTTAGCAGACAAAGAAGGTACTTGTCACTCAAGCCTAGTCACTGGAGTTCAATCCCTAGAACCCACATACAGATGGAGGGAGACAACAAGCTCCACAAAGTGTCCACTAATTGCAACACACCTATTGTGCCACACATGTACCCACACACACACATCATGCACACACACATACATCACTCTCACATACACAATATAATTTCTTAATTTGCATTTATAAAATAACAGCAGGCTTTGTAAAAAATACACATTAATACGTAGGAGTGGTTAGAGCAATAATAGTCAGGTGAAAATCTGCAGATCTGAGTGGTTATCATCAAAGAAAAATACAATATGTGAACTCTTTACCTACACAACATCAAGAAGATAGAAAATCTCTTTAAAATTACAATAAAGGAGCTAGAGGGACAGCTCAGTAGTTAAAAGCATGTTTTTGCAGAGAACCTGAGTTTGATTTCAAACACTAATTTGGCAGCTCACAGACAGACAGACAACCCCACCCCAAACATGAGTACGTGCGCTTGTGCTCACGATGCCACAGTACATACATGAAAGTCAAGAGGACAACTTGCAGGAATTAGTTCTCCTCTTCCACCAGGCAGGTAGGGATCAAACTCACGTCCTCAGGCTTGGTAGCAAGTGCCCTTCTCTGATAAGCCATGTCGCCCACCAACCTAACAGCCAGATTTTTTAAGGAAAGTAAAGCCACTATGAAAACTGGGTGAAGTGGCTCATCTTGTAATTTCAGCACTTGGGAGGTATAGACAGAATATCTGAAGGTCCTCTCAGAATATCAAGGTCCTCTCAGCTACACACTCAGTTCAAAATCAGTCTTAGATATATGAGACCCTTTTTTAAAAAAGGAAAACAAAACCATTTTAAAACTAGCTGGGCGGTGGTGGTGCACACCTTTAATACTAGCACCCAGGAGTAAAAGTAAATTAAAAAACATTAGCTGGCCAGCCAGTCTAGAAAAAAAAAAAAGTGAATTCCACGTTCAGTGAGCTTTGGGAATAAGGAAAAAAGAGAGGAAGATAACAGATAGACATCTTCTCCTGGTCTGGGGATGTACTTACACTTATAATACACATGGTATGCTCGCACGTGTGTACACACACACACACACACACACACACACACACACACACACGAATGTCCTTTAAAAAAAGATTGTATGTCCTTAAAATATCAAGGATCTCTTATTTTCTTATCTTTTTGCAGTGTAGGCACTGCACGGCCACTGTGAACTGCTGGTCCTTCACAAGCAGGGAGCACACAAGGACCAGAAAGCATTGGTCAGCACCAGCCTCCACAGCCACCACAGCTAGTACAAACAAACAAACAAACAAACAAACAAACGACTGTTGAAAGTAGAAAGAACATAACTGGGCGGGGTTGCCACAAAGAATGAGACATGGTCAATGTCCTAGGATAAAAGCAGGTCTCCTACCATGAATACATCACTCTGGTCTCAGTAGGCCCTGGCAACACAACAACCCAGGGCAGAATCTACAGCAACCCTATAAAATAATGAAGAACTACTACAAGTACTCAAAGGGAGAGAGGGAGGGAAAGAGGGAGGGGTTTAAAAAAGAATGGATGAGTCGGGCAGTGGTGGCGCACGACTTTAATCCCAGCACTTGGGAGGCAGAGGCAGGCGGATTTCTGAGTTCGAGGCCAGCCTGGTTTATAGAGTGAGTTCTATGACAGCCAGGACACAGAGAAACCCTGTCTCGAAAAACAAAAACAAACAAACAAAAAAGGATGAGATAAGCAGCCATCAAGCCAGCTGACAGAATTCAAGGACAATTAGAGCAACCTAACTGGCCTAACACTCTAAAGACAAGGCAGAAGCTATCCAATGAGTGCACGAGAATAGCACACTTACAGTGTGCTCAAAACTTCACTTAAACAGGAAGACAGCCCAGTAAAAAGGCTGTGTATGGTGGTGCATACCTTTAATCCCAACACTCAGGAGGCAGAGGCAGACAGATCTCCGAATTCCAGGCTAGCCTGGTCTACACAGTGAATTCCAGGACAGCCAAGGCTAGACAGAGAAATCCTGACTTGAAAAAAGAAAATAAAACCCAAAACACAAAAATGTATCTGGAATGAATTCTCTCCAAATACTAAAAATTAAAAGCAAAGTCTTTTCAGATAACTCACTGATAAAACAAGAAATCACCAAGATTGATTCTATTTTAAAAGAAATGCAGCATACTCAAGAACACGAGACAGAGCAAAGCTCTGCTCAGAAGGAGAGCACCACCTCGTACCTCATACATGAGAAGCAAAGCAAGTTTGAATGAACTAGCTCTCTACAGTAACAAGCGAAGAGCATGTGTATGATGCTTCCACTAGCTAGAACACTTTACTTTGTTTTTGTTTTTAGTTCAGGGCTGAGAACAGAACTAGACAAGCATCTCTGTCACTGTGTGTCACTCCTAGAAACAAGGCTGTCTGCTCTCACCATGGAGAGAATGACTGCTTGAGGTGCTGGATCTGACCAGTACATGATGCTGGAAGATCGCACCACACTACACAAACACACTCAGCTGCTAGGTGCCACTAACATTTAAGAGGTAAACACTGAGGCTAAGACAGGAAAGATGTCAGGAACTCAAGGCCAGCTTGGTCTAAAGAGTTAAAACCTGTCAATAGATACACAGGCAGTCAGGCAGGCAGGCAGGCAGGCAGGCAGGCAGGCAGGCAGACAGACAGATAGACAGGAAGGAAGGAAGGAAGGAAGGAAGGAAGGAAGGAAGGAAGGAAGGAAGGAAGGAAGGAAGAAAGGAGATGAAATGAACCCCCCCCCCAAAAAAGAAGAATAAATAGTAAAAAACAATGAAGGTAAACGGAAAAAATAAACATTAAACAGCACAGATATGTAATGTTCTGAAGATAGTAAAGTTGGTAAACTAGAGAAAAACAAGGAAGAAAGTCATGATCAGTATCAAGAAACAAAGACAGGGTCACTAGAGACTGCAGATATTTATTTACATTTATTTACCTGAAGGATAAGCATCAATAAACTTTATGCTAATAATAAAATGAACTCTGTAAAACCTACAAATTATCAAAACTCACACAAAATTAGATTAAAAAATCTAAATAACTTAAAGTATGTATAGAAGTTTTCACGACTACACACACACACACACACACACACACACACACACACACACACACTACATCTCCAGGCCCAGACAGCTTCACCAGCAAGACCAAAGGTTTCACAATTAAATGAAACCAATCATATTCAAATTACTGCACAGAACAGAAAAAGAAAAACACCTTATATTTCTTTTGAGTCTGAATCACCCTAATATCAAAACAAGAGAAAGAAATGCATTAGAAGAAAACAACTGCAGACAGTTGTGTGGGTCCTGAGGGTCAGGGGCAAACAAGCTACCTTCTGCCACTTCTACTCCACATTCCACAAGAGAAAGGAAACACACTTCTTAATTTAACTGTATTTCTATTGATTAGCAAAAAGCAACTGGAAATAAAAACTAAGAAACACGACTTACAGCACAACTCAAAACACTGAAATTAAACTTCCCTGGGGATAATTAATGAACAAAAAAGTGTGGCAATGAACTGCACTCCTCACAGAGTAACAACACAGCCAACACAAGTTGATTCTAAAATTCATGTGAACATGCAGACGCTTACAGTCACCTCAATCAAGTCAGTATCACAGAGCACTGTTTGTATGAGCTTACAGTCACCTCAAGTTACCAAAATACTAGTCACACAGGTCAGTGGAGAGGGAGAGTCTAGAGACACACTCACATGTGCAACTCGACTAGGTCCCAATAGAGCCACTGCCACAGTAACGTGCAGAGGGGAAAAAAAATCTCTGCTTTGGGGAGTCTCCAACTGGTCTCTGTGAAAAAACCAGGACACTTCATATATCTTCCCTGCCTCATACACAGTGTATAAACTCCAGGTGCATCAGCGAGCTCAGGGGACGAGCAAAGGCCACCAAACCACTAGGAGAAAGAAAGGGGGCAAACCCTTGAAGTCTTGGGGACGGGCAGAAATCTCTTAGCAAAAAAAAAAAAAAAATGTAAACTAGGCTTTAAAATCCCCCAAACCTGTGCAATTATTAAGAAATGGTAAAAACGTCAAAACTAAGAGAGGAAAGTCACAACATACATTCCTAACAAGATACGTACATATTCTTGCAACTATATTAAGATAAAACACAACTTAAAACAGGTTTAAACTAAGAATGATATTACTCACTTGTAATCACAACATTCCAGAGACTGTTTAAAGAAGAAAGACCAAAAGTTTACGGCCAGGCTAGGCTTCACAGAGTCCCAGGCCAGTTTCAGCTACAAAGGAAGACTCTATCTCAAACACACACAAAATAAATAAATAAAAGTTGTGCGAAAGATTCAAACAAGGACTTGCAAAACAAAAAACATCAGGGAAAACACATGAGAATCTACTACACAAAAGGCCCCAAATTAAAGACTGTAGATAACAGATAGAACCAAAAGATTCCTACTCTGTCCCTGAATTTAAAGGTGTTCCCTTTGAAAATATTCTGGCAGTTTTTTTCTAGAAACGTAAGTAAATGCTGGATGTGGAAAAAGACTTTAGTCACAGCACTTGGTATCAGAGGTAGTTGGTGAGTTTAAGGATAGTCTGGTCTGCAGAGTGAGACCCTGTCAAAAGAAGAGGAGGAAGAACAGGAAGAACAGGAAGAAGTCGAAGAGGAGGAGGAGGAAGAAGGAAGAGGAAGAAGATGAGGAAGAGGAGGAGGAAAGAAAAAAAAGACGTAAGCAAGTATGTTAGAATATACTCTCATCTGACACAGTAATTCTGCCAAGTACTCACTTAAAGAAAGAGCAGCAGCATCCAGACACATCCGAATGCCCCAGCAGCTTTATTCAAAATAGACAAATGCTGGGAAACACCTAGGTGTCAATCAACAGGTGAATGACAGACAAATCATGACACAATCATATAAAGAAATTCTATAAGGCATAAATAAAACTAAACTACTTATAGATACATTTAGTTCAGTGAAAAGAAGCCAAGTGCAAGAACATTTTAAGCAAAACCTAGATGAAGCCAAACTAATCCCACTAAGAAAGCAGGTAAGTGTGAGCCTGGGCCTGGGGAAGGTACTAACTGCAAAGGAACCCAAACAGCACTGAGCATGAGAGAAGAGCTGTCGTGACCGTTGTGGCTGTCAAAAGGGTATCATCGCTGGTTAAAGCCAAGGAATCACCACATGTGGCGTCTAAGTTATGTTTCAGTAGAGTGAAGATTTTTTTTGTTTTGTTTTGTTTGCTTTTTTTTTTTTTTTTTTTCCCACCCCCCGAGACAGGGTTTCCTTGTGTAGCCCTGGCTGTCCTGGAACATCCTCTGTAAGCCAGGCTGGCCTCAAACTCAAGAGATCCACCTGCTTCTGCCTCCTGAGTGCTAGGAGGTGTATGCCACCATCGCTCAGCTCGGTAGAGAGTTTTAAACCACAGGTTATCAGTATAGCTGTGAGGATGACTCAGTAGGTAAAGAACGTGCTGTATAAGCATGAAAACCCGAGTTCAGATCCTCAGCACCCACACAAAACAAAACTAAACTAAACTCTGAGTACTTGACACGGACACAGGATGACCTAAGACATGCTGGCCAGGCATTCTAGTCTATTAGGGAGCCCTATGTTCAGTGTGAACCCCTATTTTAAAAAAACTTGGGCAGCAAGACTTTTGACCTCTTTTACTCATGCTGGTACACATAAACACATATATATGCATACCAACACATATATGTTTATAACACACTCACTAAAAAAGTTAAAAGAGGCCCAGAAAAACAGGCCATGGTACAACTCAGAGCACCTAGGAGGTAAGGAGGACCTAAGTGTCCATCAAAGATGACTCCCCTCAGCCCCCGCACAGATGATACTACCTGCTCAGCTGTAGTCCAGCGGGTACTAGGCTGACTTTCCACCCAGGACACTCAATCATAGCAGGGATGGTCCTCTGCAGAAAGGCTTTATCAACTACACCCCAAGTCAGGAGGAGAAAAGGAGTCCAGGACAGCAGAAAAGGCTTCCACTATCTAAGCTAGAGAAAAAGATCCCAGAGGGATGCCACAAAGAAAGACAAACTCAATACCCTACCCAGACTTCAATGCTGAAGCTTGTTGAGGGCCCTGTGAAGTTATGTAGAGAACCTCTAAAAACACATGAAATCTAGTGAAGGCTGCAAAAGAGCTCCGTCTTGCTGGATGCTGGGCAATTCACCCTGGATGCAGAGTAAGGAGAACATTTAGCCAGAAGCACAAACTGCATCTGATGACTATGACCAGAGAAAAGCCTACAATGTAGCAACCACCAGAGAAGCCACACCAGGGAAAACAAATAAAGAAAAGGACTGTAAGGATACCAAGGCACAGTAATTTAAAAATCTAACAGTCAAGTGCTAACATGTCTGTGACCCAAGACTATGTGACAGGGATGGAGGGCTATGTGCACATCATTTTTCACAATCCCAAATCTGCATACAACGTCTAAGAGCAACAAGTCAGAAGACAAAAATACAGTGTATTCCCTTGATATACTACATGGATGTAGCCTGACATGATGGTATATGTCTGTATATCAGCCCCAGGACTTAGGAGGCAGGAGAATCAAGAGTTCAAGGTCATGCTCAACTACATAGACAGTTCAAGGCCAACCTGGACTACCTTTCTCAAAAAAAGGGGGAGAGGGATCTCAGTGGGTAGATGAAGTAGTTGCTAAGCAAGCATAAAGAACCAAAGTTTAAAACCACGTGTTCTAGTTACAATTTCTGCTGTGATAAAACACCATGAACAAAAGCAACTTGGGGAGGAAGGATTTATCCACTTATACTTCCAGGTATACATCACTAGAAACTTCAGAGCAGGAACTCCAGCAGGGAAAGAACCTGGATGCAAGAACTAAAACAGTGGCCATGGAGGAATGCTAACTACTAGTCAGCTCTCCCTGGCTTGCTCTGCCTGCCTTCTTGTAACCCTAGGACCACCAGCCCAGGGTGGCACCATCCACAATGAGCTGGGCCCTCTCTGAATAGTCATCAATAGATAAAATGCACTAGGGACTTGTCTATCAGCCAATCTAGTGAGGGTATTTTTCAAGTGAGCCTCTTACAAAATGATTCTAGCTTATGCTAAGCTGCCCTAAAACTAGCCAGCACAGCATGTAAACCCAAATGCAGTAGCAATTCCAGTGCTCCTCCAGCAAAATGGGTTGGGGGGACCTTCTCTCAAACAAAGGACGAACACCTGAGATTTTCTTCCACAGGCTTGCCAAGGCATGTTCATAGCTGTACTCTCACATGAATACATGTGTACACACAGGGACACACTGATAAACAGACATAGAAATACACAAGAAGCGATTTCTCCCCAATAACTATCAGCAAAGATCATAAACAAACACTATACATAAGTACCTAAGTTAAAAATGAAACCCATGAGCTGTGACCACACACACATGCACCTTCTCATACACAAACCCATCTTGCTCAACGCTCAGAGATCAGGAGTAAGGACTGTCTGCTAATCTATTGGGACAGCTAGCTAGATAAAGTATCATGCAGTCCCAAATGACAGACTCTAGTGGCAAAGTCCCAATATGGAGAACAAGAAGAAGGCAGCTCTCCATCAAGCAGAGAGCTAGACAGGCACTCACCTTATTAATCCAGAATACCATGGCATCCTCGAGGTCATAAGGAAGTTCTTTGGAGGCGCTGAATGTAGAAAAGCGCTTGACACTGGCCACTACCTTCTCAATGCTGATCATCTCCACAGTGTAGGCCATCATCAGGGCATCCACCATCGCCATGTGGCCACTCTGGGGACAGAGGCAGCAATCAGCATCCTAAACATCTTGCAGGTCCCAATGCAAGAAAACTTTCAGCCTTGCCTCCCCACAAAGGACATCACTGGCTGGGGCCTGCCCACCCTTGGCCTGTTCCAGCATGCAGTAATGGTCCATCGTCCTCATCTCTTGCCAGCAGACTATAAGTTTCCTCTGTAGCCCTGGAAAAAAAGCTGTGGGAAGAGGCTGCCCACCTCTTCTGCCTCCAAAGGCTCTGGGATAGCACCAGGGCTCTCCTTTTATCACACTCTTTCTTGAGTCTCTTCAGAGCTTTCTCTTCACCCACACATCACCCTTAAACTGAGTGAAAATAGCCATAGCATGCAAAATGCCTGGGAAGAAGCTAACAAGAGCCATGCAAGGACATCATGGGGTAGGTGCTGGGCTAATCTGCAGAGGCGCAGCCTCTGAGGACCGCGCGACAGAATCTGGCTGAGTGCAGCTACCCAACATGAAGCCTCTGCAGTGCTGGGCTCTGCCGCACATATCTTCACAGTGAGAAGAAAACCCAAAAGCAAGCTGCTCTTTCCAGAATGATGACATTCTTTAAAATGCAGGCCTGTCATTATGGTCCACCAATACACATAGGTAAATCTCACCATCTGTCACCTAACAGCAGGGCACTGAGTCTTGCCTGCTCAGCTAAGGGAACAGAAGGAATGCCTGTCAGACACTCACCATCTTAATAGGTGCCTGGCTGAGGTCAGCATCTGTCACAGGGGTATCATCACTCTCCATCACATAGATGCCCTTCCGGGACAGGGCCTGGATGACAGACTGGTGTCCTTGCAAGGTAGCCACCTGGTCCCCTTTTAGGATGAGGCTGCAGACCCGGCAATACAGCTCACTGGACAGGAGAAGCTTGATAACGGGTGGCTTAATGTGTTCCTGCTCATACTGGTCGATGTAAAACGGGTCTCGGAGATCCTCAGGAATGTTGTCTACGGCAGGAGAGAGCACTGGGTGAGTGGGCATGTGCAGCCCAGTCTTAAGCATCACCAGCCAAATGAGAACACACAAAAGCACTTCCAGCAAAATCCCAGCCAAGGTACAGCCCACCTTCAACACACAAAGATCTAGGGCCAACTAACAGCCTCATTAGCACGTCAGAGGCAATACTGGGCATTTTTACAAATGTCAGCATTATCTGAACGATGGTGGGATGCAAGCACAAAACTCTTGGGATGCTGGAGGGCTCAAAGGAACCAAGATGTCACAGGACTGGGATGATGCAGTGTCTGGTAACCCCAAAGAAGGAGTTATGATACAATGGCATTCATTATGGGGAGGGAGCTCTTCGGGTCTTCTTTCCAACCAAAGTCAAGGTCAGGTAACAAGCAGATACCCAACAGCTTTTGTTTAGGAAGTAAGCCAAATCTGTTGCCACTATAATCACAACAGAACAATGGCAAGCAGCTTTCGGTATCTATGGTTCAGGAAGCATACTGTTTAATCACAACTCTAGTGAATCAGGAGTAATGACTAATGTGTCCATATTACAGACAAGAAAACTGAAGCACAGAAAAAGGATGTAGCATGTCCAATGTCACAAAAGACAGGACCCAACTACAATCTGGTCTTGGGTACACTCATTGCCTACAGCAGATACATCACCAGGCTGAGCAAGCCAGTAAGCAGCACCCCTTCATAGCCACTTTGTATCACTTCCTGCTTCCAGGTTCCTGCCCTGTTTGAGTTTCTATACTGACATCCTTCAATAATGATCAGTGATATGGAAATTGAGGCCAAGTAAACCCTTTCCTTCCTCCCCACCTTATTTCTGGTCGTAGTGCTCCATCAGAACAATAGTACCCCTAACTAGGACACCATCCACACTCCTCTAGCCTGTGCCAGGTATAGAACCACACTGAGAAAAGGTCAGCTTTTCAGGGGCTGCTTCCTCCTGCCCCAGCATCCTCTCTCCTGCTCCCTTCTGTTTGTTTCTGAGCCATAATGACATATAAGACAAAAAGAGGAGAGGAGCCACACCACACGTAAGCGTGAGAAGTCCCATGGAATAGAGCTGAGAGGCACAGAACACACTAGCCGAAACTGCAGGATCTGGTTCTGAACTGGTAAAATCAAGCAAGGATCTGAGCGAGGGAGGCCAAGTTCCAAATTTGTTTTGCTGCCAGGAAAAGGAGACAGGAGTCACCTCAGGCCTGCGCCTTCCTTAAGTGTCTAGTAGAGCTACCATCTATCTACCTAACTTGCACCCCATAACTTCTTTCATGTTCAAAATTCCAAGAACACATCTTACTTCACTCCTAGGAGACTTTACCTACCTTGAGACTTGAAAAAACACGGATGTGTGCCTACCCATTATGTATAATAGCCCCAGCCACCTCCTCCAAATCACATAAATGACAGTTCTATGTGATGCCTGGAAGACCTCAAGCCACACTGGCTGTCCCAGCCCCTCTTCCCTCTCACCTGGATACCAGTAAGGTTCCTCTCTAAGAGGAAAATAGCACAGCTCAGGAAGTACCCCACAGAGTCTCACTCTGTTACAGGGAAGGAGAGGATGGTACACCACAGAAGCACATCCAAGAGCTGGCGTTTGACAGATACAGGGAAGGCCAGGAAGGATGCAGGAGTTCAGAGACACAGTATAAAGACATAAGCAGCCTGAACTTGGAAGCTAACAAGACAGGAAAAAGCAGCCAGGCCAAATATCCAAGAGGAAATGTTTCCCTGGTCCACTTGCAAAAAAAAAAATCAACCTAAAATGGTTCATGTCACTGGCACATTGGATTGGATCCTGTACAAATACTCATTCTGAACACTTCAGATTCCTGACAGAAAACTAGAACAATTATGTAGGTAGACAACAAGCCACTCCAATCCAGTCTTAGGGTGCTTCAGCCCACTCAGCAACAGAACCTCTTCTTGTGGCCCTTCAGGGGAGAAACTGTCCTCAGCTCAGTAAGGGAGCCCCACTCCTCCCAGTCTACCATAACAGGGGCTGTTCCAAGATAATACTCAACTCAGTCCATGTCAGAAGCTATATTTGCACACATCTATTTGTCTAGTAACTAGCAGTCAGTAGTTGTTCTTTTAAAAAAAAAAAAAAAGCAACAAAGGCTACAGAAATGACATACATAATTTTAAAATGATAATGATGATGATGATAAAATATTACAAAACAATACAAAGGCATTGTAAGTGCACTCTGAATCTGTTTCAGGTGACATATTTCTCTACAAAAGACAAAGACAGTAGTCTGCAAATCACTCATTCAACAATTACTGAGTACCTACATGAACCAGGAAACCTAGCATATTAGGCAAACAAGAAAAAACATGACAATGACTCTTATCAGACATATATTTACATATATTTAAATATATTTCTGATAAGAAATATTTATATGTAAATAAATATATTTACATATATACAAATACAATCACTAAATCTGTCTTTAAAATGAACTGTTGAAAGCAGATTAACATAGTTGACAGGCACCGGGCAGTGGTGGCGCACGCCTTTAATCCCAGCACTTGGGAGGCAGAGGCAGGCGGATTTCTGAGTTTGAGGCCAGCCTGGTCTACAGAGTGAGTTCCAGGACAGCCAGGGCTACACAGAGAAACCCTGTCTCAAAAACAAAAACAAAAACAAAACAAACATAGTTGATAGGCATGGTGGCACACAGCTTTAGTCCCATCACTCGGGAGGCCAAGGCAGGTAAATCCCCGAGTTCAAAGCCAGGCAGGTCTACAGAGCAATTTCCAGGACAGCCAAGACTACACAGAGAAACCCTGTCCAGAAGAAGCAAAACAAGACAAAAACAAACAAACACTTAAGAGATAAAGATGTGTAGAAAATAAATATCTATAACCAACAGTGAGACAGTGTGGAGAAGGCAGGGAGAGCAGGTGGCAAAGGCTGTCAGACCACAGAAAGGAACTGCAGGCCCAGAAAGGAGAGGGAACATGGTAGAAAGATGTTTAACCAGACACTGCAGAGAATTTTCCAATACTTATAAAATTTATGAAACCACTAAAAATGCCAGCAAGACTAAAAAAGGAAAATCCACATCCAAAAACCACTAATGACACCAACAGGATCCAAAGGCAAAACACGTTTTAATATGGTCAAGCCAAGGCAGCAGACTATCCCTGCTTGCCTTTCTATGCAGAAGGCAGCTACACCCCTGAAACACATCAAGGATAAGCACGGGCACTTAAAAAGTGAAGAGGAAGGGTGCTGGTGCTGGTGCTGGCCTGGACCTCACTGCAGGACAGTAGTAGAGAGAGTCACATCCCCACCAAGGGCAGGCCAGGTGCAATCAACAGGAGGCCCCACTAACAATAAGGCAGCAGGGGATATGGGAATACTGTGGGGCAAAGGTATTCTTCCTCTTCTGGCCTAACATACTTTCCTTAAAGCCAAAACCATCATGAATCAAGGAACACAACAAATAAAGGTCTCACTGAGAACACCTAGCAGAGAAGATACTCTCCCTCCCTGCTGGTTATGAAACTCTCTCCCTACACAGATTAGGATTCTAGCAAAGGGAATCCCGTTGTTACCAGAGGTTTGTGGGTATAATTCTGAGCCCTGGCATCCCCAGCAAGCTAGGTTTGGCTGCCATCCTCAATACATCAAGTAATGAGACAAGTGACAGGGAGAATCAGAAAAAAGCAATTTATTCATGTGGTCATCTTGGGAAGAAAAATAAATGGATCCAGTAACCCCTAAGTCCATCCTCAGGGTGCTTACATGAGATTTAAGTTTAAAGAAAGGGCATGATTAATTAAGCAGTTCTGGTCAAAGAGTGAGCCTGCCCATCACTGGCCAATCACAGCTTGGTCCTGTAAGTTGTTAAAACTGTGTGTAATCTCTTCCTGGGAGGCAGAGATAGCCAACCATAACCAGCAGTCTTATAAGCAGAATCCCACCTACTCAGCCTGAGAAGTTCCTCTTGCCCTTAATCAACAGCAGCAGGGAACACCCCTCCCCTCCCCGCCCCCCCCCCCAAAGTAGACTGAAGCACATGGTCAAGGCTGGGTACACGACCTGCTAGAACCATTGTTAACACTGAAACTCAAGTCTGCAAGCAACCCAACAGGATACTTACTGGCTGCTAAATTAAGAGTCCAAGAGTCCTGCCTCCTAGGAATCTCCTGAAATTGCCACTCAAGTTCGATGAATGAATGACACATACCAAGATGCATCAAGTGTTGAAGCATCTCTGACATTTGAACGTAGCCAGCACAAAATAGCTGCAAGAGTCAGATACTCTGAAGCAAACTAAAAAAGTTCAGCAAAGAAAGTTTTTTAAAGCACTAAATATAGAAATGAAAACTAGAGCAACAGATTCTTAGAAACTCACTGGGCAGGCTGAGCAGCAGAGTGGCAATGACAGGGGACTGAATGGAATCACTGACTTTAAAGTGAAATCAACAAATCCATCTAATCTGAACCACAGGCAGAAGATGGAGACTGAAGCTTGGGAGGAACAGAGACAGGGAGCTGTGGGAGAGGGGCTGTGCACCAGAGTCTCAGGGAAGGACTGAGCAAAATAATGGCTAAAACCTTACAAAATACAGTCAAAGACATCAACCTACTGACTTTAAAACACTGAGCAAACCATAAATCAAGAAAACCCAAAAGGGGCTGGAGAGCTGGCTCAGGGGTTAAGAGCACTGACTGCTCTTCCAGAGGTCCTGAGTTCAATTCCCAGCAACCACATGGTGGCTCACAACCATCTGTAATGAGATCTGATGCCCTCTTCTGGTGTGTGTCTGAAGACAGCTACGGTGTGCTCAAATAAATAAAAAATAAATCTAAAAAAAAAAAAGAAAGAAAGAAAAGAAAACCCAAAAGAATCTGAGCCAAGACATATACTCAAACTTTTAAAGACAAAAACAAACAAAAATTCTGAAGCAGAAGAAAGGCACACTTGCTGGAAGGAATCCCAATGATAGTGGGACTCTGACCTGAAGCTGTGGTGTCAATACAGAAAAGTACTTTGTCAAGCCTGGTGACCTAAGTTCCATTCCCACATAATAAAAGACAACTGACTCCTGTAAGTTGTCTCTGACCTCCACACATATGCAATGGCAAACACTAACACACAAATACCATACACACACACACACACCCCTCATAAACAAATAAATAAATATAATTAAAAAACAAAACTACTGGCTGGAGAGACAGCTCAGCAGTTAAGAATGCTCTTGCAGGGTACCTGAGTCCCAGCAGCCATGTGGTGGCTCACAACTGTCTCTAACTCCAGTTCCAAGGGATCTGACACCTTCTTCTGACCTCCCTGTATACAAAGCAGGGGACTGGTGCACAGACATACATGCAAGCAAGAAACACCCATACATATAAATGATGATGATAATAATAATAATAATTTTAAAAGTAGAACAAGAAATAACTATGCAAATGACTAAAATACATTCCCATAGAGAAAGAAAACAGTAGGAAAAAAATGAAGCATCAAGAAAAAGCAGTAGGAAGAAATGAGTCACATGATAAATATAGAAGACTGTCCTTTGGAGTTTTCAGCTGATACATGGTACAAACAAAACTACCACACCAGAACCAGGCCTGGTAGCACACACCTTGAATCCCAGCACTCAGAAAAAAGAGGCAGGTAGATCTCTATGAGTTTGAGGCCATCCTGCTCTACAGTGCTAGTTCCAAGACAGCCAGGGCTACACAGAGAAATTATGTCTCAAAAAAGAGAAAGAGACAGAGACAAAGACAGAGAGAGATAGAGAAGGAAGAGGAGGGTGGGGAGGAAAAGGGGAGAGAAGAACAGAGGGAGGGAGGGAGGGAGACTGACCCTGACTAGGGATATAACTTAGAAAAAGCAGGTAAAGCAGGAAAACCAAAAAAGACAAACAATATAATATGCAGGCAGTATTCAGTACGAAGTAAAGATGATGTTGCCAGAATCTGAGTTCACTGCTGGCTTCTCCACCAAAAGACTGAGAGATAGGAACTGGTCAATGGAAATTTAAGTTTTAGGCCAATCAAGGAAAGAAAAATGTTTCTCTCAACCTTCTCTATAGCCACATTACAGTTTACAGAGAAGAGGAAGGAAATGCCAGGAGCTGGGTACTGCAGGATCAGCTACTGGGTAATTTATTTGAGCTTTGAGATTAACCCTGTCCAGAATACCTTTCTCTAGCAGGTCCTCGCCTGGCATGGGATTTTCTGAAAAACTCTCAGTTCTTTAAGTGGCTGTTACATTACCAGAAAGGATTACAGTACTCTCTATCCTTATCTGCCAGGACTGATTTCCAGACAACCATGGATATCTAAAGGTAGAATAGTACCAAACCCTACTCCTGTTCCCTATATAAACATAACTAATAAAGTTCAACTTATAATACAGCAACTGTTAAGATCCCAGGAAGGACAGTGTTCATGACTAATCACACCACTCCAGTAGTTCTCAACTTGTGGGTCATGACCCCTTTGGGGCCAAATGTCACAAGTTGATATCCAGCTGGGCAGTGGTGGTGCACGCCTTTAATCCCAGCATTTGGGAGGCAGAGGCAGGCGGATTTCTGAGTTCGAGGCCACCCTGGTCTACAGAGTGAGTTCCAGGACAGCCAAGGCTACACAGAGAAACCCTGTCTTAAAAAAAAAAAAAAGAAAAAGAAGTTGATATCCTGCATATCAAATATTAACATTATGACTCATAACAGCAAAATTACAGTTATGAAGCAGCAACAAAAAATCATTTTATGGTTAGGGGTTACCACAACATGAAGGGTCATAGCATTAGGAAGGTTGGGAACCACTGTGCTACTCAAAATGCCATGCAATTTAAGAATTATTTCCAGAATTTTCCATTAAATATTTTCAATGGGTGGTAGCACCCACCCTTAATCCCAGAACTCAGAGGCAGAGGCAAGCAGATAGCCTGATCTACTGAGAGTGTTCCAAGACAGCCAAAGAAACCCTGTCTTAAAAAACAAAAAACAACAACCAAAACTCTGAGAATGCAGTAGAGCATGGTAGTGAAAATACAGTAAGCACATGAAGGCTGAAAGTAGGACTAAAGACAAAGAGAGCCTGGGGGTTAGTATCAACTGGACTCAGACTGCATGAAACATCTGGCAGAGCTAAGAACACACACAAATCTACTATCACTGAAACTCTGGCACTAGTTCATCAGCCATCCACAAGGTTATTAGACCTAGCCAGAGACTCAGCACACAACGCCTAACCCACTACCACAGGAGCCATTGCTGAAGTCTGAGCCCCAGGACGGAAGCAGGTAGAAAGAAGCTGCTGTAGGAATATGGAAACATGAGGACACAGAGTAACAGCAGGGAGAGAATCCCGGGTGTTTAATTCTCAGATAAATCAGTTAGTATGAACAAAAGAAGAAGAGGAAGTACCTCTGAAAAGGATCACTGTTAAGAGATTAGAGAAAGAACCAGAAAGAAAACTAGGCCGGGCAGTGGTGGTGGTGGCGCATGCCTTTAATCCCAGCACTTGGGAAGCAGAGGCAGGTGGATTTCTGAGTTTGGGGCCAGCCTGGTCTACAGAGTGAGTTCCAGGACAGCCAGGGCTACACAGAGAAACCCTGTCTCAAAAAACAAAACAAAACAAAACAAACAAAAAAGACAAAACAAACAAACAAACAAAAAACAGAAAGAAAACTAAAGTCTCAATTTATTACCTCATGCCTTGGTTCTTTTCCCAAAAAATAACTACTCTGCTGTTTCTCTACCTGGTTCATGCTCTAGTTATGAACAGCATTTCCACTGGCACTATTTGCTCCTCTGTCTGTGGGTAACACAACCTAGTTCTGGCTGCATCCTGGTGACACAGGCTGGGGACTTTGAAATGGAAGATATTGCCATAATGTGATCTGTGGGGGTCCAGATGGGAACTGCACAAGGATCTGCACCTCCTCTCCTGCATCTGGTCAGCTAAGCCTTAAGAAAAGGTTTTCTACTCAATCAAAAGGAACAGAGAAGTAGAAGGCAACGGAGCAAGAAGCTGTCTTACATGACCTCTCGAACATGCCCACACATTCACCAAAATAAACTATATTCTAGGCCCCAGCTTAACTGAATTTGGGAGCCAGAAAAGTAACTACAACTGTAAAACGTTTCCAAACACACAACAACCAGAACCAATTGGATCCAAAATGTCTGTGGCAGTGTTTACCCATGCTGCATCAAGAAACTGCACTGCAGCCTTGGTTCTGAACACACAGAAGACATACTGTACACACCATCACACTACACAAGCTAGCACATACAGCCTCAAACAGTGACCTCAGATTCAGTGTCACCCACAGAAGTGTGTTTTTACTGTACACAATGTTTTCTGCTCCTACAGAAACATAATAATAGCTTAACACAGAAAACAACTTCCCATCACCACCCCTCAGCATGTGAGGACCATTCAGATTGTATTGTTAGAATGCTTAAGTGTGGGAGGGGATAGAGACAGGATCTTATGTGGTTCTGGTTATCCTTCAACTTGCTATATAACAAGAATATTGATCCTCTTACCTCCACTTCCCAAGTACTAGAATTATAGGCATGCACCACCATAGCTAGTTTTATGAGAGCCAGGTATGAACCTGGACCCGAACCTTACCACATGTAGGATCTACGTTTGCATTCACCTTGGACTTTCACGTCCCAATAAACCTCCATCATTATGATTTACCTAGGTTAGTATTTTTATTGCACTCAAAGTGGAATAAAAGCAAGCATAAAAGGAAACTTTTCAAACATAGAAATAGATGAAGACAAAGATGTAAGTCCAGTACGATCCACACACCTATAATCTCAGCACTCAGAAGCAGGTAGATCTGGGAGCTCAAGATGGCCCTAGCTGCAAAGTAAGCTTGAGCTGAATCTGTTTTGAGACATAAGCCTTTGCCTCAAAACAAAAAATAAAAACAAAACAACAAAAAATATATATATATAAAAATCAACACACATGAGCTGCCACACTAAGTGTTGTAGAAGCAGCCTAACCTAGTAAAAATCTAGAAAATGAAGGGCAACAGTGGCCAATGCATACACAAGGCAGCAGGCACAGCCATCAAAAAAGAACAGGAAGTTCTGAGGGGTGGGAAGGTCCTACACCTGGTTGTAATTTTCTAATAGATTTACAAGAAGTTAAATGGGAAACTGAGTAAAGACATCTAGGACCTTTGCAAAAGAGTATCTTAAAACTACATGTTAATAAACCTTGAAATAAACAATTTATTTTTTCTTATATTGTCCAAGATCCTAAAAGCTATTATTACATGGGAAGAAATTAAAATGGACATAAAGTATATTTTAAAAGGCTAAATTAGATTTAGTTATCAAAAAAATGCATACTAAGCCACAGTGCAATGCAGTCCACTCACTTGACTGGCTAAGAGTACAAAGCCCAACACCATCAAGTGCTGACATGAAGACAGAGCAACTAGAATTCTCATACAGTGCTCATGGGAAATAATGACTCAGCAACTGTGGAAAACTTCATACTCCCTTCTGAATTAAACATGCATTACCTCAGGACTCCCTAATCCTGCACCTATTTAAGATAATTAAAAAAAAATCTGCCCACATAAATGAATGCACATAGCAATTTTTTCCTAATACTCCAAAACTAGAAACCATCCCAACAGCATTCCTCAACAGACAAATGGGTACCCATACAATAAGATACTATTACTAAGCAAAGACCTGTATGATGGATGAATCTGAAAGATAATACATAGAATGAAGAAAGCTAGGTGCAGGACCTTGATGTGCTTAAAAGATAGCAAACTCAAGAGAGGAAGCAGGTATAGGAAGGTCAGGATGAGACTTACAGGAATCTGGAGGAGGCGTGCCACCACAACTTTATCTAAGTATATTCTTACATGTCTTTTACTGTGTATCTAAATTGTATACCAACAAAGGTTCAAACAGTGAGCACTACCGACTGTGCCCTGTTAAAAAGCCCAGATCTTTCCTCCTTAGAAACTGTTCGTACAGTACAGGTAAAAACTCTGCTAGGGTTTACCAATTTGTCATTTAAGACATCCCAAAATCTGAAACTCAGCCTTTTGTCCAAACTAATCTCAGCTTCTAACTTCCATGTGCCTGGGCTTGTGCTTGAGCAGGCTGAACCCACACCTGCCTCCATCCTCCTTCCTGTCCTTAACCTGACTGCCTACTGCTTTATGGGACATTCTCTGCTTCCCACCTGACCGGTCCTCTAGTGGCATCTGCTCCTCTGTCAACTCCACCTAGACACCACCTGGGTGTACACTGCAGGCACCATCCAGGGTTTTCCTTTGTGTGGCCTGCAAAGCTCCATTCCATTTCCACAGGCCGTAAGACAAATGTTCACCTGGACTAATACACCTCTAGTTTTTACTAGTTGAATCTGTAGCAACTAGGGAACAGCAGCTCAGAGCACATTCCCAGGCTCTCAGCAAACTCTCCTATTCAAAAGCAATCCCATGCACAAACATCAAAGGAATCCCCAAAGGCACCATGAGCACTGTAAACAACCTGGCTCCAAGACTTTCTAAACTAATCACCTGCTACATCAGTTCTTACACCTCTGCCTCAGCACAGTTAATCTACTCAGTGCACAAGAACACTTGGCTGCTACACAATGGTGCAGCCAGGTTCCCACCTGCTGCTCTCAGGGGCTATCCAGGCCTTGACCACCCTTCAGAGCCATTCACTTTTGTTCTCAGACACACATCTCTCACTGACCTGGAGCCTAAGAATAGACCAGGCTGGCTGGGCAGAGAGCCTTTTCTACCTCTCCAGCACAGAATTACAAGCATACATGCCTGACTTTCATATTTAAAAATGGCTTTATGCCAGGCAGTGTGGCACATGCCTTTAATCAGCACTGCTGGGAGGGAGTGGGGGCACAGGTAGACAGATCTCTGAGTTTGAGGCCAGCCTCATCTATAGCAGGAGTTCCAGGACAACCAAAATTACAGAGAAACCCTGTCTCGATAATAACAACAATATTTATTCATGTGTGTGTGTGTGTGTGCGCACATACCCATGCATGCATGCAGTACATGTGTAGAGGTCAGAAGACAATTGGTAGTTCTCTCTTTCCATTATGTAGGTCCTAGGCATCTACAAAGGCAGGTTGTCAAAGTTGGCAGCAAGCATTTTTCATCTGCTGAGCCATCTTGCCAAGCTCCATAGCTGACTTTTTAAATATGGGTTCTGAGACTCCAACTCTAGTCCTCAAGCTTGTGTACCAAATACTTTACCAATACGTGCTGTCTCCCTAGCCCTGTGACTAACACCGTCTAACCTATCTCCCCAGTCCTATGTAGCCATCTTCAACCTTTCATTATTCCTATTGCCTCCATGGATATCCATATTTCATGAGGATTTTGATCAACAAAGTAGACGGCACTATGTGCCTTCTCTCTTTATATTTCCTATACTGCAAAAAATAATAATTATGCACACAAAAGCAAGTGGATAAAAGTAATCTTGCCTCCATCCTGGTCATCCTCAGACAATATGAAAACGGACAGCAATCCACGTTGTTGAACAGTGCAATCCTGAGGTGAAGGGGCACTAGCACACCTAAAGTTGACAGGACTGTATCCTTAACAAAAACCAACACAAGAAACATGACAACAGTAAGTTTGTTCCAGGTCAACCTTGGCTACAGGAACTCTGTCTCAATCATTCCCCTTAAAAATAAGTAAGAGAGACAGCACATGAAAAGCCTTTTAAATGTATATCCAAAGTTAACAATCTAAACCACAACAGCACTGGCCTCCCAAGGGCCAAACAAAGAATCAGCTAACAGATTAAAGACAGATTTCCATTCTCTGATTAGTGTAACTCCTGGCGTCAGGCCAGGAAGGAGACCATATAAAAGCACAACTCTAAAACCATCACTTGTCCTACACAACCTACCGACAAGCACCTGAGCATTCTGCAGGTGGACATGTAAGAGGAACCCCAACCTTATGGAGACCCCAAAGACAGGAGGTTCTTCAAACAACCCGTAGAGGAGTCATGGCACTCCTCTGCACAGTCAGCAGCCCCTACAGCATCAGGCTTCTAAAGTTCAGAAACACTTGAGGCTGCTGGACCTTCCCACCCAAAACAACCAACTCACTTGCCAAGAATAGCAAAAGGCTATTTAAAAACAACAGTCCAGGGCTCCAAATATTGCTCAGCACTTAAGAGCGCTGGCTGTTCTTCCAGAGGACTGAGGTTCAATTCCTACCGCCTACTAAAAGCTAACAACCATACATGCATAACTCCACAGTTCCAGGGCACCTGACTGCCTCTTTGAGCCTCCATGGGCACCGGGTACACATATAGTGCACAAATACATGCAACGTACCCAGACACTTAAAATAAATAAAACCAGCTGGGCATGGTAGTGAGTGCCTCTAATCCCAGCACCCAGGACGAAGAGGCAGGTGGATCTTCACAAGTTCAAGGCCAGCCTGGTCTACAGTGAGTTCCAGGACAGGAAACCCTGTCAAAAAAAAAAAAAAAAAAAAAAAAAAAAAACCACCCAAAACTAGATAGATGGACGGATGGACGGATGGATGGATAGAACCACAACCTAAACTCATGAACCAGTGGTCTGAACAAATTATAGCCTAGAACAACTTGATAACACACTTCTGAACTGGGCCCAGGCAGTACACTGTTCCTAGGGAAACCTGGCCCAGTCCAGGAAAAGGAGCAAAGAGCAGTTCTAGTCAGCTCCAGAGCTATGGAAAGGGGTGAATAAAAGTAGTGAACAACTTTCGACCAAATGCCAGTAAACTAAGTAATACCGTGACTCTGCCAATAAATATGGTGACTCCTCGAATTAGGAGAGGGCTCTGCTCCTAACACTGGCTAGGCAAACTAGCTCAAGAGCACTCTGTTGTGAGCACTCTGTTCTAGTACAATTTCCTAGGAACTGGGCTGCATAGGTCACACATCCTGACTTCTTACTCTATAATGTGCTCACTCTGGTGAGCATGGGAGAACAGGAGAGGTAGAAGAGAGGATGAAGAGCAGGCCACCACCAGCCCCGTCTGCTGCTGGTAAGGGGAGAAGAATGAGCTTCTTGACTGGGCCTAGGATTCAGGACAGCTCAGCTGCAGCTCAGCTCTGGGGCAAAAGGACAACTCAGTTTCTGCTGAGCCACAAAGCAATCTCCTTGCAAACAGTTTACAGCCTTCTCATCCGTCCAGAGTATACACTGTCCTTGAAAGATAAAAACTGGTATTTCCCCACTGTCCCCTGAAACCAAAGCCTAGATACCTCTGAGCTTGCTCAAAGCACAAACAGAATGCAAATCGACCCAAAACCAAAGCCAAGGACTGCGGCAGCCCTGGGCTAGCACACTACCCTGGAAAATAAATGCTCCTTCAAAGCAGCCCTTTGAAGTTCTTTATCAATTTAATGCAGGTCTCACACAAATGCTACCACACACTCTTGCAGTTAAGCAGACTTCGCTCCTCTTTGCAGACACATTTAAGTGAACAATTTTCAGCATGCCTAATAAGTTACTCCTAAAAAATAATTAAAAGACTGTCAATGTCATGCAAGAGTTGCTAGAAAAAGAGACGGAACCTAAAAATAGAAGCACAGGACAGCCCCCATATCTTAGTTGTAGCCTGAGGGCAGAATAATGTTTCTTTATAACCATAAGCCCCAAAGCCTGCTAGGGTGAGCTCCACAGCTTGCCATTCACTACAGACAGCAACCTGGCACAGGGACACAGAATCCCAGGGGCACATGACAGTGGAGTCTCCAGTAGCTGGCCCCACAGTTCTACCACACTCTCAACTCCTACACAGAAGAAAAGCTGGCTTCACTTCATGACTTAACCAAAAAGTGCACAACACATAAAACATGCAAGACTCTTTTTCCTATGACCACCCATCCAAACCAAGCTCTCAGTGAAGCATCCAGAAAGCAGCATGACCAGGAACAGGATCAAAATCTTACTGGGGTGGAGGGGGTAAAACTCCCTCCCCACCCACAGTCCTGGAAGACACAATTCCAGGCTAGTAGAAGTAAACTCATACCAGGCTATGAAGAACATAAACATAAGCACCTCTCCAGCTTCCATAGCTTGCTCACATGAATTGGGACCCACAAATTCTGAAGCTGAGTATAGAAGGGAAACCTCATTTACAACAATGAATGGAAGGACACTAGACCTCCTAACACCAACACGATGTGCATGCTGCTAGCAGAGGCCCTGTCTCAAGTCATGGGGTCATCTAGGCTCAAGCCCATGTTGGGCCTCACTCCTGCTCCTCCAGTCTTCAAGTGACCAATCTTAGTGATTCTAAAACCCGAAAGCCCATCTGCCCCATTATTTGATGAGGCAACAAGACCTCATAAGCAAGGTGGTACTGGAACAAAACTAAATACAGCAGGAGCCAACCATGAGAAAGGAAACGCATCTCTAGAAACCATGACCAAGCTGAATGCCAAGGCCAAACAAAGCTAAACACACTCACCCTGTAAGGAAACAGAATCTAAGTAAACCACTTCCACATGCCAACCTTAAAAAACCACACAGGTTAAAACAATACACATACACAGGAGTGAAAACTTACAGACAGGATGAGGAGCTATGCCTAAGAATGCACCATGACATGTGGTGGGCTAGCCTTGGTGAAACACTACACAGTGGAGAAAAGAACGCTGGGAGTTAGGTTGAACCTAAGAACAACTAGAGGGTTGGAGAGCTGGCCCAGTGGTTAAGAGCACTGGCTGCTCTTCCAGAGGACTCAAGTTCAATTCCCAGCACCCAAGTGGCAGCTCACAGCTGTGTAGCTCCTTATCCAGGAAACCTGACATCTGTCACACAGAAATACATGCAGTCAAAACACCAATGTACATAAAAATTTTTTTAAAAAAAGTGAAATACAAAAAATGAACACATGACTTTAATTCCAGCACTCAGGAGACAAGAGGCATATGGATCTGAGTTCAAAGCCAGATTGGTCTACATGGGAAATTGCATGGCAGATACTGTCTCCTAAAAAACAAAAAACAAACAAACAAACAAACAAACAAAACAAAACCACACACACACACACAAAACCCGAATGCTATAGCTTAGAATAATGCCAAGCAAAGCAATGGCAAACATAAGGGGTGGGGCAGAGTGGGCTGTGTGGAGCTAGCAAACGAGCGGGTAAGATGGAAGGCCAGGCACTCACTAACTGCTCTAGTTAAGTAGCAGACCCCTTTTCTCAATTGCATTTGGGTCTCGGGGTGGGGGTGTTCAAGACAGGGTTTCTCTGTGTTGCCTCCAGATTGTTGGGATTAAAAGCACAGGCTACCACCACCCGGTTTCTTCAATCACACTTTTTTAAGTCAGATAAAGCCAGGTACACAGGAGTGTTTCCTCACCACCATGCAAAATCTGAAACTCAACAAAAACAGTGACCAAGAATTATAAAACTGAAAACTGTAAAAGAATTTCTCCCTCACAGCTAGTTTTACATCACAGCATCAAATTAAAAATAAAGCAGTTTATTTAATCCCAAGACTAACAAAACAGTTTGTCCTTATGACTAGTTGGAGGCCACAGAGAACACCTGCTTAGCAAGCTTTCCAAAGTGATCACCTAACCCTTTCCTAAAAGGGTTATATCCCAGTAACCCAGTCTTCAGGTAACGTTTTTGCCTGCACAAGGGCAATTTATGCTTCATTTATCATAGTCTTATGTCTAAAGCATACTGGAGCTTCCTGGTCAACTCACTACCAGCAGCAAAGTTCCCAGAGCACCAAACCAGAACGTCTTAATCCTACTAAGCATATTAGGCTTCATAAATGGGGTTTCATTACAAGGTTACCTTGTTCTCCACAATAGGAATTAACCAAAGGAGATAATGGTTTCCTCACAATCTGTGTTACACATAATTTATCTTTGCAGTATTCAATAGCTCGTGTTCTGTTAAGCACTAAATTTCATAATATATAAACCAGATTGGCTGGGACTCTAGTTTGAGAGTCCAAGTTTCAAACTGCCCAGCCTTCTAGTCACCCTGAATCAGTAAGGAATAGCTAGGCAGTATTGAGGTAAGTAAGAGTCCTTCTTGGAGTCAGAGGACCAGTCCAGTCGCCAGAGAATAACACTGCACATGATAGGCACCCTCCACCCACCCGAGACTCAGAGCACGGATGACACGCGAGCGCAGTCCCGTGCCTGGACCGACTCTGGGCTACCTCAGCGCTCGCTCACCTGGGTCTCCGCCAGAACAGCAAGACTTGAACTGACACCACGCGAAGGCGCGCCTTGGCCCTGTCACCGGCCTCATTCTAAACCTTGGCTCTGTCTCAATTCCTTGGCCCTAGACCTTATAACCCCCTCCCGAGCGTCCCATCCCACACCCCCAGACGCGTCAGATCCCCTCTGGTCCCAACCTGCCCAGTCCGTTCAGCGTCCTAACCTCTCTGGTCTTATCGCCTGGCATGTCAGTCCCCTTTTCTGACCACTCTGGTCTCATAGCTGGTCTAGTCCTCTCCCCGGCTGTCTCCCTCTGGTCCCATTCTGCGGCCGTCGCGTTCCCCTTCTGGTCCCATCCCCCGTCCCAGTCCGACCCCGGTTCTGGTCCCATCCCCCGGCTCCCGCACCCGTCCGACACCTCCCGGTCGCATCCGAAACCACTGCGTCCCCCGTCGGCTCCCCTCTAGTACCATCCTGGAACCGGATTCGTTCCCCGTCCGTCGCCCCGTAATGCCATCCCCCGACCCTGGACCCCGCCGCGCCCGCCCACCTAGGCCGTAGGCCTTCGCACAGATCCACTGCAGGTTGGCGGCGATCTTGGCCCGCGCCGCGTCGTAGCGGTCCAGCGGCACCAGGTCGGCGCCCTCCGGGGGCGCTTCCATCCTCCTCCAGCCTTCGGCAGCAGAGCGACCGCCCGCGTCCACCATCTGCAGACAAAGGCCGCGGCGGCCCGGCCGCAACAAAGACGCCGCCGCCCTCCCGCGCCGCCCGCCCGGGCGCACGGCCCTTACTTCACGGCCGCCGCCGCCACCCAGGCTGCTGCTGCATGCTGCGGGCGCCGAGCCGAGGCCGAGAAGGCGCCGAGCGGGCCGGGCAGGCGGCAGCGGGCAAGCGGCGGCGGGCAAGCGCCGGCCAAGGCAGGCGCGGGGCAGGCGCGGGGCAGGCGCGGGGCAGGCGCGGTGCGAGCACGGGCTGGGGGCGGCGGCGGCGCGTGCGCGGCCCCGGAGAAGCGGCAGCTGAGGCGGCGGCCAACGGGTGGGAGCTAACGCGCCGCCGCCGCGTCACGCAGGCGCACTTACCGCCTCCCGCAGCCCCACCTTTCTCCGCAAGCGCAGTAGACACCGCCCCGTAACGCCCCCTGCTCGCCCCGCCCTCCTCCTACAAGCTCCGTACCTGTCCCCTTCTTCGGACGCTCTAGACACACCCCCAGCCCCGCCCCCAGTCTTGGTCCTCTGCTGTCGCAGTGGACACGCCCCTCTAACAGCCCTGTCCGGATTCTTAGTAGCTGTGGACACACCCTCTGCACCGCCTCTACTTCGTCCTCAAGGCTGTAGACTCGCTTGTCCATCAAGCTCCTTCCCCTCCCCCCCGCTACAATGGACACGCCCCTGACACGCCCTTGTCTGGATCCCGCGCAGGCGCAGTATTCTCTTCGGATGGCTAGCCTGTTTCCCAGCAACTTGAGAGACTAGTCTCCGGCACTGCCTATTGATTGATTGAGCCTCATTCCTGCGTCCAAGGACTGATTGGTCTCTACCTCTGCCAAAGCCAACTCCCTGAGAACTGAGCGCCCTTAGTCTGCACGGGCGCTGCGTCTGTGAACAGAGATGCCGAGAGACGTCTCCGCCGAGACTGGCAGAGTGTGCGCGGCTCGGCAACCGCACCTGAGATTTGCCCAAAGAAACAATCCCCGCAGCTCTCGGGAGTCTGGAGCAACCGCGAGCCCCTCCTCCTTTCCGGTGGGCACTAGCAGATCTCTCACCCAGGTTTGGCGCCTAAGGGAAATGGATGCCTGCCTAGGACCATTGTCTCGTGTGACCTGCATTTTAATGCTTGAAAGGAGCAATAGTATATTTGTGAAACCTGGTTGCGGAAGGAGAAAGATCGCTGGAGAGCGGATCGCGCACCAGCCCGAGAAGCCGCGGGAAACCTCCGCCCCGGGCGTGGGTGGCCTTACTGACCATCATCTGCAAGCTTCAAGGTGCTTAACTTCTGTCATTGTCAGAGCTGTCCTACCCATAAAGAAGGCAGTAGGTAGAATGAATGCTGTACCGGTACCCATCCCTCAGGTGCCGAGGAAAGAGTGCATGTAATCAGATCAAGCCACGGATGAGCCTGGGTATAGTATCCGATGTTTGTAATCCCTCCACTGGGGAGATGGCGGCAGGAGGATCTTGATGAAATTCAAGGCCGGCTTCAGCTACTGGAGATGAGACTCTGTCTCAAAAAACAAAACAAACAAAAAAATGGATAGAGGCTTCATGTGGCAAGTATCTTGAATCCCAGCACTTGGGAGGCAGAAGCAAGTGCATCTCAGTGACTTCAGAGCCTATTTCTAATCGAGTTCCAGGTCAGCCAAAACCACATAGTGAGACCCTGTTTTAAATAAAATGAAATAAAAACTGGCTAGGACTGGGTATCCACGGAGAGACAGAAGAGGACATTTGGACAGAAAAGGGTAAGAAGCAAGCCTGGTGTCTGTCCTAGAAGCAGTAGAATGGGCTGCTATCATAGGCTGATCCAAACCCCAGTGTTTAAAAACAGCAAGGCTCAGAACTTGGGGCCAAAGGTGGTGGGACAGCAGAACTTGGCCCGACTGGGGTGTGGGGTAGGTGATACCAGGCAGGTAGCAGGACAAACCTGAGAAAAATAGGAGAGAGAGGAAAAGGGGCCAGGGATGGTGGTCTGATGTGCTGGCCTTGTATTCTGCAGCTCTGAGGAACCCATTGCTAGTTCAGTGGTCTCAGACATGTGGGTAGAGAACATTCTTACCTCCTTCCAGCCTTGTCTAGAGCTCTAGTGCCCTGTGGAATAGCAGGGGAAAGCAGACTCCTTGCCTTGTGACCTGGAGGAAGCATCCAGTTTGCACTGACTGTGATGCTGTCCGTTTTAATAGGTGTCCCTTGTCAAGCTCAGGAAACCCATCTATTCTACATCTGTGTCGTCTCTTTTCCTTGTGAAACTGGGAGGTTTTGTCAAGGGCTTTGTTTTGTACCTGATGGTCATGTAGAGGCTTTTATTCTGTCTGTGGTATATAACATTGTATAACTCAGTCCCCTGTAGTCTGGAAGAAACTCCACTTGGCACGGAGCATAATTCTTTTATACATACCTACCTAGCTTTGTTTGCTGTGTCTTGAGTGTTCATGGCAGATTGTAGTCCGAAGTTTGCCTGCGTTGTCCGCGACTGGCTTTAGTAGCACATTGCTAGTGGCCAAGTAAAATAAGTTGGGAGTGTTCCTTCTGTGTTCTGGCTTTAGTTTGGCTTGATTATTTGAGCCAAGGCCTTACTGCCATGCTGGTCTGGAACTCATTCTGTGGATCCCGCTAACCTCCAATTCCTGTATTCTTCCTGCTCAGCCTCCCACAGTGTTAAGAGTGTACATGTGTACCAGCATGCTTGGCCCTTCTCACAGGTTTGGGAAGAGTTGGTCCAAACTTTCTAAGTATCTAAAACCCCTACCTTGATCTCGCCTCAGTAGCTGGCTCGTGGTGCAGAGAGTGATATGAGTGTATGTGCCATGTGCACTTGAGGCAGTCATAAAATAGCTTTTTGGAGTCTGCTTTCCTCTTCCTCAGTGGATTCCAGGGACTGTAGTAAGTATGTTGGTCTCTTTAACAGACACAGAGAGAGACAGACAGACAGAGAGATGATATGGGAATGTGTTTTTGTTTTAATCCCAAGTATGGGATATAGGGTTGCTTCAGATTGTCCATAGCAGCTGACTGTGATTTGCCTCATGCTTTAGCAGGGGTGTGATTTTGCCAGCGGCAGATAGTTTCTGTGATTGTGTTTTTGGAATTCCAGGGACTTTTCAGAGGCTGTATAAATGCTTGGGCCCCGAGAGTTTGTGTTGTGGGCTGTTGGTTGGATGCCACTGGTTATAGCTTGTTAAGTAGTCATGTGCAAAAGAAGAAAGAAGAAATTAGATATCCTGACAGTGAAGATCAACATTGTGCTGAGAAACTCTACACCCTAGTCAGCAGGAAGTCATCTAGCTATAGCACTGCCCCCTTTCCTACCTGACTTCATTTGGGATTTCTGTCCCCTCTAACCTTCTTTCCCTCCTACGTAGTGTTAGGGGGTTGAAAGGGTGGAAGAAAAAAGGACCCACAAAGTCGCCAGAGTCCAGCTATAAGGGACCAGACACGTTGAGTCAGTGGGTAGCCTTTCAGACAGACTTTGTTCCTTGCTGTACAGCGGCTCAGATCACCTGTTTCTTCAGTCAAGTTCCATGTTTTGTGTCTTTCTAGAAAGTTGTCCATTTTATCCAAGTGCAGGGGTTTGGGCCTAACCAAGATTCAAAGGCAAGGGAGGAGAAAGAAGTTGGTTCAGGAATCGGGAGAGTGACTTTTGGTTTTGATGATGACTTACTATCCCTGACAGACACTTTTGTGGAACAAAGGACTGAAGGGACAGGCATCTCACAATGAGTACTTGCATCCTCTATTTGTTATCTTTCTTCCTTTTGTTGTTTTGTTTGCTATGACCAAATACAAATGGCAGCTTAGGGGAGGAAGGGCTTATTTTGGCTCACAGTCAGAATTCATCATGACAGGGGAGGGATGGCAGCAGGAACGTGACGTGGCCGAAAGGAATGCTCAACTGGTGACTTCATTTTTATTCAGTCTGGATCACCACCCTATAGGATGGTGCCACCCACATTCAGGGTGGATTGTCTCACCTCAGTTAAACCTCTCTGGAAATGCCCTCATAGACATGTCCAGGAGTTTTTCTCATATATGATTCTAAATCCCCCAAAGTTGACAATCAACTTAACCCCTTTTAGAAAATTTGAGGTAAAGTGAACAGAAGAATAGGGAAGACATGGGATATTGTTACTATAAAGGCAAACAGAGGCCCTTGAGGGCATGGGATACAGTTGCTATAACAGAGAGACAAGGCCAAGGGAGGCATGGATACAATACCATAAGGGAGAGCAGAAACCCAATCATGGAACAGTACTGTACTGCTGTTCTTTGAGCGGAATTTGCTGCCAGGTTTATCAGATCAACTCTGGAAGAAGGGAGTGAGAACGGTCATTGGACCCTTGCCTGAGATTCCAGCTGCTCTCTGCAGCATTCCCAGCCATTTGTAATAATGCTCTGATTGCAGGTGGCCTAGTGGTCTCAGAAGGTGACTGAAAAGATTACTGAAGGTGGAGACTTCCATCTCTGTACCCATGAGGAAGCCAACCATGATGGGTAAAGACTCTCTGGTGAAAAGTCAGGTATAGTGTCTCATGCCTTTAATCCAAGCATTCTGAGTTAGGGACTAACCTACTACATAGCAGATTCCATGACAGCTAGATGTACCTTAAAAAAGATTCTGATGCAGCTGCTTTGGAGTCCCACACTTTTTATAAGGAGCACTTCACCCATGTTCTGTAAGTAAAGCCAAATAAATTCATTGGTTCTGACAGTGAACTTTGTTTGTCTCTGGGGCCTTACCCTGATGAAGAGGGGATCGGTGTTGTCTCCCCAGGAAAAGAATTCTCACAATAGGTGCAGTTTCAGTACAGATAGCCAAGATCTGGATGTCAAACTCAAAAATCCACCTGCCTCTGCCTCCCCAGTGCTGGGATTAAAGGCATCTGCCACCATGTCCAGCTGTGCCAAGTCTGTTTTAAGACTGGGAAGATTCCATCATTGGGATGCCCACTGATATACTGGAACAATAAGAAGATCTGGTGCTGGATAGGACAGCAGAGTGCTGGCATCATACAATTGGGCAGAAGCCTAGCAGAGAGGGCCTTCCTCCCTCTTCAGCATCAGGAAAGAAAGCAGGAGGTGTAGGGGCAGGAAGGTTGACGAGGGTGGGTGCTAGCTAGTTCTGTACTGGTAGCAGAGCAAGGGCACTATGGGTTACATGCAGAAAAGGCCTGGGACAATTGTATGGACTGTATCCCCTGCTCCCTTGGGAGATATCCTACAAGTAGACAGGAACTAAAACATAAGCAAAGGCTTGGGCAGAGCTATTGAGGTGGCCCAGGATAGAGCCATCAAAGGATGTGCTGGAGTCGTTGGTGACACTGGGTCACATGGCTAGCAAACAGGTGGAGGATCCAGTAACACAAGGTGCCCTAGGCTTAAGGAACAGCCTGAGGTCCCTTGAGCTCCAACAGCAGACTGCACAGAAGAAGAATAGACTTGAGCCTAGAGGAACAGTAGCCACCCTGGGCTGGTTAGAGCTGACTTCTGAGAGGCTGGTGAGGTTAGCCCTTGGCTTAGGTACCTGGGATTGTTTTCATTTCAGGATCTTCCCTCAAAGCCATTTGATCAGGCTTCTGCACAGTGCTTCTGTCTTAACATGGGAAGGAGAGCCCCTCCTGAAGCTCTGTCCTAGCACCTAGAACAAACTCTACAGGGGAGAAAACAGGCAGCTTATTGGAGAAAGTATCAACGTTCTAAGGAGGCATGAGGAACAGCTTCTTCTGTCCATCCTTGAATCCTCAGTCAGGAGCCAATAAAAGTACAAATCAAACAGTGGGTAACAGCTTAACTCTGATGGGCTTGCAACCAAAGCAGGAGGAAGCCACCCTGCCCTGCACCCTCCAGTGTCTCCCAGAAGAAGGCAACAGTAAGCCTGGCAAGCCAGGGCCAGCTCCCCTAACCTGTCTTCTCACAAATTCTGGTTCAAACCGGTCCTACACCCCCATGCAGACATACAACAGGTATGAACAGGTATGCCATAAATCAGCACTGTTGAGCATGGGTTCATCACAGACACCCAGGAGATGATGATGCAGCTAGGAGATGCATGGTTCTGAGGACTCCTCCCGACCTGTGGAGATGATGAGTAGGGTCCATGTCCCCAAAGGGAACAGTCACAGTAGGTAAGCTTGATGTGCATGGCCTGCTAAACTCACTGTTTTCTCCTCTCTTCCTGGCCCTTGCATCAAAATTCATACTCAGGTGTCCACACAGACAGCAGGGAAACCAAAAGCATCCTGGCCCAGTGTGAGTAGTGGAAAGACCCCTGACCATCCCACCCTGGTCAACAGGAAGTTCTGGAAAAGACTGTCAAGACAGCACCACAGGAAGCCGGAAAGAGGCCCCCTGGAGGGGCTCCTGAGGCCCTGAGCAGGGAGGCCTTTGTGACAGTTTACCTGTGACCTGAGACAGCTGTCTGTCCCCATCCCAAGAGCTGGAGCCTAGAGAGTTCTCACATATACTATATACTCACAGCTCGAGCAGCAACCAGTCACTAAGAGGCTGGGCGGCCCTTCCTGGGCTCACTCCTGTGAAGTGTGAGCAGAGCTCAGAGGTAAATTGGGAAGGAGGCTGCTCCAGACCCAGAGCAGACTCCCTGAGGTCTCCAACCAAAGCTCTGTCCCTTCATGACACTTCTATGTGCAAAACCAGGTAGAAGCTGGATGTGGTGTTTGTAAACCTGTGAGCTCAGCACTTAGGAGGCTGAGGCAGGAGGGTGGCAAGTTTAAGGCTAGCCTCTGCTACCTAGCAAAACCCGGTGCTGGGGGTGGGGTTGGGGGGAGGTGGGGAGAGGTGAGGCAGACACCAGAATGGCAGCATGGACACAGAACTCAGAAATGCCCCCATCACCTGTCCTGAGGACTATCCCCTGTGCACAAGTGTTTACTGGGTCGAACGTGAGCATCACTGTTGGAAATTATACAGCCATTTACTTCCTGTGAGGAGGATACAGTGAGGCTGAGTTAAATTGTCAAGATGGGTTCAATGAGAGACCTTCTCTCAAAAGATAAGGTGGGAGGGCTAGAGATGTAACTCAGTGGTTTGGAGCTATACTGCTTTAGTCTTATGTCAACTTGATACAAGCTAGATTCATCTGAAGGGAGCCTCAATTGAGAAAATGCCCCCATTTTCTTCTGTAAGGCATTTTCTCAATTAGTGATGGATGGGGGGAGGGGCAATCCATTGTCGGGGAGGCCATCTCTGGACTGGTGATCCATGGCCTCTACATCGGCTCCTGCCTCTGTCTGAGCTCCTGTCCTGACTTCCTTCAGCGATGAACAGTGGTTTGAAAGTGTGAGCCAAATAAATCCATTCTTCCCCAGGTTGCTTTGGTCATGGTGTTTGATCACAGCAGCAGTAACCTAACTAAGACAAGAGCAATGGCTCAAGTGACCTGGATTCAGTGCCCAACACCCACATGGCAGCACACAACTGTCTTTGACTCCAGTTCCAGGGGATTTATTGCTGACTTCTGGCTTCCACAGGCACCAGCAACACATGAAATACACATACATATAAGTAAGACACAGATACACATATTAAATATTTTTTAAAACTAAGGTGAAGAATGATTAAGACAGACAGCCACCACTGGCCTCTGGCCTTGTGCATGTATACATACATTGACCAAAGATGAGGCGGTAGCATTTTTATGTGCTATTTTGACTTTTTTGTTTTGTTTTGAGGCAGGATCTCTCTTTTTATGTACCCATGGCTATCCTGGAATAGGACATGAACACCAGGCTGGCCTCAAACTAACAGATCCGCCTGCTCCTGCCTCCCACGTACTGAGATTAAAGGTGTATACCACTACACCAGGCCTTATTTTGACAGTTTTGGTTTTTTTTTTTTTTTTTTTTTTTTTTTAAAATGGGGCTGTGTTGGGAGCCGCAGTGATTCGCCATTTCAAGATGGCTCGGACATCCTGTCCTCCCACTAGTAAACAATTAACTGCGCAGGTGCAAAAAGGCAAACGTGCGCCAAAAGTCACTGCCCATCCCGGGACGTAATATGGGGTGATGAGTGAACAGCCAATCAGAAGTGAACACGCCACTCTAAGGTATATATAGCAGTGCCTTTCCCAGGCTTGGGGCCCTTCCGCGGTCTTTCACGTTTGCTGATACAAGTAAAGCCTCGCTGTGGTGATACCCGAATTCTGCCTCTCGTGTTTCTCTTCCACGGGCGGAGGGGACACGGGAGATGTGCGGAACAGGGCTGGCATAGGCTAGAGATATGGGTCAGTGGTTAACAGCACCCAGAGTCAGTTCCAGAACCCACATAACAGCTCAAAACTGCCTCTAACTCCAGTTCCAGGAGATCCAACTGCCTCAGTTTCCTCCACAGCGTATGCTTACACAAAAAATAAATCTTTAGCAAAACAAAGCAGGGGGCTCACTGTAGCACACTTGCCTAGAGTGAGTAAGGCCCTAAATTCTATCTCTATAATGACAAAAGAAGAAAAGAAATTTAAAACAGTGAACTGACTTTTAATTTGCTAAGGGTGGTAACATCCACCTATAATCCCAGCGCTACTGGATAGACTGAGGTTGGAGGACTGAGTGTTTAAGGTCAGCCTGTGTGCTGTAGCATGGCATTCCCTTAGAAGGGGTCGGCTTTTACCAGATTATCCAAAGGGTGAATAGCACAAGTTTGCTATGAGTTGGTGTGGGTGTGGGCGATGCCCTCCACCTTCATCCCCTACCTCTCCCCACCTGTGGCAGTTGAGAGAGCTGTCCCCAAGGGCATGAGAGCAGGAAAGCTGGCCCTGCCCCCTCACTGGCTCTACCACCTGGGAGAGCAGGCCCTGCACCTGGCCTAGGCAACACAGCGTGGAGCTGGTCTTAATGTTGAAGGCATAGGTGAGCCAGCCTGAAGGCTGAGAGCGGAAGAGCTAGTCCAGCCCTCATAGCCTCATAGGCTGCAGCACTTGGGAGAGTGGGCCCCACAGCTTGACTGGGCAGCACAGCAGAGCTGGCTCTGGAGGCGTGGGTGTGGGTGAGCTGTCTCTTGAATGTGTGAGACTGGAAGAGCTGACCATGCCTCCTGCCAGTCACAGCACTGGGTGGCCTAGCCTGAGCAGGGCAGGAAAGCTAGTCCTGCCCCATCACTGGCGGTAACAGAAGCCAGAGAGGAAAATGTACTTTTGACTCCAAAGCAGATCTGGAGCAGACAAAGGACTGCAGCCTAATGGGCATGGAATGGAAATGCCCTAAGCCAGACAGACATGCAAATTGCTTTAAAAAAAAAAAAAAGAAAGAAAAGAAAACAACAACAATAAAACATTGAATCACACACAGTATATCTCAAACATTTTTTTTTAAGTTTGTGTGTAACACAGTGTACATGCAGAGATCAGAGGACAATTTACAGGAGTCATTTTCACCCTTCCACCCATGGGTTTTGGGGATTGAACTCAGGTCATTGGGCTTGGTGGGCAAGCAACTGTACCCACTGAGCCATCTCTCTGGCCCTTGTTCACAGTTCTTTTTAGGAAACAAATACAGCCGGGCAGTGGTGGCACAGGCCTTTAATCCCAGCACTTGGGAGGCAGAGGCAGGCAGATCTCTGAGTTCAAGGCCAGCCTGGTCTACAGTGTGAGTTCCAGGACAGCCAGGACTACACAGAGAAACCCTATCTCAAACAAAACAAAACAAAGAAAACAAGTACAATTTTAGACATCAGCCAAACAGAATCAGCCAAGAAACCCAAGATTTGAGGCCAGAGCCTTCACCACAATAAAAGCATTTTCAGGACAGATCTTAGGGTTCTGGGTAGAGTGCTTTGTGTTAAGAACTGACTGAGACCCTGCAGCAAGGTGCCTTTGTTTAACCCAGGAAAAGTTCTCCACGTTTTTGGATGCCTAGAACATTTTCCCAGTGCTGTGGCAGATTCAAAGCGTCTGGCACTGGAGCTAGGAGACATAGTTGATGTGTGATGAGATGGTGAGGTTTAAGAGCTGCTGCTCTGGGCTTCCAAAGAGCTCCAGCAAGCCCAGACAGCCAGGCCAGAATCTACACAGATCCAGCCCAGCCTGGTTTCTGCATAAAGACAACTAATCAGAAGGAAAGGTTTTCATCAACATCTGCCACTGTCCCCACCCACCCCCATCCCTCCTCTGGTGGACATGACTGAGGACAATCTGCTTCAGATGCTGGAGGAGGACCACACTGGTTCCCAAATCCCTACGAGCCTGGGATAGACACATAGTTGGATGCAAAAAGCCAGCTCTGCCAACAACAATTTCTACCTGAGGATGAAGACCAGCAATGACTTGTGAACGATAGCCTGTGAGTAATTACCATCAGGGAGGACCTCCAGGACAAGTCAAGTTTGCAGCTAAATCCAGAATCGTGTATTTTTAGGTACTGGTCTTTCCTGGGCTCCATCTTTCGGCAGAACATCCATTCCTGGCAGTCACCTCATGTTCTGCGCCCCTCTCTGAGTCCCCTTTGCCCTCGAAAGAGACATGTGAGGCAGTGTTCGGGTAGTTACTACAGGGAGGCTTTATTCTTGTATCAGCTGAAGCGGAAGACCCCAGGCCCGGGAAAGGCACTGCTATAAGTACCCTAGAGTGGCATGTTCACTTCTGATTAGCTGTTCACTCATCACCCCATATTATGCCCTGGGGATGGGCAGTGACTTTGGCGCACTTTTGCCTTTTGCACCTGTGCAGTTAGTTGTTTACTTGTGGGAGCACAGGATGCCCACACCATCTTGTAATGGCGAATGTTGTCACGCTCACTGCGGCTCCTAACAACCTCAGCCCAGGAACTGAAGACCCTGGGTGAGAATGACTCACTGTGAACTATGCAAGGCCCAGAGAGCCTCACCCGAAACCTTTGGTTGGATGCCCCTGAGCTCTTCTTGGCTGAAGTTGACTTCCCCAAGCTGGACAGAGCTAAGGGCTGCCACTGGAGACAGGAGAGGCCCCAGCAACTATATCACCTTGATGCCTCCATTCCCCTTTAGATCAACACTGAGGCAAGCAGAGCTGATTTCCATCACCGGAGAAAGCAACTGATAGCGTCCAAGCCCCTCCTGTCAGCATCTTCTTGACCAGAGTCTCCTTGTATTTCCAGAGGTGGAGAAGATGTCATTATGTTAATAGAAATATAGAGTTTTCCAGAAAAAGAAAAAGAAAACATACAGCAGCTTAGGGGAGAGATGGTGCTGGGGCCATGTCTGGCTGGACAGGTGCTTAGGCCAGGCCATTTACTTCTGTGCTAAGTAAGTCCTGCCCATAGTAACTTGTACAGCTTTAGAGATGAATTTAAGCTATTTTGATTGTAGCATGTTTGGAATCAAAGATTTACAATTTAGTATCCTCTACCCTGAACCCCCAAATGAGGATGACCCCTCAGAATTAGTTCTTAGGGTGATACAATTTTCACTTCATTCACTGTCGGGGAAGAGATGGGATCTGTCCTGTGTATAGCCCTGGTATTCTCAACCCAGCATGAGGGGACAACTAAGGTAAAAACAGTGGGATGCCATTTCTCAGAAGGAAAGGGCCCAGTGCACACACACAGAAAACCCATCAGCTGTTCACTTTAAACACAGGTCACATTTGTATGTACTTCCATAAACAGGAAAAGCCAAACTAGATTTTAAATATCCTTAGAAGTTAGGGAAATTATTTCTTCAACACAAACATATATATATATATATTTTTTTTTTTTTTTGGTTTTTCCAGACAGCGTTTCTCTGTGTAGCCCTGGCTGTCCTGGAACTCACTCTGTAGACTAGGCTGGCCTCGAACTCAGAAATCCACCTGCCTCTGCCTCCCAAGTGCTAGGATTAAAGGCATGTGCCACCACTGCCCGGCCAACACAAACATTTTTAAGTTTTGGTTTTTGGTTTTTGGTGTTTTTTTGCTTTTTGAAACTGGGTCTCACCATGTATTCCATGTTAGCTTGGAACACACGATCTCCTATAAGCTCGAAAGCTGAGATTACAAATTTACATACAACTGAAACAAGCTCCAGAGGTGACATTCAACTGGTGGTTCAGGGTGACAGACCCTCCACCTTAGACCATGGCTCAGTTTATCAGTAACCTCTTAAAGGAGGTCCCAGCACTGGTAAACTCAAAGCCATGGCCACACTTTGGCAATACGTCAAGGGTGACCTTGTTTTCCCCTGCCCCTGATGAGCTCCTCATAGCTATGCAAAGCTTGAAAAGAAAAATAATCCAAAGTGCTAAAGCTGACAGCCTCAGCAGTTTACAGCCAAGGAAGCTATGCTGGATGGTTTGGTGGCCACTCAAGTGTAGCTGTGTTTATATCCAAGAGATAACAGGCAAACATGGCATCATTGGTATTAAGGTTGAAGGTAATATTTAACATGTAGATTTACTTGGGTTCATATCTGGATGTTCTTGACCACATAATGATGAGACTGCTATCCAAATAAAGGAAGAGCGATGAATCAAAAGGAAAGACCCCCAAAATCAGCACCCCTCCCCCACCAGAGTTTCACCTGATGTGTAGTCTCTCCTGGGTGATTGCAGAAGGCTTTAATTGAGGCGCTAAAGGGACTTTACAATGGAAAGTGTATGACAGGAACTAGAGTGTCTCTATTCTGGCCTCTCACCCAGCACTGGGCACCACCAGTAGAGCCCAGTGAGCATAAGCACGTGACTACCTAGCTGCTCCCCCAAGGAGAAAATGCTATTTAAACTGAAGTGAACTAATTAAATTCAAGTTATGCCTCTCAAAGACTAAACAGTAGGAGTGTTAGTCAGGAAGAACCGAGCACTGAGTGGTCATGAACTGTGACGGCAGCTAGGATTTCTGAGCTGCCCGGGAGTTCTAAGCTTGAATCTCAGCTTGTGCCCAGCCTGATCTTCCTTAATGTAACCATCTGTTCCTAAGTCCTTTGGGATGCAGCCCACAAGCTCCCAGTGGATGCCCACTTGAACTCTGCTTAGACGTGTGCTGCACACTTGCTGACTAAAGCTCCTTGTGTAGCCATTAGGCCTCTGGAGACGAGCAAGCCTTCCCAGGCTGTGGTGCATCTGGGTTATAGCTCCTGCACTCCTGAGACAGGACAGCCCTATCCCAGCTCTGGACCTCCTGCAGAGCACTTGGCATTCCTGCCCTCCTGGAACACATATCCGTCTCCAACTCTCCACTCCACCCAGTAGGCAGCATGCTATCAGCAACTGCACAATGGACCGAGTGGCCTGGATTCTGTCTCCTTATTTATTAGTCAGGATCTGTGGACCACACAGGATGCAGGCTGTGTTTTCACCCATACCAGCTCAGGATTCCAGCTTTGCAGTGAATAGAACAATCGTCTGGATGGCCGCAAGTAAAAAAAACTCTATGCTACCCAAGTCGAGGTCGGGGGTCTCCCAAGACCACAGTGCCTCTGGCCACAGCCCTCTGAGTGGTCTTTATATATCTCAAGTCCAACTGTTTCTGGGACATAAACACTGTTCACACTTTCATCATCCTGGGACCTTCTGAATTTCGGAGATGCCCAAGGCCTGACTTTGTGTGGCCCAGAGGCAATTCTGTCTCTACACATTGGAGATATGTCCGTATTTCTTTGGGATTCACATTAAAACAGCTGTGAAGGGTGATGGGAGTAAGCCCAGCAGAGACTAGGTACCCAACAACAGCTTCCAAAGTCTTGCCCACCTAAAAGAAGAAACTGAGGCATAGCCTCAAGGCAGGGATTTTAAAAACCCTCACAGACAGCCCCTTAGTTACAAAAAGATTGTCCACAAGCTAAATAAAACCAAATGTCAAGACTATGCCTGGAAAGAGGTTCTGAACATCCAGGGAGACAGCTGCTGTGATCAGGAGTCTCCAGGGAAGTCCATGGAGTACAGCTGCTCCCCCAGAAAAAAGTAGGTGTTATGTGTCTCCATGTGGTCAATGGTGGGGGGTGAGGAAACCTACCACATGGCATCACACTTCTTAACTGGAAAACCTACCCCAAAGGACACAGTGGCATATACTTTGAACTTGCAGGGCTAGGGCACAAGGACATACCAGAACAAAGCTGTGCCCCCAAAACAAAAATGTATAAGGATACCTGGCAGAACTTGGCTGCTGTCATTCAAGGAGCTGGATGGTCTATACAAGCCATACACCATCACCACAAGCACCATGGCTTCCTGGCCTGTGCCACAGAATCTAACCAGAGACTAGCTACTAGGGGTAAAGATGTGAAGGGCCCCAGCAAGTCAGTAACCCAAGTCAGCAGCAGGAATCAGGGCCTATCAGCTGGTAGGGACCTTTGGAATCCAAACCAACCCTCCCTTCAGGATGGCACCAGAAGCCTAGAAGCAAGCAGGGCCAGTCTGTAGCCCAAGAGCAATAGTGTATGTGGGAGTCTTCGCCTTGGCAGGCATCTGTGAGAGACAGCTCCTGCGGAGCGGAGGATGGGAGGGTAGGTGAGAGGGTGGCTCTGTGCCTGTCTCACCTACGGAGCAGAGGATGGGAGGGTAGGTGAGAGGGTGGCTCTGTGCCTGTCTCACCTACGGAGCAGAGGATGGGAGGGTAGGTGAGAGGGTGGCTCTGTGCCTGTCTCACCTACGGAGCAGAGGATGGGAGGGTAGGTGAGAGGGTGGCTCTGTGCCTGTCTCACCTACGGAGCAGAGGATGGGAGGGTAGGTGAGAGGGTGGCTCTGTGCCTGTCTCACCTACGGATCGGAGGATGGAAAGGACAGGTGAGAGGGTGGCTCTATGCCTGTCTCACCTACGGAGCAGAGGATGGAAAGGACAGGTGAGAGGTGGCTCTGTGCCTGTCTCACCTACGGAGCGGAGGATGGAAAGGAAAGGTGAGAGGTGGCTCTGTGCCTGTCTCACCTATGGAGCGGAGGATGGGAGGGTAGGTGAGAGGGTGGCTCTGTGCCTGTCTCACCTACGGAGCGGAGGATGGGAGGGTAGGTGAGAGGGTGGCTCTGTGCCTGTCTCACCTACGGAGCAGAGGATGGAAAGGACAGGTGAGAGGTGGCTCTGTGCCTGTCTCACCTACGGAGCGGAGGATGGGAGGGTAGGTGAGAGGGTGGCTCTGTGCCTGTCTCACCTACGGAGCGGAGGATGGGAGGGTAGGTGAGAGGGTGGCTCTGTGCCTGTCTCACCTACGGAGCGGAGGATGGGAGGGTAGGTGAGAGGGTGGCTCTGTGCCTGTCTCACCTACGGAGCAGAGGATGGAAAGGACAGGTGACAGGGTGGCTCTGTGCCTGTCTCACCTACGGAGCAGAGGATGGAAAGGACAGGTGACAGGGTGGCTCTGTGCCTGTCTCACCTACGGAGCGGAGGATGGAAAGGACAGGTGAGAGGGTGGCTCTGTGCCTGTCTCGCCTAGGCTTCTGAGCCGGAGTCACATCTCTTCCTGAGCTACTTTTACTTAGACCTCAGCATGGCTGCTAGACACACATCTTTCTGTGGGCATCTCTCAAGGGGGTGGGTATTTGTCTTCTGTTGGGTTTTACTGGTGTGAAGAAACACCATGACCATGGCAACTCTTATAAAGGAAAACATTTATTTGGGAGAGGCTTTCCGTTTCAGAGATTCAGACCATTATCAGAGTGGCAAGAAGCACAGCAGCATGCCGGCAGCCATGGTGCTGGAGGAGCTGAGAGTTCTAGATCTTGATCTACAGGCAGCAGGAGACTAGCACTGGGCAAACTTGAGCATAAGGTTATAAAAGACCTGAAAGCCCACCTCCACAGTGACACACGTCTTCTAATAAGGCCACACCTCTTAATAGTGACACTCCCTATGGGCATAGCATTCACCCACAAGTCTGAGGGGCCACTCCTATTCAAACCATCACAGTATATCACATCCAAGTATCTCTCAATGGATAACACATCACCCATCTTGGCCTCTCTGCCAACCATCCTGGACTTGGAAGCTGACAGGCTGATCTGAACGGACACCAGCCTTATACCCAGGAAACACTGAAAGACTGCAGCAGAGTCTGGGTCCCACAACTTGGACACAAGGAAGCTAGAAAGAGGGACAAGCAACTAGGAAATTCTTCCAGGGTACCCACCTGTGCAAGAAAGACTCCTGAAGCACCCGAAGCTAGGCCTCTGCTTCTCCTTGCTAAGCGTCATTAAGACATGTATCCTTACATTCTTCCACCAAGTCCAAGGAGGGCTGGGAGTCCACTCCATCGTAAATGTGCAGCTTAGTGCATTAAACACATTCACACCACAGCTGTCATCAATTTTCTTCATAACTTGTGTTTCCCAAACTGAAACGGTCCCCATGAAACACACTACTTAGCTTTCTGTCTGATTTCTGTCACTCAGCAAGATTACTCCAGGTCAATCCTCGTTGTAGGATATTAAGGCTGAGCACTGGCTCCGTGACCACATGCTACTGATCCAGGGTGTACACAGACACTGGGTTGTCCCACCTCTGGGCTATGTGGCTGCTTCTGCTGCAAGCATAGGTGCAGGACCTGCTGGAGAGCTTGCTTTCACTTCTTTGGGTATCTTGGGATTGATGGATCATGTACCAGTCTATATTTGATGTTTTAATCAACAGCTGCTGATGGGCCTGTGATTGGAAAACATGCAGCAGCCAGAGGTGGAGGTGCAACATGTGCCAGGGCAGTCCTGTGCTTGACAGCCCACACCTTTTGGTAGTGAAAAAGAGTACCCTCGCCTATCTTTGAGGCTCCTCTCGTCAGTGACCTACATCTGCTATTGTTCTTTAGGGCCATTTCATTGGCACAGAACCCTATTTCCACGACCTTCCTGTCCATCTCCCTCCCCAGTCCCTTCTGCCAACTCTCCACTCAAGATTTTCACCTCTATTTGCTGTGGTCTCCACCTCCCCCTTCCTGTCCTCATTTACCTGTGCAGCTCTGCAGCTGGTGGGCACCTCGCAGCTGGGTTTCCATGGCATCCTGCTGACAGGAACATGTAGTTACTATAGACTTTATACAACCAAGCAGGGGACAAGACCCCAAAGAAGCAGTATCAATATCACCATGTTGGAGTCAGAGGGTATGTATGGAGAACAAGACATCCCACGTAAAGGTGGCAAGGGTCTAGCAAGGATGGAGACCCAACAGGCCAGCTGACAAATGAGGATGTGGTTTATGCTCCTGCCTCAGAGTACTCTGTATTACGTACACCCTCCCACCCTCCTTATTCCCGGCCTACAATCCACAGCTACCCTGAGAAACCTCTTTATATGGCCAGCTCTTGAGTGCCATGTCCACTTCTTTAACTGCCCCTTGACATGCATCTCAGACTATAGTTTCTAAGTCTAAATGTGCAGAGTTCAAACCCAAATATACCTGGGAGTCTTAAGGCCAGTTAGAAACATGCCATTGGTTTTCTCACCACCCACAAGGCGTGCCAGGCCTGAATGTGGGATCTCAGCACAGGACTTGCCCTCAAGAAGGTTTTGGGCCATAGACTCCAAGACCTCCCTATATCCAGCTCCCCCACCAGAGCCCTTCTGGCCCCAGCAAGTATCACCTGTGGATCTGCAGAGACCTCTTCACGTCCCCTAAGGGACATGGATATACAGAAGTCGAAATGACACAACTGCCCTGTGTTCTATAGAATGAATGGCCAGGACAACTGTTGTGTCAGGCCTCAGTGTCACTGGACCTATGTCCATACCTCATCACCAACAGATACAACTCAGAGGCACACAACCTATCCCAACTGGCTGAGAAGTCACTTGGCCATTGGGGACATACAAGGCACAGATGCTTTTCTTGTCTCTGAGTCCCATGTAAAATGACAAACTCCATGCTTTGCCAGCCATGCATCGTCAGGCCTAAACAGTGACGACCAGACAGTGTTCACCCAAGAGGCTGCACAGAGGCTGTGTGTGTACCACACAAATAGCAAGCGGCACAGTGATACTGTGCTCACAATGAAATGTGGAAATTTGGCACTAAGGTAGTTTCTCTCTGAGCCCCCAGGGCATGGTTACCACCACTATGGTTCTTCCCTGAACTCCACAGTGCATTAACACGGTGAGCCAGAGCTGGGAGGTTGGTTCAGCAAGTTAAATGGCATGTGAGTTAGATGCCTGGGGTCCATAATGAAGGTGGAAGGAGAAACTGGACTCTACAAAGGGTTCTCCAATCTTCATATATCATGGTGGCTCACACTCTCTCAAACACACCATGTACAACTGTGTCTAAGAACTACACTTTTTAATGTCTAAGAGCTACAACCCAGCTGAAACATTGTCCTATGCTTCCCAGTGGTTACAATGAAAGAAAGTACATCTTCAGCCTCAGGATAAAGGTAGGCCACAGAAGGCACACGCTGGCAGAGGAAACCCATCTGTAAGAACAGCCAAGGGCAGGAAATCTATTCTCTCCAAACAAAGAGCCCTTTCCAGAGCCAGTGTTAGCTCCTCAGTCACATGAGAACAGCTTGTCTCAGAGGATACTTGTGTTGCAGAACACACATACACACACATACACACACACACACACAGATCCTGGACAAAGGACCAGCATCAGGACCTATCCCTGAGTACAGGACACTCCCCATGGCCTCCATAGCATATAAAGATGGTTCCTTGAAGTTCTATAAAGATCTTTATTTTTATTCAGATGTGGGTGCAGAGGCTAGAAGAGGGAATCAATCTTCCTAGAGCTGGGGTTGGAGTCAGACAAGTGGTTGTGAGCCATCCAATGTGGAACCTGGGAATTAAAGTTGAACAGTACGTGCTCCTAAGTGACGAGTCATCTCTCTACCTTCCCTTCGAGCTTCTGAACCATGACTCTTCAACACACTAGGCAGAGAGACGGATTCCGTCATGGGCCTGGCAGCAGCACAGTCTTTGTTGTGTGTGTGCCTGCACACATGCCAGAGTCAGTGTCTGGTGTCTTCTGTCACTTTCCAGCTTATCCTGTTGACCCCTGGGATGGAAACTCTACTTACTGTCTCCAAATACTGGAATTACATCTGTGCACCACCATGCCTGGCTTTTTATAGAGAGCTGGGACCTGAACTCAGGTCCTCATGCCTGTACGGCAAACACTCCACTGCTGAGCTACTTGCCCACACCAAGAACCATGTTCTTAGAGTCTTCTGGCTCAGCTCCAACAGGGTGAGAGCCAAAGCTGTGGCTATGTTTACGTTTCACCTATGCAGCTGCTTCACAGACATGCTTAAACCCACTTGAGAGCTAAATGCTTTTTACAGTAACCCTGAGCAGGGGTCTCAGGAAGGGGACTAGATCATGAGCCAGCAAGATGAGTCAGGAGGGTGTTTGTTTTTTAAGTCCTTGTTGTACAAGCCTGATGAGCTGAGCTCGATCTGGGACCATGGTGGAAGGAAAGAACCAATTCCTGATTGGGTAGGTGTGAGGACATGCACCTGTGAGACACACACACACACACACACACACACACACACACACTCATGATGGCATAAGGACACTTTCCTGTTCCACCCGCTGTGCCTGGGGGAAGGCCTGCTACTCAAAATGTCACAGCCCCAAACACAATTTGAACTGGGTCCAGAAGATTCAGATTTCCAAGTAAAGAAGTAGCCATGAAAGCCGGGTGGTGGTGGTACTCCTAGCATTCGAGAGGCAGATTCCCAAGTTCAAGGATACCCTGGTCTACAGAGTGAGTTCTAGGACATCCAGGGCTACAAGGAGAAATACTGTCTAGAAAGAAGTGGCAATGGCACCTGCTCTGGCCAGAAGCAGCATGTGCACAGCCTAGGGGGTACATGTGATGTCCTTGCTGCCATGAAGTAACACAAGTAAAAATAGGAAAAGGGTTTATTAAAGAAGCCATCTGTGAGTCAGTCTGGTTAAATTAGCACACTTGACATAACACTTTGGATCAAAACATGCCTTCTTTAAAATACATTGGGCTCCACAAGCAAACACCTAAGGGTCAATTCAAGTAGCACTTCAGGAGCCCAGCAGAGTATCTGGAGGAGATGGGGCAGCAATCATTCACCTTCCCAGTGCAATAGCCACTTTCTGTAAACACCTGTCAGAAGCTAGGACTGCAACTTTCAAACCATGGCAGAAGTTGATAAGCAGTTAGGTCAGGAAAGGAGAGTCACCAAAGCTGTGGTCCAGGCAAGATCCCGGCTGGGCCCTGTGCCCGCTGCCTCACAGACTGCTGAGACTGCACAGCCAAGGAGCACAGCAGGCACCACCTACGTGCGGTTCAGTGTCTGGAAGATTCTAGAGATCTGCAGCATGACCGGGCCCGTCTCTGGGTCGTTCATCCACTGGGTGCTGTTAAGTGGGTTCTCCAGCATGTCTTCAAATGCTGTGGGAAGACAACAGAGCTGAGTGCGGCACCCACACACCGACAAGCACACTGAGCCTTTTCAATGGCCTATAGTGAAAGGGAGCAGGGACACAAGAGCTCACTGCTGACCCTGACACTCACCCTTAGGAGCCAACCATAGTGCCTGAGCTACTGCTCAAACAGACGTCAGGGGCCATCGGCAGGGAAGTAGACTGCCTGTGTGATCACAGCACCCCAACTCAGAGCCATTAACAGGGCAGGGTGGTCAGCTATGCATGTTCACACCTTTGACAAGACAATGGACTGTCTGTGTGCTCCAGCTCATAGTCCACTAGTGGGGAAGACACAGCGTGGACTCATGGCACTCCAACTCTGGAGAGCTGCCAGTAGACTCAAGTTAGGTTTGCAAACACCCCTTTCCACACACCACAGCAAATGTCCATGGGAAAAATCCTTGGTACAAATATACTCCAGCAGATTTTTTTTTTTTTTTTTTTTAGAGACAGAATCTCTGTGTAGCTCTGGCTGTTCTGGAACTCATTCTGTAGACCAGCCTATCCTTCTTGAGGGAAACTCAAGAGATTCCCCTGCCTCTGCCTCCCAAGAACTGGAATTAACTGCATGTGCCACCAGCAGATTTAATTCCATCATCCCAGAAACACCTACATGTTCTACCCTAACACAGTGAACATGTCATGGGAGGCTGGAGGACAACCCAACAGTAATCATTTGCTCAACATGCACAGACCCCAAGGTGCAGCACTAAAACAAGTGCATACACACACACACACACACACACACATGTGCACACATGCTCCCACATTAACAAAGTATTTTTTAAAATGAAAACCTTTTCTTTCTTCCTGGTTTTTCAAGACAAGGTTTCTTTGAGTAGCCCTGACTGTTCTAGAACTTGATCTGTAGACCAGGCTGGCCACAAACTCAGAGATCCACCTGCCTCTGCCTCCTACAGTGCTGGACTAAAGGTGCATGCCACTGCCGCCACCACCTGGTAAACTTTGATTTTCTAGAGTTTCACACAATTAGGGCTGGGAATCCGGGCGGTGGTGGCGCACACCTTTAATCCCAGCACTTGGGAGGCAGAGGGAGGTGGATTTCTGAGTTCGAGGCTAGCCTGGTCTACAGAGTGAGTTCCAGGACAGCCAGGGCTACACAGAGAAACCCTGTCTCGAAAAACCAAAAAAAAAAAAAAAAAAAAAAAAAAAAAAAAAAAAAAAAAAAAAAAAAAAAAAAAAATTAGGGCTGGGAAGATGGCTCAATAGAGAAAAGCACTTGCCATACAAGATTGAGGACCTGACTTAATCTCCAGTATTCATATAAAAAGCAGGGCATGATAGCACATGCTTATAATCCCAGTACTGGGAGGTGGAGACAGAAGGACCCTGGGCTAGAGGCTTACTGGCTAGCCAGCCTAGCCTACTCAGCAATTTCCAAGTTAACAAAGGACCTTGTCTCAAAAAATAAGTAAAATGGGAGTTGGCAAAACGGTTTAACAAGTAAAGGAGGTTGCCACCAAGTCTGATGACCTGAGTTCAATCCCGGGGAAGC